>NC_054055.1:52412959-52723762 GCF_017639655.2 Falco naumanni
TGAAGACTTGCATTGGTAGCAATGGACTACTGACATCTTGACTCTAGAACTAATTTCACTTTAAAAAGGTATGCATTAACTATCCTGTTCTACTGTAGGTTTGTAATGTGGTATGGAGCAAATCTGATGACGACTATTTGAACTACTATTTTTTCTTCTATAAAATAGGTTAACTTCTTACTTCTGCAATAGAAGATGAGAAATCATGATATAATTTATGCTTGAAAGGAACCGTAGAGCTCTTCTAATTCAACCCTTTGCTCAAAGCAGGGATAATTTCTGAGTTAGAGTAGGTTGCTCAGAGCCTTGTCTAGTCATTTTGAATATCATGTCTCCAAGAACACAAGTTTGGCAGCCTCTCTGGACATTTCATTTCAGTAGAGAGCCACTGTTTAAAAATTGGGTTTTTACTTGCATTCAGACAAAAATTCTCTGGCAGCAACTCTTGTCAGAAGCTTTTTGTCCTTTTGTTGTGCACCTCTGAGAAGATGATGCTCATTTTCTGTATAACCATGCCATTTGGTAGTTGAAGACAGCACTTAGATCTCCCCTTAGTGTTCTTTCTACAGGTAAGACAAATTCAACTTCCATGGACTTTCCTCAGTGGCACATGCCTGAGACCACTAAACACCTTAAAAGATCTTCTGTTAACTCGTCACTAGATAAAGGAGCCCTTAAGCACCTACATAGGTCTTTCCCAACTTTTGTGTCAAACTATTTGAGGTAGATATGGACAGATATTCATGGGATCACCAACTGCCATGTCTTCAGCAACTAGCTCTCCTGGTTGCAGCTTAATTTTGGCCTTTAAGTTCCCTTAAAAATGCACCCTATGGTCAGCTAAAATAAAAATAAAAAAATCAATCAGTCAATCAATCAATCAAACCAACTGCCAGAGCTGCCATCACTTGGCTACTTAACTTTAAAAACAGTGCCTGTGGTCCCCAGAAGACATCCTCTTATTTGAAAGTGTTCCCCCAGTTTCACAAAAGATGTAAGGTTGGTTGGTTGGTTGGTTTGTAATACAGAGGTGGCTAAGAAAGTTTCTGTAATGAAAACTTTTGATTCATTAAAGTGAAAACTAATATGGCCTCAAAAATGTTTCTGTTGGAAAATGTTAATTACATACAGGAGAGGGCTAGAGAGAAAAAAAAAAAAAGGGTTGAAAAAACAACAGTTAATTTTTCAGTTTCTACAAAACTCAAACTTGGAAACTGTCAAACAAGAATCTCAACAGGAAATGCCAAACCTATTTAATTTGCTGAGAACTATAAATTAGTATTGAAGGCATTTCAGTTCATACTGAATCAGTAGAGTTTTGCTGAGTTTTCTTTTATGTCCATAGAGGAAATAATTACACACAAGTAGCAGTCTAATATCAGTACAGAAGTATGTAACAGACTGTGTCAATGAGAACCACCATCGCCACAGCAAATATTTATCTTGATGTTGTTATGGCAGGAAGCAAATTGTTGTTGGGCAAATAAATTTCCTTGGCTCTTGACTCCGTTTGAGTCTTAATTCTGTTCCCAAGAATACAAGCAGAACCTCGCTCTAGTCTTGGACTGGCATGTGACAAAGTAGAACTCCTGTTTGATTTCTTTAAACACATTATACCTGTGTCTGAGTTAATTTCTGAAATTTGTAGTATTGTGTATAATTAGAAAAGATTTGAATTAACAGGGAAATATGATGTTTCAAAATAAGTTTCACAGCATACAATGTTACTGAGGAGCCACCAAAACTACATAGTAGTAAATATTACTATGCTCTGATGTAGGCCAATTATCTTCTATTATTTATATGCCTGATTCTGACCTCTGGAAAGTTATCACCCCTTTTCCATCTACTTGAATTTTAGTTAAACCTGTTCTTTTTTTTGTGAACAATTGACAAAATTAGCCTGGAAAACCAAAACTGTAATAGCTTTGTGGCTAGAGCATTCCCCAGGCAATGAAAAACCCAGCTACAGGTGTTGTTTCTGACTGGAAATCTGAAAACTTTATTTCCACCAAAAAAATTTACTTAAATCCTTAATACAAAACCACCCACTATCAGAGGAATACTCTAATGAGAGACTCTGAAGTTCACTCTAAGAAGGAAAAAATAATTATTAATTCAGAAGAGGGTGTGAAATTTCCTAGGTACAACTACATTGCCAAATGGAAAGAAAATTCTTTCAAAAAGGTGAGACACAACTTTTAGTGTTGGAATGTCACCCTTACAACCAAAGATCTTAACTCTTTCATAATTATTACAGTATCTTAGGTTCAACTTAGCTGTTCTGTGTGCAACAGTCACTTACTTCATTGGTATCCTTCCCAAGGAGTGCCCATACTTGACATACTAAGGATGGGGAACATTCACCCAGGAAAAATGTAGTATGTGGCATCAGAGCCAGGTGGCCTGATTTTCTATGTTTCATTTCTATTTTACAAGTGTTAGTTTATCAGCTATAAAGCTATTTAGGCCTTCACCTTTCAGAGAAAGTTATTGTTCCAGACTTGTAATTATTGTGTAGAAGTTTGGGCATAAGAAAAACACTCTTCCTGGACCCTGGCAGTTTTTGGTATGAACAGGAACAAATATGTAGACTTTGAGGATTTTACTGGAAGAAATTGAAGTATCTTATCTACCTCCAGGGTTAGGCAGCAGGTGAACAGTTTTCCACAGTTAAATTGTGAATTAAGCTCTTAGTGCCAGGTACATAATAGTACATGGTTACCTAACCTCTAAATGGTTATACAAGACACAAAGTCAGTGATCCTCTGCTGTGGATGTAGCCTTAAGACCTCAGAATAAGAACTAATAGTAATAAGATATAACATTTTTCTTCAGACACTTTTCCTTTAGCTGCTACTTTTATTAACATCCTAAGTGTAATTTGGCAGTAATTTGCCTTCTGCTTCTTCCAAGTATTTTTTCAAATTATGGAAAGAAGGAAGTCAATGTCTAAGACAGTTATGTTACATTTAGTCTTTATTTTTACCTGATTTTTTTAAAATGTAATGACAAAATGAATGTTCCAGTCTTTATATTTGGTAATATAATATATGCACATAACTGCACTTGGAAACTCTAAGGTTTTGTTCTACTAAATTTGTATGTGAGCAATAACACTAGTCATGCTGAATGGTATTTATGTACAATGGAAAGAAATAAAACTTTTTTAGGGCAAGTTTATTTTATGTGTGATTCAACAATCTGGACATGGCCATTTTAGGAACTGTGAGATATCCCATGCAGTCTCCAGCTACATTCCAGACTGTGTGTCTCAGAGGTCCCTTTTCATATCTACCAGTCTCATCCAGATACCTTGCCTGCCCAAAGCTGTCTGAAATGACACTAGAATCTGTTTAGGTGACAGAATTATCAAATTCTACTTACTACTCTCTATTGACTCTACAAGAAGCTGAGAGAACTAAGTATGATGTACATACTGACACTCTAAATGCTTGAATTGGGTGAAATTAATTTTACCATGTAGAGAACATCAAATATGTGTTTCCTACAGACTGCAAGAAAAAAACAATACACATATTTTATCCTGGATGTAGTAAAAATATTCTAAGTAAGAATATGTAGCCTAACTCAGAACTAGATGGGTGTCACAGATGACATAAGGACTAGTAAAAATCATAGATACCTTCATTTTGTGAATCAAATTCCATCCTAAATTCTAGATCTGAGCTACTAAGTCTGAAACCCTCTTGTTTCCAAATGAAAGAGGCATAACTCATGTGTAATTCACCTGTTAAGGGTTATTATAAAACAAAGTAGAACTGCCCTATCAAAGTATGTATATCTATGAAGTCATTCTAAGAAATCTAGCTCATGCTTAGACATCTAGGATGTAATTATATGAAAATTCTTTCCAAATCCACTGTTTTCACAGCTATAATTGTGTTATTTTGATATAAAACATAATAATTATAGTAAAAGTAATAAACCTGAATAAGCTGAAATATAACTTGTGTGACTTTTCTGTCTTAAGAGACAGTTATCTTACATGTGAAAAGGCTTTAGAACCTTATCTGATAAGAACATTGTGTTTTCTCATGTACAAAATCCCCAAATTATTTCTCTATGACCTGACAGGCAGTTAATCAGTGAATGCTATTGAGTGATTCATTGTAAGTTTAACTGGTATTTACTGTTGGGTTTTTCTTCTGTGGTGTTTTTTTTGGTTTGTTGTTTTTTTTTTTTTTCCTAGGGAGTCTAAATGGCCTTGTTTTGGACTTGTACAGAGCATTTGACCCTGCCCACATGACATCCTTGTCTCTAAATTGAGGACACATGGATGTGATGACTAGAACACTCAGTGGATAAGGAATTGGCTGGATGATTGCACTCAAAGAGTTGCAGTCAACAGCTCAATGTCCAAGTGGAAACCAGTGATGAGTGACGTTCCTCAGGGGTCAGTACTGGGACTGGTGCTGTTTAATGTCTTTGTCAGCAACATGGACAGTTGGCACCCTCAGTAAGTTTTCGGATGACACCAGGTTGTGTGATGCAGTTAACATGCTGGAGGGAAGTGACCCCATCCAGAGAGACCTTGACCATCTTGAGACGTGGGTCCATGCAAACCTTCAACAAAGCCAAGTGCAAGGTCCTTCATATAGGAGAGTGCAATGCCAAGCATAGATACCGGCTGGGCAGAGAATGGATTGAGAGCATCCTTGAGAAGAAAGACTTGGGGGTGTTAGTGGAGAAGCAGCTCAACATGACCCAGCGATGTGCACTTGTAGCCCAGAAAGCCAATCATATCTTGGCTGCATCAAAAGAAGTGTGACCATCAGGTCAAAGGAGGTCATTATCTCCCTCTGCTCCACTCTTGTGAGACCCCTGTGTTCATCTCTGGGGTCCTCAACATAAGAAGGACATAGACCTGTTGGAGTGAGTCCAGAGGAGGGCCACAAAGATGATCAGAGGGCTGGAGCACCTCTCCTATGAAGTCAGGCTGAGAGAGTTGGGGTTGTTCAGCCTGGAGAAGAGAAGGCTCTGGTGATACCTGATTGTGGCCTTCCAGTACCTAAAAGGAGACTACAAGAAAGCTGGAGAAACACCTTTTACAAGGGCATGTAGTGATAGGACAGGGGATAATGGATTAAGCTAAAAGAGGGTAGATTTGCATTAGATGTTAGGACAAAATTTCACTGTGAGGATGGTGAGACACTGGAACAGGTTGCCTAGAGAAGCTGTGGATACTCCATTCCTGGGAGAGTTGAACACCAGGTTGGATGGGGCTCTGAGCAACCTGGTCTAGTGGAAGGTGTACTTACCAATGGGAGGGGAGGTTGGAATTAAAAGATCTTTAAAGCACCATCCTATAATTCTATGATTCTATGTTTTATTTTAAACAAGTGAATTCTTCCAGCTGTGAATTTGCCACAGAACTTACCATGAGTTTTGTCTCTCATTAGAGATTATTAGGCTCTTGAGAGATGCTAACATCTCACAAAGAGTGTAAACAATCCCTTTTCAAACTTGATTGCAGCTTTTGTATTCCCTGATTAATGTTTGTGCACTGAGATAGATTAAGAATACAAAAAGGAGTAAAACATTTGAAAAATGTGGTCTTGATCAACAAATTCTTTCTGAATGTCTTGTGGATATCAATGAGTAAAAAAATCTTTCTTTCTTTTCAGTTAAAAGTAAGTAAATCTCTGAACAACCCTCACTGACAGATAACGTGAAAAGGTTAACTTTTAAAAAATAACATTTTGTAATAAAATTTGTACACAAGGTTGAAATATGCTAGCATAGAACTTTAGTTCCAAACATGGTATACATTTTGAACTGGCAGGGGATCCTGAACATTTCTTTGACATTCATAATTTTTATGTTACTCATCTTACTCCATTGAAGGGGTTTAGCTTGGATCAGTTTTCTGCCTCTACCAGAACAAAACACCATCATTCTTTCAATATAACAGAAGAAATGGAGATTACATAAACAAGACAAACTCTCTAATGGTCCTACTGTGTTATAGCTGTAGGGAACATTTCAACATATTGCTGGATGGTAGATGGTCTCTGGAGACAAGAGCTTCAGCTTAAAAGATAATCACATTTATGAAGGCACCAAGCTGGAGTACTATACTCATTGTAACAGCAGGGTATACTTTTTCCAAAGCGTGACAAAAAGATTCTGATGGCTTCATTGAATGTTGAAAAATGTGTGTTGTGTTTGTGTTACTGTGCCCTCAGGTAATGTAAAGGGATTTGCCAACCCATCTGCACAGCCTGAAGCTGGCCTCCAGCATAAGCTGTTAGAACTGTGACCTCTGTATGGCAGGCTATCCCACAGGCAAAATCGGTGAGAGAAGGCAAGAGAAAGGGGAGCAGGTGGAGTAGAGCTAATATTACAGATTATTTTAAAATATTCTGTTTAAGTATGTAAACAGACCACATTATGGAAAAGACATGAACTAGCTAAGACCTCAGTGAAAGAAATAGGCTTTTAAACTGACTGCCAAGGTGAAAGTAATTAATACGCATGAGGAAAGATAGCACAGAAAAAGATGAGTTGTAATTGTCAAAGATATAAATCTAGTTTTCATCACAATACAGCAGAGGGTGAGTGGGCTAGAAACAAAGAGAGGGAGGAATTCTAAAATGTAGTAAAAAATTCCTGATGACTTCCTGCTCATCCCTAGACAGAATGTTTTGGACATTAGAATACTTTGAGACAGAAATGTATCAGAGCAGATAAAAATATTTCTTGAATTCTCTAAAAATATAGACTTCTACTACACATTATGAAACAGAAAAAAAAAATGTGCTTTTTAATTTCCTAAAAATATAGTTCCCTGTTTTAGAAATCACCTGATATCGTATCCTTAGTGCTTTTTCCAATCCATCAAACCTTTGCCTCACCTGGTGCTGAACTTTCAGCTGTTGCTTTTCATCCAGACACCTATTCCCTGCAGACAGCATAGGAGTTGCATTTGCTAGGTAAGCATAAAGAGCTGAAGATTTATATTAAGCTTATATCAGCAATCGTATCTGTACATTGAATATAATAGGATATCAGTGAGAGGATTGTTTCTGTAGTACCCCAAACGGATGCTGTGAGGATATTATCCACTCACAATCTTCCTTTGTGATCTCACTAAGAGAAAAACAAGGCTATTGAGTAGCATATCTCTGCACTCTCCCCATGCAAAATATGATGAGATGGATGGTAGATGGTGACAACAGCTTTCAATAGGTCTCACAAAACTAATATAGACAACTGGAGACAGAATATTGCCTAGCATACATTACCATTCCTCCACTGCAGTCTATTGACCACTGACATTTACACAATTTGAGGTTTTGCTCATTCAGTCTTAAGCTGAATGTGTGCTCCTATTTATATCTTTAATAATAAATTAACCTTAATATAATACATTTTATCTGAAATGCAAATTAGATTTCAAATGTTTATTACTCGTTACCATCAATTTAACTACCTTATGCTTTATTGACCATAAACATTAAAAACACTTAATATACAGACTATTTTTTTTCTTTCATTTATCCTCTTTGTCCTCTCTGTTGATTTTCTAAATCTTTTTTGTAGAGAAATTTCTTTAGAAATGCAGCACAGTGAGGTGCCATATCCAATTAGTTTGAAAAAGAAAATCTGTGTAAAATCCCCTTATTTAGAAAAACACAATAAAAAATTAGATTTTTGAATTAAATATCACATTTTCACTATCTATTTTAAAGTAACAGAAGTGTTATAGAATCATAGAATCATTCTGGTTGGAAAAGACCTTTAAGATCATAGAGCCCAACCATAAAACTAACACTGCCAAGTCCAGCACTAAACCTTGTCCCCAAGTGCCACATCTACATGTCTTTTAATTACCTCCAGGGATGGTGACTTCCCTGGGCAATGAATGCATCAGAAAGACAGCTTCTAGCATGTTCTCACTGCACAGTTCACATCACTACTGATCCAGACACTCCCTGAGCTAGGCTAATCACCAATTTGTTTCAGAAATGTTTTACGGCTGTTGTATATCATTTACTAACAAAGGAAGGATGATGCAAAAAACCTAAAGCCAACAGAGACTGGACAGACAACAGTGCAAAAAGAAGTAAATGTGATGATATTTATCACAGTACATCACAATTTTCATGGTAGTGATCAGAACTAAGTCAGTTCTACGGCAAAATTGTTCTCTGCTTCTGCTTTCTTTACTTAAAACATCTGATGTATCACAGAAACCTTTGGAAAGCCACTCAGCTTTTGAGCTATCATGATTCTTCCATCTTCCACTCTCCTCCCTTTTTTCAGGGAGGAAAATTAGAGCTTTGCTATCTGGGGATAGCTTAACCGGATCATACAACTTATTTAAGTTTTATTCTTTTCCCTTGCCTTCACACCCAGCTGACTAGCAACTGGATATCTCACCAGTGAGACAAGCTGAGCAACAACTGAAAAGTGGTAGCAAACTGCAGGGAGAGTAACAGGGCAGGGCTAGGAAAGCCACTGTGCCCTGGGCTCAAGGAGGGCTCAAAGGGGACCCCAAAATTATCATAGAATCATTTAGGGTGGAAAAGAACTTTGAGATCATCAAGGCCAACCGTTAACCATGCTTGTCACTAAACCGTGTTCCTAAACACCACATCTATGTGTTTTTTAAACATTCCAGGGATGGTATTTCTACCACCTCCCTGGGCAGCTTGTTCCAGTGCTTGAAATATGTCTTCATATTGTGTTCCTTTGCAGTTATAAAATGAAAAATTGAGATCCGAGTACTCATTTTATTTCATGAGGTTTGCCATAGAAAATATAACGTGTTAATACCATTTAAAAGTGAATAGAGAAGTAATTACATATCTGAAAATCACAGCTGCAGTATTCTAATCTTTCCTAAAAATAGTAAAGACATAAAGAACCAGTCTCAGTCCTCAATGATTATCCTTCCATTGTTTCATTTATGGATATTTGCCCAAAATTTTACATGTTTCAGAAAGTCACCATATACGATATGTTTATGATTCATAAGCTTGGCTTTGATCAGCTAATTTAGGAGTTTAACTTAGTCTGAATCAGGTAATTTAGGAGCTAATTTAGCTTAAACACATTTCAGTGTTAATGGAAAGACAGACACCTCTAGACAGTGACTCAGAACTGCAGCATTACTTCAGCTCTAAATTACCTGTCTCTTATCAATGATTGCATTCGTAGCTTAGCTCCCATTTTCTACTTCCTACTCCTTAGTTTAGGCATTTCAGGTAATGTCTAATCAGAGACATTAGTGATATAGTTTATAACTGTTGTGCCCTTTAATGATCTGGGTTTCCTATGGAAATCAAAATATGGGATGCAACTGAGACTGGGAAGTCTCACTTAATATGGAGCTAGGACCTATTCCGTCCCTGAAACTGGAGTGTTTCTGAGAAATGTTTGAATATCAGTAATATTAGCAACTTAATTTCTGGGGCTTTGGATGTTCCTAAATGTGCTTATGAATATAAATAAAGAATTGAAAATATGACCATCATATATATCATCATGGTATATATAGACAGCTACAAACTTTTAAATTAGAAATATATCTTGGTCTACCTCCAACAGCAAGTATTTTTAAGATTATGACAGTTGGCCAGTACTGTTTTATGAAATTTATAGAAACATTGAGCTCCAAGTAATACTGTAGGGAAAGAATCAGGCAGTATACTAAAATCTCTAAGGACAAAATAATTGCTTCCCAAAGCAACTGTTAGGAGGTTCTTTAAGGATCTCTCTGTTCTTTTCTGTTAGAATACAATAAAACTGAAAAGGACTATTGATCTTTAGTTTGAAGAGGAAAGACCTCTGGATTTTTGAGCAAGCAGCGCAGAGGGAAGAAGAGCCATGGATTATTAACAACAACAACAACAACAAAAACCACAACCCAAAAAAGAGGGTGCATACACTCAAGACAATTAAAACAGGATTTTAAATGCATGGTTATGAATTAATGGGTCAGTTCCACTTAAACAGGCTTAGTATTTTATTGTGTATAATGCCATTCTGTAATTTAGGGCCATTTAATACAGATTTTCTTTTAAGCAAGACAGATTCTTAAAATATGTGAATGGATTACATTTTGCAGTTGCATTTAATTGGAAGCTGAGAAAAAGATATTACTGCCTTGAACAGCAACTGAAATGTTCATATACCTTCTTCCATATTATCACACTACAGAATAACAATAGCCAAAAAATTTGCAATTATCAATCTATTTTATTATATTTTGGGAACAGAAGTATGAAAGATCCTTTTCTTGTCAAATATGGTCTGAAATCAAATAATTTAGTTTTCTGGCTGCAAAATAAGTCCAGAAAAGAAAATCAGCATATTGGCAATGTTGTTTAGTCAGTATTCTACAGAATATAATTATTTATGACCAACTTTTAGCCAACAAGACTAATAATTTAATTTTTGAGTGTATCTCTGTATTTCACACTGCTATTACACCTTTGGAAGCTGCCAGATATATTCAACCAAATTTGTCTATGGGGAAGATATCTTAAGACAGAAAAGCTGTGATAAACTGCAAATGTATCTCTAATTTCATCTTGATTTTACTTACTGTTGTCATATTGGAATATTCCTGGATTCTTTCTGCCCTGTTGTATTGCAAACTACCAGTGCATAGATAGGCCACAGTCTTACAGGCAATGTGGGGTGCCTTGCAACTTATGTACAGCATCATAAGTTCACTCACCATTCTCCAAAAGTATCCTGTTGTACCCACAGACTTTATGCTTCCTCAGGCCACATATCAGCACCTATCTGATTTGTTTTATTTTATTTTTTCCTGTGACAAGTAACAATTAACACGGCTGGAAATTAACTTTTTAGCTCTGAAGTCCCGATGCTGGTTTATTTCGTGACAACGGGGTGCTATAGAAAAAGTCAGAAGACAGAGAAAACTACTCTGAACAGAACAGAGATTATTTGAACAGGTACAAAACGTCTGTGGTGAGAGGAAAACCGGGCAAAAAAGTGCAAAATAAAAGTATAAACCTGTTGCACTGTAAGGTTTCTCTGTGTTTGTAAATTACTTGCCTATTTCAGTTTAACCCCCTGAACAATGAGAGAGCTGGCAGAATTGCTCACCAAGCCACTTTCAAAAATGTATCAGCAGTCCTGGCTAACAGGAGAGGTCCCAGTTGACTCAAGGTTAGCAAATGTGATGCTCATCTGCAAGAAGGGCAAGGAAGATCCAGAAAACTATAATTCTGTAAGTCTGACCTTGGTGGCAGGGAAGATTATGGAGCGGATCATCCTCAGCGCCATCATGTGGCATGTGCAGGGCAACCAGGGATCAGGCCCGGCCAGCATGGGTTTATGAAAGGCAGGTCCTGCTTGATGAACCTGATCTCTTTCTATGACAAGATGACACACACGCACACACACACACACACAGTGGATGAGGGATAGGCTGTGGATGTTGTCTTCCTGGACCTTAGTAAAGCCTTTGACACTATGTCTCACAGCATTCTCCTGGAGAAACTGGCCACTCATGGTTTAGATGGGTGTACTTTTTGCTGGGTGAAAAACTGTCTGGACGGCCAAGCCCAAAGAGTCATCGTGAATGGAATTGCATCCAGCTGGTACCAGTCACAAGTGGTGTTCCCCAGGGCTCAGTATTGGGTCAAGTTCTATTTAAGATCTCTATTAATGATCTGGAGGAGAGGATTGGGTGCACCCTCAGTAAGTTTGAAGATGACACCAAATTGGAAGGGGAGTGTTGATCTGCTTGAGGGTAGGAAGGCTCTGCAGAGGCATCTGGACAGGCTGGATTGATGGACTGAGGCCAGTTGTATGAGGTTCAAGAAGAAGTGCCAGGTCCTGCACTTGGCTCACAACAAGCCCATGCAACTTGGGGCAGTGTCTGGAAAGCTACCTGGTGGAAGAGGACCTGGGGATGTTGGCTGACAGCCAGCTAGGCATGAGGCAGCAGTGAGCCCAGGTGGCCAAGAAGACCAATAACATCCTGGCTTGTATCAGAAACAGTGTATCCAGCAGGACAAGAGAAGTGATTGTCCCCCTGCACTTGGCAGTGATGAGGCTGCACCTTGAATATTGTGTTCAGTTTTGGCCTCTTGCTACAAGAAAGACATTGAATTGCTGGGGCATGTCCAGAGAAGGACAATGAAGCCGGTGAAGGGTCCCATCTGGCCCCATAGACCTGTGTGTGTCTAAGTGGAGCAGAAGGTCACTAACCATTTCCTCCTCAGCTATGGGGACTTCATTCAGTTCCTTATCCCTGTCTTCCAGCTTAGGGGGCTGAATACCTGGACAACAACTGGTCTTATTATTAAAGACTGAGGCAAAGGTGACACTAAGTACCTTTTCCCCATCCATTGTGGCAAAGTTAGCCCCCTGCATCCAATGAAGACTGGAGATTCTCATTAGCTCTCCTTTTGTTGTTAATGTATTTATAGGAACATTCTTTACTGTCTTTTGAGGCAGTAGCCAGATTAAGTTCTAGTTGGGCTTTGGCCCTTGTAATTTTCTCCCTGTGTGACCTCATGACATCATTGCAGTTCTCCTGAGTCTGCCTGCCCTTTGTTCCAAAGATTATAAACTCGCCTTTTTTGCCTGAGTTCCAGCCGAAAAAATACTCTCTGTTCAGCCAAGCTGTTTGTCTTCCTTGCCAGCTCTCCTTTCAGCCTAAGGAGAGAGCCTGCTCCTACACCTTTAAGAGTTCCTTCTTGAAGAATGTCCAGCCTTCCTGGACCCCTTGGCCCTTCAGGACTGTCTTCCTAGGGACTTTACTACAATTTCCTGCCACAACACACCCCTCAGCAGAGTACCCATGTCTGTGGACTAGGGAACATTGGAGATATGTAAGTATTTAGTTGTCTGGGTGTTTTTTGTTGTTGTTGTTGTTGTTGGTTGGTTGTTTTGCTTTGCTTTGCTTTTTATTATCTGGATTTTAAATACCTCTTTACTATTTCTTTGACTTATTCTAATGCACTTGCCAGGAAAAGGTGTCTGAAATAATAGTGAGATTTTATGCTAAAAACCTCAGTTCAAACCTATGATTTTTTGTATACCCAGTATTAAAGTGACCATATGAATTATGATTTTAAAATTTGTACAATTTCCATCCAATACAACTTGGTAATTCCTAAATTAGAGTAAGAAGTAACCTCTTCTTGCATGGCACTGCTACTGTTATATGTGGCTGTGCTGGAACATACAGTCCTTGCCTCTGCAAAACAGAAACGTGAAAAATGTATTTGAAAGTGTGAAGCAGCTGTAGATCCACTGATGAGTAAAAGAACAGGATCTTGCTTTATTTTAATGCTTGGAATTAGAGTAATTTTAATGATATCATTGACGTACCAGAAATCTCTGATAAATCAGTCTGATACATCTGAGATGTATTTGTAAGGCATGGACCAACATGATGTTTCATCCCCCTGGGACCTTTAAAATGCTAGGTTACATTTAAGAAAAGCTCGCTACAGTCTTTATTGCTTCAAATTTTATTTACTCTTACTGTAAGAGTGTGATTTTATTAATAGTTTAAATTTTTCCTGCTTCAGCTTCTAGCCATTGAATCTTGCTGTATCTTGCTGTTAGAGTGTAGAATCTCCTACAGTTTTGGTTCCTTTAGTAAGTATTTATACATGATAATCAAATTCTGTAAATATTCTGAAAACTACAGAAACTGAAGTTCTGGAGTCTTTAGGATATTTTTCCAAATGTTTTCATGATATTAATAGCTGTTCCGTAAATATTTTTCCATTTCTTCAACGTCCTAAAGTGCAGACAACAGTTAATTACATAGGCATATTTTCTTCATTAAAGACTATCTCATTATGACATAAATAGGGAAATATATTAAATTGGACAAGGTTGTAATATGTGGGACAATCTCTCTAAAGAAGAAGGAGTATGTTAAAGGCTTGTATGGCCTGAGGCAGGGATCTGTAGGAGCAGACAGAAATGTCTCCTGAGTTACCCTAAATAGAGCTGCCCTGAAGAATGCTAATTCTACTTTTGCTTCCTCCCTGCTGCAAGAAAAATATCAGACATGAAAAAAAAAAGTCAAAGTTTATGCCATATATTTTGGATTATCAACTTGATTATGATCTGTGGTCTGGTCTTGCGGTCTGATTTGCAGAAATGCTGGATTCTTGTACCATCAGTTGATGCTGTCTAAGTTCTACCCTCTTTCTCCCTAGATCCTGCCTAAATGCCTAAATACATGCTGCTGTCCTTGCCTTTGCTTTTATCATTTTTCCTTCTTTCAAGAGATTTTGGCCTTTGTTTTACCTGTGCCCTACTTTCACTCCTGATTTTCTGTTTCCATTCCCTGTTTTCCCCACCCTCACTTTCTCAATGCCAGTTCTTGGCCTCCATATGTTTTTTTCTTTACTCTGTGTTATAACTTTCCACAGCCTTTCTCTCTCCACCTTTCAGGAACCTTTTACTCTCCATTTGCCTGTGAAATAGCAAGAAAATATTTATAATCATTACACTGTCTTACTCAGTGGAGTAGTTATTTCAAAGTAAACCTTATGGACCATTGTCAGAACTGAAATTAAACCTATTCCAATAATTTAAATATTTATTTTTGTGGGAGTTACCACTGAGCCCTTAAAAATATTTACAGATCATCTAATTCACAGCCTCAGGAAGACAAATCATACTGGTAGCAATCTGACAGGCATAAGAAAAAATTGTTTGAGAATCCAGATTGCCATAGTGCATGAGATAATCAGTGATCTGAAGTATTCTAAAAATATGAGTCATCAATTCTTTCCTGTCTATTTTCTTTATAGTGTTTAAGCAGAATGAAACTACATCTATTCTTGTCACTATGAAAGTCACTGCAGTCCACTATACCCTATTGTCTAAATAGAAATATTTGGGAACTGGAAACTCAGTTATGATGCTATCATAAGTATAAAGAAATATCATTCCACCTCTAAATTTTTTTCAATATTTCTGAAAAGAAAAAAACCCACATTTATTCTGTGTTTTAGGGGTAGCCTTGATATTTCCCCACAAATAATGCAAATATATTTTCAAGGAGTACTTTACCATAAAGTGAAATTGCCAGAGGAAAAAAAAAAACCACAAAACAATGTTTCATCAGTCTACTGAGAGGTTATTTTGGTATCAACTTATTTTTCAACAAAGGGGAAAAAACCCCAAAATCCAAGGCTAAGAACATTCTCTTTTACTGAATATACTGAATTTCAAAGAATGTCTAACATTCACCCCCAATTTTACTTGAAAAGTTTAATGCTTACCTTCTGCTTTTTAACAGGTATTCCACCACCCAATGGAACTGTAGACACATAAGCATAAACAGGTACACAAAGAAAGCCTGCCTCTCACTCCACATCCCAGTATCTGTTTTAAATATAAATTTTGAATAAGATTCAATTAACCTATGTTAAATTCAAATGCCACGTTTGCAACATTTCTAAAAGAGAAAAAATCCAGATTGTTTTACAATAAATGTGCAAAAGTACCACTGATGTCCACTGAGTTCTTTCTTTCCCCTTTTGTCTTATTTGTCATTCTTTTAACCCTTATCTCTTTTCCAAACCGTTCAATATTGTTTTTGCATTCTGTAGTTTTTATTGTTAGCAATATGAAATACCCAATGGTTCACTTAGACACCTTATTCATCACAAATTTTTAGCTCAGAGAGTGATGGCTCTTGGCTTCTTTATAACATGCACTCAAGTGCCTTTTTTATTGTCTCCATCCATTCATGAAAGAGAAAATTATCTTCTCACTTCTTCATTAGCAATAATTTGCAGCAGGCAAGCAGAATTATTAGGAAAGAGATAAATGCACACATGGACGTATGGAGGTTCCTCAGAATACAATTTCATATGCCAAGACTATAGAGCTCGTCACATAGAACCCAAAGCTCCCTTTCCCCTCCCTCTTCCCCAAAATGAGAATATTGTTAACAAAGAAACAGACCCATTACCTTTACTTTTTTATTTCTCTTCTGGTTATGTAGTCTGAAGGGTTTCACAGTTCACACTGCAGTTTAAGTGCAAGATATTTGTATATGAGCTAATCTTCCTAAGATTTTCAAGGAAACTCCAGAAACTGGGGATTTAGACAAAGGACAAAATATCATGAACTCGGCTCCAATAATCTCTTCACATGTCATATTTTAAAACTCTGCATCGTACTAAACCTGATCACCTATGAAAAGCAAATAATTTTAACAATCTGTCTATGTTAACTCATTGTTGAATAATTCCCTTTCTTTCAGGTTCCCTTGCCTTGCCTTGCCTTGCCTTCCCTTCTCTTCCTTTCTTTTTAAATGTTGTATGTGCACTTCCATGCCATGCCCAAAGCTGTCTACCCAAATGTGAAGCAGAATCTATATACATTTGAATTTTTTCCCTAAACCCAGACCTAAATGACTCTAAAAGTCCAAATTAATTCAAAACTATGGACATTAGAGCACCCCTGTGGGATTCTGATTTCAACAACTTCTTAGACACTGGTGCTAAGATTGAAGCTGTGTTACTGCTTCATAGTACCTGTCCAACAGGAAATTACTGTACTTGTAATGTTATATTTATTCAGTCTGTTGTAAGAAAACAAACAAAAAAATTTGAAGCCCTTATTTAGTATCTGGTATAAACAAAAACTAACATGTGTGAGTTTTGGCTTCTCTGTTTGTTAATCATGCTGGTCTATTAATAATTAAGTGTTGATTTTATAATATATCTTTCTATACCAAGACTTTATTACAACTTATATTTTAGCATCCATATTCACTGTGTCATTCTGAAACAGTCGAAGAAAAAAGTCAGTCATTATAGTGTAGTTTTTTTATTAATCTGACAAACATAGATGAATTCCTTAACGTTCTCAAATACAATCATATGAAGTTCTTTGCAAACTATAATTACATAGGGTGCATATAATTTGATCTAGTAGAAAGTTTGCTAGTGAAGTTTTATTTTATGATTTTTTAGCATAGAATTTAATGGTGAAAACCTTTGTACCTTCTTTTCTATTTATGGTGCCATTTTGCTTTTCTCTTTCTTATGTGTGTGTGTTGCTTTAACAGCTTAATTCATGCTTTTGTTTGATATTTCTCTTTTGCATATGGTATTGAAATTCTAACAGTATGTCAGGAATAAAGACTGGGCTTGAATTTGCATAATTATATGTTTTACCTTGAATACGACAAATTTTAGAAGAAACCAAAATTATCAGTGCTATATTTTTCTTCAATTCAACAACTTCATCTCCATTTCAGCAATAATTTCAGTATTTGTCTCAAGTATATATACATTTCTAAATAGTTTTTAAAGTGCAAAGAGAAATCTAGACCCATAGTAAAGTCAACAGAAATTCAAAAGACCTCAAGATTTCATCTCAGACCATCAGGGACATCAGTTCCCAACCTTTGTTTTGAAGGTGGTACCCAAAGGGCAAAAACATTTAAGTGCTAAGAAATAAAGCGTATTAGCATAGGCTCCCTGACACACTAATGGAGCTGCATAAGTTTCTGGTTGATTTGGAACATGGGCAAAGGAATTCTGCATCTGGTCTGAGCACATCAGGATGCAGCATGTTAACATATGCTTAGAAACAGAAGCTGCAAGAAACAAATCCTTAAAGATCCAAGGCAGAAATATATTGAGTAAGCTGTAAATTAGTTATTAATTATACCCTTTAAATATCTTTGTTTTCTTCCAGTATTACTTTTTCTTTCTTTGTGTGCCTGGCAGAATGTACATGTATGCAGGCCTATATATATCTGTGTAACATGGAAAGATAAAGGTGAAAGGTGGGATTTGGCTCTCCTAGTTTATACATCAGGGAGTTAGACTTAAATCAGAATTAGCCTGGACTTTTTTGTGGTTGATAGAAATGAACATCTCCAGAGGACGATTTATCAAGAATCCTACATACTTATTTAAGAATTTCTTCAGTAATTCAAAATTTATTAAATGGTTCTTTGTACCTCACAACATGTGAAGATAAATCACAATTAAACAAAACATTTTCTTTATATTATTATAATATTCTGTAAAGCTGTATACACTATCAATGAAAAGATATATATATATATATATATATATATATGTGCTTATACACTTTTTCTGGTTTGGTGTTTGGAGACCAAACATCTTGCTCTACCTGTGTAAAAGCAGTTATATCATGGTGAAGTAATCAGCACAATTGGAGCTTTGAATTTTTGGGTGTAGAGAGCTAAGGGAACTTAAAGAAAGTGTCTGTATTTCAGTACAACGTAGATGCAGTAGCCATTAAAAAAGGACACTATTCTAGTTTGAAATTAAATTAATTTAAATAAATGAAAATAAGATATCTCTCTGTTGGAACATTGTCACCTCAGAGACATAGCTGCTGAAGTCCTGACAGGATCAGAAATTTTAAGCAATTCAGAATTGTAGCTAAGCAGTCATGAAGGAGCTGGAGTTAAATCTGGAAATGGGTTTGATTCTGGAAAAACATGGCACAGCTGTCATTCTTCACAGGGAAGTAGTTTACCCTATCTAGGTAAAAACACTCTAAGTTTGCTCCTGCACGTGTAGATGACCATTATTTGCACTGCTGAGCTCAGTGAAGAGTGCATCCCTCCACATTCAAAAAAGCAGGAGAGAAATCTGGCATGAGAAGGAAGGAGAAGAAGCAAAAGGTGATTGAGTAGAAAGCTGAAATAGACTTGAATACAGGCTACTTGGTGATCCTGAACCATGAAATGTATGATTGATCCTGGTCCAAGAACTTTATCCATAACGTATCTCAACATCTTTATAAATACCAACATTAATAAAAAACACTGGAAAATCATTTGTGCATCCTATCTGCTGCTCCTTTTGAATTATTTGGGTACTTTGGAGCCATTTATTCAATAGGTTTTCCAGAAAACCTTTAAATTCATCCCCAGGAACATCCTTCTTATCCCAGGACATGCCCAGATGAGAAGAGGACTCACTATTATGTTCACAAACTCTGGTGTGACCTTGGGTTTGGAGACACAGTTGTTCTTATTCCTACTCAGCATGCCAGGAGATTTATTCCAGGCAAAGGGATCAGCTATGGCTTTCTCTCTTTTTTTTTTTTTTTTTTTTTTTTTTTTTTTTTTGTGTTGGCAAGCTGAAAGTTTAACAGTAATGTGAAAATGATATAATTTTTGGACTTTGGAGAGGTAGAAATGTGCCATTACTATTCTTTGTTGGGCAAGACTGTCCTGTTAGTGCATTCTTTGTCTACCTCTTCCAAATATACTAATAATCACTTTTCCTGTCTGTTTAGGGCTTTACAGGACTGACGAGGGATAGATGTGATTCTTTTCTGTCTCCTAGTTGCTTACAGCTTGGTGGCTAGTGAGGGTCTCTAGCAACAGTTCAGTGGTGGAGTCAGAAAATGCTAAGAGAAGTAAGACTGTCTTAAAACAACATCAAGCAAATCACAGTTACATCAGCTGGGGATGAAACCCCAACATGCCTCACTCTCGCTCTCCTCAGTTATGTTTGTCCAAGGAGAAGAAAGTCCAAGAATATTTATTTTTTTTAATAGGAAATTTTGTAATTAATAACTAAAGTTGAACTCAAATTAACAATTTCTTAAGTTTCTGATAAACCATGTATCATTCCAGGAGTATGATACATTTGCCTTCCTAGCATATGAGATTCAAAAAATGTAAAAGGAAAAAAAACCCCCAACCATACCAGAAAATAACACGTAAGCAATTTTGGATTAGAAAATATTTCAGCATCTTTCACAGTTTTGGAAAGATGATCTGTGATCTGTAATGGTTAATCAGTACCCAAGTTTTTCCAGTACAATAGACTTGTTTTATTTTTATTGTAACTCAGTGAGTTGTTTCAGAACCAAACAAATATAAATTTATTATTAAATTCTGTATAATCAACATAAGACAAAGCCTTGATTTTGCCTGAGGTGATACATAGATAGAATACTAGTTTCATATATTACTGTCAGCGAAGACCTTGCAGGTATTAAAAAAAAAAAAAAAAAAAAGGCTTTAAAAATTTCAGCCATGTCTGGTGCCAAATTTTTCATGGATAATACAAAATCAAGCAGCATATGAAACAGGGTCTGATTCCCTGTTATAAAGGCCTTTGATCTCAAGTCTTTCTATTCCAAATTTTATGAGGGCTACTATACCTTTTACTATTTTATTTCATCTTTTTTTTTGTTGTTTATTTATGTATTGCTTTTCTTATTAGCTGCAAGAACAGATTATTGTAACTCCGTTACAGTCTGCTGAGTAGTTATCTCCAGATTACAGCACGTGCAAAACTCAGCTCGTCTTTTAGCCTTCAGTGTTAAAGAGACAGCCTATTAGTACCATCTTCAAAGATTTATAGTGGCTTTCTGTTTCAACTAGCATTATCTGCAAAATATTAATTCTGTTTGTTGAGTCATTAAATGAACTTAAATTCTCATCTCTGAGCTTCTGGCAAGCATATACCATGCTGGGATCTTTACTCCTCTGATCAATGTCCTGCGAACTATATGTCTTTCAAATGGAAAGTCTATGACTAAAATTTGCTCATCTCTTTTTCATTTTTCTCTGTTATATTACAGTTTTTTGGGTGTGTGTGTGTGTGTGATGTTTTTTGTGCAGTTTTTTTTGTTGTTGTTGTTTTTGGTTGTTTTTTTTTTACATTTGTCTGTCTTCTATCTAGAATTCAGATGTACTGGATAAACTTAAGACAGCTTCATATTTTCCTTTCTATTTACATTTTCTGGTCTTTTTATATTAAAAAGTAAAATAAATGGACAGAAAATGTGAAGCTGACAGCCGCATTACTTATAGAGTTTCCATTAAAATACTATGCCAGACCAAAAAATCCCACTGTGTTCAGAAATGTCTTAATTTTTACTTCTCTTTACTAGTTTTCAAAGATCTTTGAGATTTTATGTACATACCTGAAAGGGACATCAGACTCTCCTCGTTTCATATTATCCACCAAACAACTGTTCAATGATTTATTTTTTTTTTCTTATTTGAAACTACTAAATTCCTCTTTTAAACTGATGTTAAAATAACTCTCTTCTGAAGTGAATGGAGAATGCTGCTTGAAAATTTAGGCCACAATGTAATACATGAATTTATTTAAATATATTAATGTGATTATATTTTGCATAATGCCATAAACTTCAGAAGAATTTGATTGAATGAACTTTTTTATTAACTTAACTAAGAAATAGTATTTATAGAAGCTTAGGCTCAAAACAGCTCTGAAGAGTTTAATACTCAGTTTACTAAATGTATAGATGGACAATAGAAAAAAAAACTTGATTTGCCCAATATAATTTAAGCAGCTTGGTTTTGCTAAGGAAAAAAATAAACCAGAGTTTCAGAGTTCCTTACATATTGTTTATTGAGTCAAATATTTTAAGTCTGTCTAAATGAATTAGGAGGGAGGATAGTACTTACTAGTTTTGAAATATTAGTACATTGTCTGATTAGCTAAATCACTATTTCTTTACACTCTTAGCACTTCTATACTAGTAACATTAACAGGATCACAAAGATCTTAAATATACTCCATCAACTTCCTTTACTGCTCCAGTAATTTTCCTAATTTCTTAGTTTATCTTTGGTGTTAAAGCAGTCTACTCTCAAAATTTTCTTGTCAAGTAATAGTATAACATATTTATGCATCACAAGGCTTTTATTACCTGCTATACTTCTGTGTCAAATACAAATCACTTCCACTTCTGCTTTGCCATTCCACATAATTTCCAGTCAGCTAGGCCTGTCAAAAGTCTTATTCCTTCAAACTTTCACCACTATGAGCACTAAAAAACTTTTTCATGGTTTCATGGAATATGTTGAGTGCCATTTAACTATGCGATGCACACTTTTTCATTGGGTTTCAACTTTGTTTTCCATATTAATTTAACTAATCAAAGCCTAGTATACTAGATTTTAAACATTTTATATTACATTATTTTTGGGCTTTTCTTTTCAGATTATCTCAGCCACTTTCCCTGTCCTAGCCTTACAGAAACCAAACATGACTGTAGAAGAGATTAAGCTTTCTGTAAATGTTTTACTATACTGTACTTTAACCATAGCTGCTTCTTTAGTCTTTGAAGATATGACTGCTTTATATCAATTTTACTCTTTTCCTCTGAACTGGAAGTACTATTGAGTTCATTAGGATTTCAGGTTTGAAGATACACTTGCCAATGACTTCATCAATAGTTCCACTGGTTGAGAATGATTAAATCCCTGTTTTCATTTTACACTCAATTTATCTGTCATTAAACCTTAATGGCTAAATGTATATCTATTGCTTGCAGTATAGTTTCCACAGGAAATCAGTGGCAGGAGGAACCTTCTGGTTAGGTTGTTACTATGCCCTGGATAGACTATTCACAGCTTCCATGAATGTGGCAAAACCAAAGCCAGGTATGAAGGAGCTTTCTACATATCTCTGTTCCCAATAAATTTTTGCAACTACTATAGTCCTCTATATCATGTTCATTGAGGTCTCACAGCAAAGTTTGTATAAAAGATCTCTAACAGTATTTGTCTATGGAAAGCTGGAGTCAATCAGGGGAGGCTACTGCTGAAAAATCACAAGACAATTTACAGAACTTCAATCTTTAAGGAGAGGAGGGGAAGGAAGGAAAGATGGAGAATTTTTAATATTTTAACCAATTATAATTTTAAAGAACATTTATAATTCCACATGATCACAAGATAATGAAATTAATGAGCATTAGAACTTCAGTAATGTTATAATAATTTTCTCAATGGCAGAAGGAACTGTACAGCTGAAGACAGATGAATCAGTTGTCTACAGCCAGATAGGAAAATCACAAACTTCACAGGTGGTTGAAAAAGTAATTGCAAAGGTTGCAGGTGGAATTTGGTTTAGCTTTTAGCATATTCACCATTTTTTATTTTGATTTATAATTTAGCTGGCAAGCAAAAATCAATTAACACGGAATCCCGGCCCCTTACTTGGACAGCTTACCTGTTTGTTTTTTTGGTTTTTTTTTGGTTTGGGTTTTTTTTTTGTTGTTGTTGTTGTTTGTTTGTTTTTTGGGTTTTTTTTTGGTTTTTTTGTTTGTTTGTTTGTTTTGTTTTGGTTTGGTTTTTTTCAGAAAAGAAAGATTGAGTTTGACTGAAGAAAGCATGTAAGTTTTCAGCAGAATGAGCAGAGAAAAATGAAGTCTGCAAAGAGTGAGCCATTCTGCCCAGGTCAGACACTACCCACTATCCATTAGCTGTATAAGAAGCCCAGGCTGCATTTCACCCTTCCAGTTTCCACATCTGCATTTATTCCTGCTGGAAGTCAAACCTCAGGAGGAAATGAGAAAAGGGAAGAGGGAGGAAAGGGGAGCTAGTCAAGTGATGCTGGTGAACATTTAATTCTCATCTAGGAGCTTGCAAGGCATGTTACCAGACCTAGGAAATGCCATTCAGTTCTGACATTTCAATAAAACTGAATGCAATCTGCAAGCAATTGTCTAGTTCGTATCTCTTTGTGGAGAGTATAAGACATCTTTACTATCCTCATTCTCTCATGATACAGTCAAATTTGCCATCAGTAATGTCTCAGCTTCAACAAAAGAGAGAGATCATAGGATATAAATTTGCTGATTTGTCAGGATGCTCACCAAAGAGACAAGCTCAGCTTTTAAACGATAGAGTGGAATGTAAAGTGTAGACTTCTATTTCTTGGTTTAATTTCCATTTTCGATTGAAAACATAGGAATTATCAGCACTGCCACAGTGATGATTCAGGATTAATATCATGAACAAATCAAATATTTTGACTTCTTGGGTGATTTAAGTGCATTCACCACCATCTCCAGAGAACTTTACGCAATCATCAGTTTCCCAGAACATTTCTACTATCCGGACAGAAGAAGCTGAATGGCCAGGAAATTCACAGTCTACAGCAAATACTTCCCATAGTTAGACAATTCTGCACAGCAACCAACCGAGCAGATGGATTTTAAGGTAAATGTTCTCCCTTAGTGAGATTTATGTGTAATGCAACTAACCTCAAAATATTAAAGCAGAAAACATTATAAATGGAGTAAAATATTAAAGGCAAATAAGCAGAAGAAGAGAGGAAAATCCTGATTCATTATACATCATACCAAGTCCATTTTACTGTCACTCTAGGTGGTCAATACATTTTATGCAAATTTATAAAATTGTCTGTTCAAGTGAGATTATAGAAACTAAAACCCACATCCAGTCCTTGCTGATTTGAAGAAGTTGATTTCCATTTGTCCTATGGCAGACAATTTTGAACTCAGCATTAAATACCTCTTTTGATAGAAAAAGGCTTATGTGCATTCAGACTGAGACTGAAATAATATATACTACATCATTGTCAAGGAATTAACATCTGTTTCTTTTGAATATTATTTTAATTATTTTAATATTATTCAAATTAAGGAAAATTATTACTTCTGTATAATGATATACTGGTTGTACAATTATTAGATAATTGTAACCATCACTACACAAGAACAGATTGGTAATATTGCTTTATATTAAAATATAACAAATCAAGAAGCTAATAATTTAATTAATACAAACACATCAATTAAGAAATAAAATTCTGCCAGTACTCTGTACTACACAGTGGGTCAGTCGCTATTAAGGTGATCTGTAAAAGTAAAATTCTGTTTCAGGAAGCATGTGCAGATTTTGTAATTTATTATCACACACATGCAAATGAAACTGGACTCTCAAAATGTAACAAAGAATGTCTAGAACTGTTAGGTCCATTTTAAACAAATACTCTGTCCAGTGGTCTGTTAAGCCATAGTTTATTAATCTAATTTAATTTATGTAATATTTTATTGCTTTCCCTTGTAGGAATTAGAAAAGAGTAAGTACCTCTCAGGACCTTATTATCATTTTTTGACTAGAGAGGAGCCTAGAATGAAAAGGTAGATTTAGACATACAAATTTGAAGCTGTGAAACAAGGATGAAGGAATTCCACTCATCAACTTGTAATTTTAATTAATTAAATACAAGAGAAAATATACACATTATGTCAAAATTGCTAGAGCGCACAGCTCTGATCTCTATCTGCAGCACTGGACATGCTCAAACAGGATGTCACAGAGACCTGATAATACACTTTTATCATCTGAAATGAGATGCTATTGACTGTTCCAGAGGGCTGCTTTTTCCTTCCATCTCTTCAAATAAATAAATACATAAATCCTGTGTGTAAACAACATATTTTTCAAAAACAAATCCCTCCCAAAGTGAACAGTCAGGCAGAGGTTTTAGTAGCCAGCGCTGGCGGAACTGGGCAAGCTGTTCTTTACACTATTTCAATATCCTTTCTAATGCAACTTGCAAGAACTGTACAAAATCGCATTCTGACATTAGGTGCTTCTGACTTTAGGTGCTCGAAATAAACTGAAAAGAGGACATTTGAATTAACATGACTTAATTAATCAATTAACTCATTAAAAAAGAACAGCTACTCCCAACCTTCACTTAGGCTGAATTTGGTCATTCTTTTTTTTTCACACAGTGGGTCATTTCTCTCCAGCTATAGTATTTGCTCTAAAAATACATTAGCACTCTCTATAAACATCTTTTCAAAATACAGCTTCACTTAGTTAACAACAAAAAAGTACATAGAAAGCAAGAAACAAATGAAAATCAGAATATAAAAATTCTCTTTCTTTCATGTTTACCTAGTCCTTTCAATAGTGACATTTTAGGAAAAGATACCCTGAGTTTTGTCTGTTTTCCATTGCCTCTTAAACATTTCCTAGACTTGTAAGGCTTGTCCTTCATTTTTTCAGCTGGTTCCTGCTATAATAACTCTTATAACTTGCAACTCAAATCCCAGGTTCCAACAATTTAAAGGCATTTCCAACAATTTAAAGTTAAATCTCCACCCCGGTCTCTTTGGGCCAGCCTCTGGGGTTTAACATTGCCAGGAACTCCTCCCCTTGCCCCTGCTCTGGCTTGGATTTATCCACAGACTGCAGCACCTTAGGGGTGTTCCTGCTCCAAGTGGAGCCTCACCTATGAGCCATAGTCTCTCCAGGGGTGTACCTGCTGCAGCAGAGGCTTACACACAGCTTTGAGATGCACCTGTTCCAGCATGGCCTTCTCCATGGGCTGCAATGCCTTCAGAGATATATTTACTCCAGTGTGGCTTTACCCATAGCCACAGTCCCTTCAGGAGTGACCCTGAGCCAGCGTGGCCTTACCATGGCTGCAGTCCCTCCAGGGCTGTACCTGCTCTGTTATGGGCTTATCCACGGCCGCGTCCTTTGAGATGCTCCATCATGACCTCATGCACAGCCTCTGATGCTTCAACGTGTACCTGCTACAGCATGGACTTACCACAGCCACATATGCTTCAAGGAGTGCATTCTCCAGCACGGACAAATCCTTGGGCTACAATCCCTTCAGAGGTATACCTGCTGTGGCACAGACTTAACCACAGCCAGATGCTTCCAGATGTACATACTCCAGCATGGGCTTATCTGCAGCCACAGACACTTTGGGGTGTCCTGTTCCTACATGGACTCATCCACAGGTCACAGTCCCTTCCATTCGAGTTCACACTGGAGTTCCAGCCTGTCCAGTACAGCAGCACAGAAACAGCAGCGATGCCCTGGCCATTTGCCAGCCTAGGCGCATTGCCATTGCTGTTACCAGAATGTTCCCGAGCACAGCACAGTGAGATGATGAACAGTACAGCAAGCAGTGAAAGCAAAAAGCAGCAAAAAACTAGCACGACTCTAGTATGCAATAAGGCAAGCAAACAGCATGGCAACCACAGGAGGTTGCCAATTCATAACTAAACAGCAATAACATTTATAAATCAGATCTAGCACATACCAATCAAATCCTTTGAGCTCCACGTTGGGCACTAAAAAGGTCTGTAATGATTTAGACTTGGTCAGCAATTAGCACCACACAGCTGCTCCCGCACTTCACCTTGCTGGGTTGCAGGGGACAATTGGAAGAGTAAAAGTGAGAAAACTTGTGGATTGAGATAAACACAGTTTCAGAAGTAAATCAAAAGCCACACATGCAAGCAAAGCAAAGCAAGGAATTCATTCACCACTTCCCATGGGCAGGCAGGTGTTCAGCCATGTCCAGGAAAGCAGGGCTCCATCACGCCTAACAGTTACTTGGGAAGACAAATGCCATAATGCCAAATGTCCCCCTGTTCCTTCTTTCTCCCCCAGCATTCTGTTGCTGAGCATGATGTCATATGGTATGGAATATGCCTTTGTCCAGTTGGGGCCAGCTGTCCCAGCTGTATCCCCTTCCAACCTCTTGTGCACCAGCAGCTTGCTCACTGGCGAGGTGGTGTGAGAAGCAGAAAAGACCTTGATTTTGTAAGCACTGCTCAGCAGTAACAAAAATGTGCCTCTACTATCACATCACAAATCCAAAACATAGTCCCATGGAAGCTTCTATGGAAAAAATAACTGTATCCCAGTCAAAACCAGCACTTCACACCACAGAAACATAAATAACTCTGATAGCTGCTTAGCATGCCTTTATTCTTTTAGAACAAACAACTATCACATTTAGTTTGTACAGCTTCTTCCAGACAGTACAGATAATATGTGGCAGAATGACCAGTGTTAGGGCTTAGGTACAGGGCATTAAGCACTAAAAAATAAAAGTCAAAAAGATTCCAAGATTTTCTAAGCTCAACATATTTTTTTCTGGTTTGAATTATTTCCTGTGAAATTGTCTGCAATCAGATAATATAGGTCTTAAACTCATATTAAAACACAAAAACAAATAGTTCAAAATATTAGTTCTAAGTATTTTTTTTTCTAATTTTCTAGAGAAAACCATTTTCAAACCAACTTCCATTTTCATTTGTTTAATCCTTCTTTTCTCTCCCCCTGCTGTTCCCTTCTGTGGAAACAGTTCATAAAAAATACTAATCTGTGCAACTTTACTTATCAGCTTAGTAGTGATTTATATATACTGGTATGGTTAATGAAAAGTATATTTATTAAATTAATCTGATTTTATTAATTTCTAAAACCAGGTCTTCAATACTATTTCAGTAAGCACTGAAACCTAAACTGTATAAAGATAACACCCCTTCATAAGGACACTGGGCGGTTAAGGAATAGGAGCAGGATGGGAACTGAATTCTTTAACTTAAGGTTTGTTCAAATATACACATAACCTTTATTCAATAGTAAAAGAGTCAATATTAAAAGTTACCACTCCAGTAATAGAAGTTAAAAAGAAATTAATTTTTTTTTTTTCTTGTTCTCACTTCTGTTCCAGATTGAATTGAGAACTGTGTGTTCTTCAAAACCTGATACTTCCATGACTTCATGTGTTACTCCAGAACTCTCAGAAGGAGCTTACAGTTACCATCCTTACTCCAGTGAAGATGTAACATGTAACAAGAGATTTCTATAGGAAGTTGCTGCTTATGCTTAATTGTAACTGCTTATGACAGAAGTTTGCTGGTGCATGTTCATATCCTGTGGTGACAAAAGTTATAATTTGTTTTTTGCAAGTGTAAGATACTTTGTACATTTTAATGAGTAGTATGAGATACTAGTCACCATTAATGGCAGGAAATATTCTTGTCAAATACATTATTTATACTTCACTGAATCCACAAGAAAAAGGGGGAAAAAAACCCCAAAACTTTTCATGTTACATAAAATGCTGCCTTTATTAATCTACAGATAAAAGTATGATTGACAGCCAGCAAAAAGGAATTCACTGACTATTCAAATATGAAAAGAGAAAATCAACTTGGATACTCAAGTGATAAGTAATAAGTTCCATGGAGGCTGGAAATTCATGCAAATTAATTGACAAGCATACAGAAAAGAGACAGATTGCCTCTCACTGAATGACAGAAACTGAACCTTGATTCCAGGTTCCATCATTGCAGCAGTCCATAAAATAAAGGACCAGAATGTGAATATTATGAATTATGAACATTATGCCCTATGAAATTACTACATTTGTAAAGGTATCTTGGATCCTAGGGTTTCTTGACCTGTCTGAGAATACAATACTATATAATTCAAATACAACCTATTTTACCTGTAAGTTCAGCTTGTTCCAATTGCTGTAGAAAATGATTTTTTTCTTTCTCAGGTGCAGGCATGACATTACAAAATAGACATAACAGAAAACGTGGGAAATTTTAGAAATGTAGTTAACATTGACTGAAAACAAACAGACAAAATACCCCAAACATATAATTGTACTCCATCTCTGTACAACAATAACCTGATAACATTTTACTTCTTCTCTGGTAATATACTAGAAAATGAAATGTCACTTACCTGGAAAATTATATGGACTATTCCTATAGCTTTTTTCTTAAGCTGTTTAAATCTCTCCTGGTTTTATTGTTTTGCAAATATCAATTTTATCTTGAGAAAAGTATCAAAATATGCTGTTGTTAATATTTCAAAGGTCCAGTGTTTCAGCAAAGAGCTGGTGCAATTCTGAGTCCTTATTTTATGTCATCCAAAAGTCTTTCTAACAAAATGAGGAAGATGACTAATACACTACAGTGGAAATCAAAGTGGATAAAATTCTGTAAGAAAACTTTGGTACCAAAATGGGAAAAAAAACAGGATCCTCTGAAGAAGCCTTGAAAAACACACATAATTTTTAAATTTTGGATTTTAATGTGATCAAAAAATAAAGATTTTTGTTCACAAGGAAGTTCAGTGCAGAAAACCAGGTTTATAATTAGCAACGTATTAACTCCTCTTGCAGTGACAGCTGAATTTATACTGATTACTTTTGGAAGTAAATATAGAAGCCGGATGTGTTGGTTTACTCTTTACAAACTGTGTTTATGTCCATCAAAGACAGAAAACTGAAGATTGTTAGACCCCCTAAATCTTATATTTTTTAACCATACAGAAAGATATACAGAAAATTACTTCGGTAACTTAAGAGGGAATCTAGAGCAGCAAAAGGGCTCCAAACTCATCCATCAGTTAAGGTCCAAGGATGGATATGATGTAGCCATAGCAAAATTGTTGGGAAAAAAAAAATATTAAAGTCAGCATTACTAATATTGTTGTAAATATACCCACATATTCTATTTATACACTTATTTTTTCCCCCATATAAACATATGCATACAGATTTTTCCGTGGAGTGTATGGGAGATTATAAGAATTAGTCTCTTACAGATTAATAATTGTTCTCTATATTGCATGTTTCATGCAGTTGTTAAATCAAATATCTGGGAACTGTTTCCAAATGGACAAATTCAGCTAGGCTATTTTCTTCTGTTGCCTCTACACATTTTCCTTCTAATATTAGTAGGTTATGAACAAACCCAGAAATTTCCTATGTCTAGTATTTACTTTTAGTCTATGAAATGGTGAATGTGAAACACCCAACAACTACTGTGAGCAGCACAGTGTTATGAGGAGTAGCATAGTTAAAGCACCATTTACTGGCAGTTTCACTTGCCGTGACCCCTTAGCTAATACATCTTGGTTGGAAATATTCGCAAGCATCTTGCCACAGTAATTTAAAGAAGATGAATATAAAGTGATTAAGACAGGATTGTATAAAAAGCAGCTGCCTTTGACTTTTAGTATTACTTGCATAAAATGGCCTATCAGTGGAAAAGCTTACAGGGCCTATTTCTATTAAAAATGAAATCAATGAGAGCAGGAATTAGGTTTCAGAAACTTGCCAAATGGTATTGTTTTTTCATGTCCAACATAGCAAGAGTATATCACGTGATTAATTACACTTCCATACAGATGTGTGTGTGTGTCCCCAGTTTTAACAGTTAATCCAATGTTTTGCTACCTTTACACATACATAAAGGAAGCCAATCTTCCATGTTTGCTAGATTTAGGAAGCAAATTTATTTTTATTATAAATGATACAGGTAGAAAATGTTATATAAGAATAAAATGTTATAGAACAGGAGAAAATATGTGAAATGTTCCACCTTTTACAGATATTGTCATTGAATGAAACTTAAAATTAATATTAGCTTTTTAAATTTGATCACAATTACAGTAAATGCCACAGTTATTCATGGTACACTGCAGAAGTCTAAAACAAGAATAAGAACATTTGCATACAGCTTTTCATTATAAGCAAGAGTTTTAAGTCTTGTCCTAGAATGGAATGGTAAAAATCTTCACAAAAGGAAGAGCAAAATGTGGTGACTCTAAACCTTTAAGCCAGGTAAAGATTGTAGAAGTAAAAGGGGAAAGGGCATTTTTAAGTGATTTATTGTGTAATGCCAACATCCTTACAATCTTTCCTGAACTCTACAAATACTTAGAGTCATTTGAGATTTTCTAGGCTAACAATATAAAAGCATCTCTTCTCCACCTTTTCAGTAATGAATGTATTTTCTGCTCCATTACCCTCCATTAACTAGGTACCATCAGCAGCACTATACAGTATTTCTGTCATTCAGTCAGGCTGATACGAGCAGAAGCCAGTGTGTTTTCTTGGTAATAGCAGACATAACAAGGGGGGAAATGTATCACTTTACCTTTAACTTGACTGAAATCTTTCCTGAGGTGAGGACAAAACCTTGAGGCATTTCCCCAAGCCATATCTCCCTTATCTATTGTACAAAATTATCAGCCTTCTGTGTTGAAACAAGATTTGAAAACTGTTTACTTATTCAAGTGTTTTCCTTTCAATATCCTTGAAAGGAGGGGTCAGAAAGAAATTAGAAAAAAAGCATTATATATACTTTTTTTCAAAGATTATTAAGTGCTTTCAAGTTATTTCACTTCATTAACCACTGACTGCTTGGAAAGAATACTAAGGCATTAAAATGCTAATCAAATCTGGACATCATAAGTTGAAAATTGTACAGCATTTTCAGACTGCTTTCAGTTCCACTTTTTCTTCAGACTTGCATTTAAAAAAAACCTAGCAAACAATTTTTGCCGCTTAATGAACAAAACCAGAATGAACGGCAAATAATTTTCAATATACTGAGAAGATCTCCAGTGTACCCAACACTATTAACTGATATTTAATTACAATGTAGTATAAAACCTGTATTTAAAAACAGGTATGGGATTGTTAGTAGCAAAATATAAAGAGAAAGACATCATAATTTGGAATATACAGTAATGTTATTTCTAAAGCTCCCCAATTACTGGGAATTTAGTTTGATTTAGGTTGACTCATACAGAATTTTGAGATAATGTCACTTGACATTCTCATAACCATTAAGAAATATGAAATTAGGCAATTACTGTGGAGGTACAAAACTAAACAAAAGGAACAGAAATGCTCAAAGAAATACTGAAAGAATGGTTATTGAATTATTTGTTGTCAGTTTGGGAAGACACAAGTAGTCTGGCAAGAGTACAGAAAGAAAGAAATCTAAAACTTTTGTATGGGCTGACTGAAAATATCTTTCCTTCTGATGTTACTTGAAACATTTGTGAAGACCAGTCTGTGTTAAGGGATGTTATAAGCAGATATTTTCAGCCTCCAAACACCCTTACAGTCTGTGATTCTTCAGGCTGGACAGGGGAAGACAGGACCAGACCAAAGTGTTTGAACTGGATAGTCATCCTTCAGTCTTTGGCTACATATACACTGATATAACAAACACTTCCAGTCATGTGTCTAGGCACTTAACCCTCATCATTTGTATTCTTTCGTTGTCATATTTGGTCTCCTGCATGCTTTTTCTTGAGCTATCTATTAATCTCCCAAAACTGCTTTTTGTTACAGTCTCTGATCAGGTCCAATGCTATCTCAGAAGACTGCACTTTAGTAGAAATACAACTTAAGGATATGTGTAATGTAAGAACACCTGACTTACTAGGATATTTCTTTAAGGATAAGAAAAACAATAAACCAAACACACAAACTCTCATGAACAGGAAAAAACCAGACAATAACAAGGGCCATAGCTCTCAGGTTGCTGACCAAAGGGCCATTAAACAACCACTCAAGCATAAGCTTGGGTTTGTTCAGCCAGAACTTCACAACTGATAAGATTATCATGGGTCTCACAGAAAGAAGAAACTCTATGAGACATTTGAGGGGGATTGAGAGACTGCATAAAACTTTGTCTGAGATGTTCAAGATGATTGTGGAGGGATATAAATATTACCACGGGATGTTTAGAGGAAGGGTCAAAAGATGGATCAATGCAGATCACATCAGAATAAGCAGAGCAAATTAGAGAGAACGGAAGATAAATAACATTTAGGTGAGGAGCTGGGAAGTACGTATCTGGCTGAGCCCTGCACTTGATCTCCACAGTCTGTTCCATCTTTGCTTTAAACTGCTTCCCTAACTGTTTTTTTGTGTGTGTGCTCTCTGTATCAAGACAGTAGTGAACTTTAAGCTGAACCTACCAGCAAATAGCACAGGAAAGGGCCAGCTGCTAGGGAGACCATAAGACTGAATCCGTTATCAGAGAGACTTGTATGAGCGTGGATGTGTGTGTACTGAGATTGATCTGCCAGCAAGCTTTGAGAGTAAATAGGTGGTTAAAATAGATCAGGTCTTTTGGTTTGCTCATGTGTATGTGAGCACCCCCTGTGTGTACATGGTGCTCATAAAGGCTCAGCTCTCCTGTTTGTCTCTATTACCCTGCTGGTGGTTGGCCATGTTTGCAAAAGGATGTAGGGGCTGCAGATTTGTGATCAGTCTCATTGCAGGTTGGACCCAGCGAAGACGAATAGCAGCCACCTCACATCCAGCACACTAAGAAGAAGGAAGCAGCTCTGCCTGTCCAACTTGAGCTCCAGCACTTCCCTCCTAGTACCACATTAGCACACCTAATTCTGATGAGGGTCAGAGACTCTTCAGAGATCTGAAATTAGTCATTTGGTAAATGCTTGTTAAGCCCTTCAGTACCTCCCAGGCCAATTGAATGATTGATCAATTGATTGAATAGATCTTGGTTTGTTTGTGTGAGGTTTTTTAGCTGATCTGCCTCCTCCATTTTTTTCAACATACAGTTTATTTTTTGATAAAACTTAAGAGCTGTAACTGTGTAAATACCAAGGTTGTTGACATAGAGAATGGAGGACATTTAAGAGCCTAGCTAGTAATGGAAAGAGTACAGAAGCAAGGTTGTGCTGGCAGCACAGGTGTGAGAAACTGCGCCGATGAGACCCACCATCTCCACAGCAGATGTATTGTCTCAGCATTGCTATGGCAGGAAACTCATGCCATCACCACAGTGAATGACTACTGCCACAGAAGAGATTTAAGGCAGGAAGTTAACACCACTGCCACCACAGAGATTTATCTATACATTGTTAAAGGAGAAAACTGACTGACGCCATGGAGCAACAGCGGGAGGCTGATCCTGCAAAACTTAACCAAACCCCTGTGCATGTGCCCAGACTTGGAGTCAGGGGGGTCAAGGTGCCTGGAGGCCCCTTGATGTTGGGCTTGTACACCATTGTCGGGTGGAAGGTGTGGTTAAGCAGAACAGCTTGTACCAACTCTATAAAAAATGGAACCAACTAACATCGGATGGAACATTCCCCCACTGGACTTGAAAAAAAATTGGACTGTCAAGTCGCTGCAGCTCCAGAGTGGTAGCTATTGCTTTGAACTCTTTCCTTTTCTTTCCTTCTTTCTTTCCTTCTTTTCTCTCTCTTTATCTCTCACTCTCTCTCTCCCTTTGCATTCGCAGATTTATTGTTGGGCAAATAAAGTTCCTTGGCTCTTGACTCCGTTTTGAGTCTTAATTCTGTTCCTGAGAATACAAACAGAACCACGCTCCGGTCTCAGACCGGCATGCGACAACAGCAGACAGAACTAACCAAAAGTTGTAGTGGTGACAGTAGGCATGTGTGTGATCTGTAAGTGGGAGAGTGTTAAACCATGTTCTGAGCTTGACTTGGCTTATGATGTATAGAGTGTCTTTGTGCCTGTTGACTAGCCATGAGTGAGGTAGGTGAAGTGAGGCCTTGGCAAGTGGTGCTCGAGAAGCATTGCAGGATGTGATCCATGGCAGGGTGAGTGTCAGTTGACACTCACTTGGGACAAAGCCATTGTTTTGCATATGCTCTATTATTATAATAGATACTTCTGTCAAGCTGAGCCACTTGACTTTAGAGTCATAGAGCATGCCCTGACCTATTTACTTATTAACACAGATGTTACCCTCAGAGTAAACACCAGAATTAGGAAAGCTTATGTTAATCATAGATTAGTTAGTAATGTAGGTTTTTTTAATGGTAAAATACAAAATGCAAATTAATATTATATAAATTAAATAATTTCATCATAGCACAAAAATATAAAACATACTTTTCTTTACAGTCAACACATACATTCTCAAGTAGGTTAGTCTCTTTAAATAACCTAATTTACAGAGAAGGCAAAGAAAGTGTATGTGACTGGAAAAAAGCTAGAATATAATAGCAACATATGTAGCAAGCGTAATTGTGCTCTTTCTGGAGAATTTTTTAAAAAAATTCTTCTTAACAAATTCACAGTAACTGAAACATTTTATTCCTGTCTGAAACACATGAAAGTACCTTTAGTTCTTTTTAACAAACAGTGTTTCCACAGAAATGTTTTTCAAGAATTAATTTGCAAGAAAATGTCTGATTGACACACTGTTCTTTAAAATTAAAGCAGTAATTTCATTTTTTTTTTTTTTTTTTTTTTTTTTTACCATCTATATGTACCAATGCAACTGCAATGGAACATAAAGGTTTTTAAGCACCACTCAGCAGCATAAAACTAGACAGCTGAAAAATAAAAAGTTCTGAAACAGATGATTAGAGCACTCTGGTGAATGCCTAAAGACTGGCTTGTTAGAAGAGACATTAGAACAGTCGCTTTTATGTGCTTGGTATTTTTAGAAGGCTAGGTACATAGTAGTGTATCCAAAACATACATCAGAGTGGCAAGTAAAGCGCTGTAAGATTCTAGTTACCGAAGAAAAAAGAAAGTTAAATCAGAATTTATGTCCTATCATGGGGCTGAGGAGAAACCCTGGCAAAACTTTAAAAAGTTTTATCAGCCATACTGCTCTTCTCAAAGTCATACATTCTTGACAGCATAATTCACAAATGGGAAAATTCAGTCTTTGGAATCTGTTTGCCTATAAAGATCAGCATTCAGTAAGTTTTATGTGCAGAGTCTTTGAATCCCTGTAACTTCTCAGGTAACATTTACATTTTCATTTTCTGAATGAGTGCGAAACTCTACATCTGGAAACAATCTTCTTCAGTTCCTTGGAATACACTTTCTCAAGAAGACTTGACATGTCCCCAGTACAACTGTGTGTGGACTTCCTTTATTGTTTATGGGTACCATGTCATGTATAATTTATCTGAGATTTCCTTCCATGTCTCGCTATCTCCTCCCTATATATGGCAGCACATAAAAATGGGGAAGATTTTATTGTGATCAATATGAAGAATTAATTTCCCTTCCTTTTAGCCTTTCTCAGTAGTCTATTTTTTACAAAAAAGTTTTGTGGTTCTGTTTTGCTTTGGATTATTTGAGTTACTTAGTTGGGGGGCTGGGAGGTTTGGGTTTTTGTTGGTTGGGGGTTTTTGGGTTTTTTGTTTGTTTGTTTTTCGTTTGTTTAGTTTGGCTTTTGTGGTTTTTTTTTGGGGTGGTGGTGGTGGTTGTTTTTTGGGGTTTTTTTGTTTTGTTTTTTGTTTTGTTTTGTTTTTTTTGTTGGTTTTTTTTTTTTTTTTACTCAAAAATATGTACTAATCAATTCATATCTTCAGTAGAAAGCCTCTAAAGATTTGGAAATTTTCTGAATTTCACATGTACCTCTTTACCATAACTAAACCAAAACATTTTGCTTTTTCAACTGATCTCCTTCCATTTGTATTTTACTTTTTCTTTTGCCATGTTTGGAAAAAAAAGATTTGCAAGATGTTAAGTCTCTCTAGAAAGCACGAACAGTAGATACAAGTGAGATCTTTGACAGCATCAGGGTGTATGGGCAAAATATAGGAACAGTGAGGTACTCATACATTTGTGAAGATAGGATATGAAAGCAGCTTGAGAACTACTTGCAAACACAAAGAAGAAGATTCTGTAGGTCTTGAGCAAAGCATACATGGAAAAAAGGTAGAAGCCATAGGAAAACTTCAGAACAGGATTAAAAGGCAAAAAGTCGAAAATATATTTTAAAATTAAGGCAGTGATATGGTAGGTTTAATCTGAAAATTGATTAAAATTATCAGTGCAGTTAGGATAGCAAAAATGGAAAGCAATACTGTTCAGGAAATAAGACTAGAAAAGAAAAATAATTAATTAAAAAAAAAAAAAAAAAAAAAAAGACATAGAGGAGTAGGCAGTCTTTGTCTTTTTGCTATTAGTTATCATAGATAGCCAAACAGGTTTTTTCTGGTTTTCAGTATGTTCTTTGCTGAAGGTGGTAACGGAAGACAAAGCTAGTCACACTGAAACAGAATGGGAAGCTGTGTGTGCTTGAAGTGTGCAGTCAGTGGCACAGCTTACGGCATTGACATTAGTAGCTGTTCCAGTTTCACTTGTCTTACTGTTAGTCTCTATGTAGAACTCTGGTCAACTCTTCATACAGAGGAACAGCTAGGAGAGTTTACAAGAGAATGAGCTCAAGAAAGAAACAGAAAATGTTGTGAGCAACTTCATGAAACTGACATCACTTTTTAAATCTAATTTTCCATAGATATAAAATGGAATAATATTATTTATCTTTGTATAAACATGTTTTAAGGTGCATTCTTTTGATATCAATATAAATCAGTCTTTAAAATATTATTAATCCAGTATTTCCATTAAAAAATTGTGCCTTAACTAGAGATCAAAAATTCAGAATTTCAGTCAGTGAGCATACTTTTATACTGCATTTTAAAATGGAGAAAGTAAAAATAATTAATTCATTATTTAGAAAAGGTTTTAATTTAATTTTCAATAGTGATGATGACAACAAACCAAACAATTCTAGTTTTATCTGGCAACTACTTCACACAAATAAAGTAGCCTGCCTTTACATTTTAATTTGTCTGCAAAAATGTGTATTGGCTTGTACAAGTTTCATCAGCTAAAAAGGAAAAAAAAAAAAAACTCTTCTGACTGTGATTACTGACCGTTGTATTGTCCTTTAGAACTGTGAGGTTCATTTTTGTTGAGATATCCTGCAAAATCTTTTAAATTATGAGTCTACACATCATGTTGATAGAGAACAACCCCCCGCCCTTTGACATTTTCATTTTTTATATTTAAAATATTCTGAGTTTTGACTCAGTTTTATGTCTCCACAATGTATAAAAAATAGGGAAAGCAACAATATTTTGACAGATTTTATTAGCAATAAAATTTTTAAAACTACATATTTCACCTTGGTCGAATCATGAGATCACACGCTCAATTCATATGCTAGTTTCTATCAATGCTCTTGATCCAGGACCACTCCAAGGCAGTTGTGGTAAGGGCAATTTATATTCTGTGAGCAATGACTTCAATGTTTCAGAAAAATCAATTCTTATGTACTGAAGATAATCATCTACCACAGCTTGTGGCAGTAAGGTAAGTCTGCTATGAATAAATGCTCTCTTGCTGTCAAACTATCCTCCTTTGTGCAACACACACCTTCAGTAAAGTAGTGGTGGTGAATGTAATTTCAAAAACGTTGTCAGATCAACCTACCATTACTTTGTTCCGTACATGAGTAGATTTATGTTTATGAGCTCCATGAATCATAGGTTTGAATCACCGGGCAAAATATGCAAAAAAAATCAAGAAGATATACTTTTATTGATGTCTATGGCATCTAGACTACAGGCACCCTGTGAGGAAGTGGTTCATAACTTAGTTTTATAAGCTGTGATATTACTTATAATTTACCATAATGTGCCTAGCAGTAGAAGGAAGAACTGTCACACTAATATACTCCAGTGATTCTTCTCCATTAGTCTTGCTAGGACAGAGCTGTTGTCAGGCAGCATGGAAGATGCACAGCTGAACATTATGTAGATTATATTGTTTTCCATGTCAGTTATGAACCGTAATTAGACATTAAACAAAATTTACAGTGACAAGCGTAATGAAGGCTGTGGATACTGCTTAGGGAAGTTATGGATTATCCCATACAAGAGAAATTTGCAAACAGAATGTGTAAATATCTGCTAGAAATTACTCAAGTGAGATTATTTGCAGGGAGACACAATTCCTGTTATTCAGCTGCAACAATAGGTGTATCTCCAAACTGACAATGCTTGTTTAGATCTGAAATAGAAAAAAAATCAGACTCAGTAAACTTAGAACAATTTATGAATACTGTAGTTGCTACTGCTTTAAGTCAGGGAATATTCTAAATGGTCTCTTGAGGCCCTGGTTTTCTATTTTGCAAGTATTTTAATTTTTCCTGTGCTAATTATGACTACATTAACTTGCAAAGGATTTTCTGTACTCATTGCCCACTGATTTCTTGGCAGGATTTGGCTACATAGCTTCAGAAGAGGTTTATTCATTTAGGCTGATGGAAGAATAACCAGATTCAGTCAGGAGTTCAGATCACCAAAGAGAGTATGAAGTACTGAGACAGATCTGAGGTCAAGCTGGGAAACAGTTGGCAGATCAGGGTGAGGATCAGTGAGGTACATGGCCAGGCACAGAAGTACTTGCAATGTAGTTCAGGCAGGGACCAGCACTAAGATCTAGAGCTTAGATGCAGCTCCTGAGTGCATGGGAGTAGCCCGTTGGTGAGGCTTATTTCACCTGCTTTCACATCCTCTTTCCCAGCAGTCAGATCCAAGGTTGCAAAGCTGCACTGTATCAGTGGGTGCAGGCAGCCAAACTCCTTGGGGATTTTTCCTGTGGTGGCAAGAGGTTGCGTTCATGGACTCTTGCTGTTAAACAGTTTGAGAGGCTCTTTATGCCATACATTATGTGTGCAATATAATCAAATACCCAAAAGAGCTATTCACTTTTCCATATACATTTGCAAAACCCCCATAATTATTGGAAAAATCTCCTTCCAGAGTAATTTTATTCACTGATTTAGTAAAACTCTATTCTAGATGTTGAGAGAATTGTAAAGTAATTTGTATACACTTTCTGAATCTGTTTCCCTCCATATTACTCGGTTGCTCAGAAAACAAGCATCTTGGGTCGGAGATGTACCTGCAGTCAAAGGAAACATTTGCCAACCCTTTGTGGCCACAAAAACTTAGATGTTTGTTATGCTCAGTTATGCATCTGCTGTAATGTTTCAGGTACTTTACAAATGCCTAACCATACTTGAGTTAATATTTGTCCAGTGTGAAGTGCTGGGATCTCTGGCAAAAAAACCCCAACTCTTAGCAGGTAGAATGAACTAACTGATGCTGATTCATTATTTGCAGGATTTTTTTTAAGTTGTTTTGTAGTTGTTCAGCAGAACTACATCACTTTATTTTGTTTATTAATAAAAATGTGATAAATTTGCAGAGTAATCTGTGAGAAAATTTATCTACAATTCTTGAAATTCAAATAATTTAGGTCTGCTGTTCTTAGCACTCAGGGTGTTTAGATGACCTCCTATAGATGACACCAAGCAGCATTACGGAAAGCACCGAGCCCAGCACTTTCCTGATTGCACAGAGCCACCAGGTATAAGTTTTGGTGGAGAAAAAATGCCAAAATAAATTTATTCTCTAGCTCCAGTCTGACATGATGAAGCACAGAGATCCTCCACAGGTATCCTAAACAGCCCCTATCACTGATTTACTTAATCTTTTATTTCCTTTTTCCCTTCTCAAGTTCTTCTCCTTTACAGCTCCCATTCCCTATCACATAAACAACTTCTGTTTACCCTTTTCCTAGTGGTCATGGTTTACTACACTTTATAACCTTATCTGGTGTCTATGATTTGATTGCCCTGGTAATTTCTACCTTGTTCAGCAATTCTGCTAAGCTACTACTTTCCTTAGTTACCTGGTTGCCTGCTGTATCTTATATTGTTGCCTTGTAAATGGTACTCTGTGTCAAAGCTAGACCTCTGTGTATACATTTGTCCTACTTCATTATCCGTAGCAGCCTGTTATTCCTAATATTGCTATTTTCTAGAGGTGCCACATGTCAGGATTTACCTATCTCATCATTTGAATGTCTATATACTTCTGTGATACTCTTGTTATCTGGTTATATAGATGTGCAGTGGTGGCAAAATAGTAAATAAACATTTTATTTTTTTCCCATCAGTTTTCACAGTTGCCATTTTAGAAGTACTGCTCAGTGAGGGTGTTGAGCAACAGTATTGTAAACACTGTCTGACACATGATGTGGCACCCTGTCCACTTAAAAGAAGTATTTTCTTTGTGCAGCTTTTTTACTAGGAAGATAAAAACTAAGTGCATCTTAGGTAATGAAATTGGATAGACTGGATCCTATCCATAGAGCTTAAAAAGGAACAGTGAATACCACAATAAAGTTTTCAACCTAATAATTTAAATGGTTAAGGTTATTTTACTTCTAGTTATCTCTTGATGTCAATAGATTAATTTCTTTGTATTTTGTCAATGATAATTTTGTACTGATGTAAAACTGATTAAACTTGAAAAACTGCACGTCTTTCAATAGAAAAAGAGTTGTACATTTAATAATTATAACTTCAGTTTGTAAAATAAGTACAATGACTCATAAAGGAAAAAAATGTGGCCAACTAAAATATATGGATTGGATATAGGGTAAACCTATAGGGTGTGTTGAACACCAAAAGTGAAAAAGGCCCAATTAACAGACTGCTGATAAATTAAAGGTGTCTCATTTTTTCCTTAACATTTACGATATTTGTGTAGGGAGCTTTAAAAAGTTAGTGTTCTGCCTAGCAGCTAATTCAGTACTTGAGATGCAGGACGTAACAGAACTGAAATTCTCAAAGTATGGCTAAAATACTTCTATTACTCTTCCATTGTTAATAAATCTTGTCTTACAAGATCCAGCAGAAAAGTTTGATGACTGAGACATCTTTAAACCATTTGTGCAAATCTGTTATGTCTTGCAAGGAAAGGTCTTCAGTAGCAACCAAAAGAACACTGCCAACTAATGTTTCTTTGAAAGGGAAATGAAAGAAACAATACAGTTATATTAGGGAACAACTTGTTTTGTCCCTTGTTATGACTTCAGGAAGTTATGCTTGTATATGTTTTTCCAGTGCTTGACCACATTTATGGGAAATGGGATAAAACTTTTCTTCAGTTGTCACAGTTACCAGATCAAATCTAAAGTTGATATAGTGATTGATCCTACAGGCCTTTCTTATGTAATTGTAAAGATGATTTCTCAGCTTAATCTTGTTCCATCTGTTCTTACTAATTTCTTCCTCAGGAAAGACCCCTTTTGGTTTCATTTGCCTTCACTGATATTTAATGAAGGGTAAATAAGAGTTCTGGGCACTGGGCTCTTGTTTTCCAGAATTTCTGAGCACTGAAACATTTTGGAGTACAGCATTGCTCAGACTGAATGGTAACTGTGGTCTATGTAATCAGAAATTCAATGGTAAGCAGATATTTATATAAATGGTCTTACAAAACAAAGCCTGTATATCAAAATAAGACAGTCTGGGAGTGAGATGAAGCACTGGACCCTTGACTATCCACACTTCTTAATGGTGAATTCATTCCATGGTTTTATTTGAGTCTACCTCAGCTAATTCTCTTGTGTGGCCTTAGCTAAGTACAAACAGTATTGCTTTACCAGTATAAAACTGCATATATCAAACTGTGTAGAAAGGAACTTAAGGTTGAATTATTAGTCTTACTGAAATATTCTTCTTCCATGCTTAAGAGCATTTACAGTGAACCCATTGTCATCTTGTTCAATGGGAATATCCTACATAAACCTTAAAACTGCACTTCATATCTTTGCAGGGCTTTTTTTGTTCTGTCTTCTTAAAACTCACCCTTAAATTCCAGCAGCACTAGAACTGACTAGCTATAGCTAAAAGACGGCTTGCTTCCCTTATGTGTTCTAGTTAGCACCTCTTTCAGTTCCACTTTTCACATGTAGGAGAAAGCTTATTTGAAAAAGGAACTGTGAGAAAGGATTATATATTTGGTCTCTCAGATTTTTATTTCCCCTAACTCCAGGTTTGTACATGTTTGCCTATTGCTTGTCTATGTTGATTTTGTTTGTGTTGTTCTTTCAGCTAATTTATTTTATGTTTTGTTGTGTTTAGGTTTATTTTTGTTTTGTTTTGGGTTTGGTTTTTTTGTGTGTGTGTGTTTTATTTTTGAATAAAAGGGATTATATTATTTACTTTCCCCTAACAAAAAGGATAAGGAGTTTTAAAGACTTTCTTTGTGTCTAATGGTTGTGTATACTTATCTTTCAAACATTATCCTCATTTTCAGGCAGATTAAGTTGCCAATTTCTAATTTGTCTCAAATACCTATGAAAGTAAAAATTCAATTTAAATCAGATGTTCCAGCACCTAATATTAAAACTCTATTTTTAGCAAAGCAATTGCCTGTCAACTGCCTCTATCCAGTGACTGTGAAAGCTAATTCTTTTTATAAAATAACAAGCTAAGTTAGAAGCACTTACCTTCTATAGAATAGCTTGTAGAATGCTGGAGACAAACTTCTATCTGTACTTGCTTAGGATGCTGAAAGCCATATGCATTTTAATGGTAAAAAATAATAATAAAAAAAAATAATCAAGCCTTACTCTCTTTTCTTACTGACATTCCAGCGCACCTTGTCTCAGGTCATATACTTGTGTTTGCAATACTCTCTCTCAGAATGTGTATTACTCTCCCCCTAGACATCCAAGCATAAATAGACAGCATTTCATAGCTGATGTGTCCCCTTCAGAAATAGCTCTTGTTTACAGCTAATGTATTTGTTGCCATATTGGCAGCAAAAGGAAGGTTAAGGACGGTGTGGGCCCATTGCTTAATGAGGCAGGGGGATAGTTACAAGGAACATGGCTGAGGTAATCTATGTCTTTTTTTGCCTTAGTTTTCCCTGGCAAGGCTTGCAGTTGGGCAAGTATTAATGTATTATGTATTATTGCTTTCTAGAAATACCTGAAAGGAGATTGTAGACAGGTGGTGGTGGTGGGGTGTCAGTCTCTTCTCCCAGATAACTAGCAACAGGACAAAGGGAAACAGCCTCAAGTTATGCCAGTAGAGGTTTACTTTGGATGTTAGGAAAAATTTCTTCACTTAAAGGGTGGTCAAGCATTGGAACAAGCTGTCCAGGGAGGTGGTGGAATCACCATCCCTGGAGGTGTTTAAAAAAAGTGTAGATGCTGTGCTTAGCTACATGGTTTAGTGATTGACTCAGCAGTCTGGGGTTAACGGTTGGACTTGATGATGTCAAAGTTCTTTACCAATCTAAATGTTTCTATGATTCTAATTTTTCCCCAGAATTTTTAATAAAAATATTTTTTTTTTTGTTATATGCCAGTTGTGAGATTGTTTGCCAGAGAAATTATGCTGGGTACCCATCCATCTTTTGGTAAGCCACAGGAAAATAAAATCCACACCATTCACAAGAGGGTATACTAGCCAACAGACTAACAAAACATTATTATGTGTAGTAGGATATATTAGTTGGTAGCATACCCTTTGTAACTCTCAATGAAATTTCATCAGTACAAATCTAAGCAAAATTCCTAGAGAAAAAAGCAAATTTATTCAGTTGTCTGGCTTTTTACATATGCATATGATGTTCCCTGAAATTAGGTTGCCTAGTAGCAGAAGAGTATATGCATCGTTCACTAAACACTTGCTTCATAAAAAATCCCCACAAAACACTTGGAAAAATTACCTTTGGCCTGAAAAGAATACCATCCTTTCAGATAAGGGCGAAATTGGACTTGCAGATCTCATTCTCTGAATGAGATCAGTATTTTCTGGTAATCATCTGTTCCTTTACTTTCTTCTAGAAGTGCTATAAAAGGGGCCATATGCCAACTTCTGCATTTGAGGAAAGAAATATGCTGGGGAGATTCCCCCAAAACACTGTGCTTAGCATGTTACTAGCTACCTAGACATGCAGTTTTAGATCTGGTTCTACCCTTTTGCATCTCCTAACATTTCGCATCTCCTACAGACTGCTTCAGAAGTTAAGACAGGTACTGAAGTCAGTCACTTTGAATGATGGCTTGGGCTCAAGTGCTTAATTTTTAAATAATTACATTCAATGTACCTCATTTTGGGGTGAGTGCCACAGTCTTGCTATCCTTCCTTTTCTGTTCAGCAAAGCAGTGTGTGTGCAGTTAACTGAGTTATCCATCTAACATATGCAGCCGTTTGTGCAGAAAGGCACAAAGAAGGAAGGAGCCAGTAGCTCTGTGCCAACTAGCATACATGTACCTAGCTATGGTGGTGACATGCCACAGGTGACAGGGCACAGTTCCCAGCTGCTGTTAGAGATACTGTCCCTGCAACATCCAAGGCTTTACAGACAAATATTCAGGAGGATTCAGTTCTACAAATCTCAAGCTGCAGGGAATGCCTGGGACTTCTTAGGCCAGACGGTTTCACAGCTTGTAGCAGCTGTGCAGTTGTCAAGAAGCTGTGACACCAAATGGCAGAGAAAGAGCTGCAGAAGTCAGCAGACTGGGAAGCATCAAAGATGAAAAGAAAGCAATTGAATGGCTCTCATCTGAAAAGATTGCAGCCTCAGGAGCTCAAACCTCCAACTGTAGCAGAGGGGCAGGCAGGGTCTGTGCCTGCCAGGGTGGCAAGTAGAAACCCCTATGATGGAAAAGGCTGGAAGATGGCACCAGGAAGATGGCTTCTGCTACTCCTGAGGACTTGCACCTGCATAATAGGTTCACTGTCCTCATAGTTAATGAGAAACTGGGAGCATTGTAAAAAGAAACCTCCGAGCCAGTTGTGTCTGAGCAACACAGGAGCACCAGGAGGATCAGGAGAGTGTTAGTGGGAGACACCCTGATGCAGGCAATGGGGTTCCCCCTCTGCCAACCTGACCTGTGATCTAGGGAGGCTTTCTGGTTGCTGGAGGTTAGCATTTGAGTTGTTGTAGACAGGCTAACGAGACTCATCCAATCTTCAAACTATTACCTGCTACTGCTTTTCTACATGGACACCAATTGTACTTTCAGGAATGACCTGGAAAGTATCAAATATGGCTCTGGGAATAATGAGCAAAGGTGGGGGAGCTCGGGTGGTTTTCTTCTCCATCCTGCCAGTGCAGGGTGAAGGGCTTGAGGAGTGGCTGGATCCTGCAGGACAAGAATTGGTTGTGGAACTGGTGTTAGAAACATGTTTTTGATTTCTATAACAACTACATGGAAGAGATGTAATCTAACAGACTAAGTAAGCAAAAATATCTTTGGCAATAAACTGTCCAGAATACCTTTAAACTAGGAACAACAGGGAAGGGAGAGAATGATTAACAATCATGTGAGAAAGTGACAGATAGAGTTGGGGAGCAGACTATGTGGGTGATACGAAAAGAGGAAATTCACAATCAACAGAACAGGGCTGAAGTGGAGTCACTCCAATTGTATGCACATAAATAAGGAACTGCCTATGGGACAACATTATGGGGAATACTCCTATGCTGTTTCTGGGAAATCAGCATGTTTAGGTGCCTTTATGGATTGCCTTTACACTGATGCATGCTGCACGGGGAAAACCAGGAGGAATTAGAAGTCCCTGTGCAGTTGGAGGGCTATGGTCTCATTTGGATCACAGATGTGGTGGGATAGTTCACATGACTGGACTGTTGCTATGGATGGATACAAGCTCTTTAGGGAGGACAGACTGTGACAGTAAAAGCAGGGAATTGTTCTTTATGTGAGAGAGCAGCAGGAATGTGTGCAGCTTTCTCTGGCTGTGGGTGAGAAACCACCTGAGAATTTATGGGTCAGGATTAGCAAGCAGACCAGCATGAGTGAAGAAGCAGCTGAAGCCTCTTTTAGACAACTGGAAGAAACCTTACACTCACAGGTCCTGGTCCTCATGGGGAACTTTAATCACTCTGACAGCTGCTGGAGGTACAGAACAGCCGGACATAAGAAACGCCAGGGTTTTCTGCAGTGTGCTGATGAAAAATTCCTAATGTAGGTGATCAGCAAGCCAATGGGGAGACCTCACAGTTACAAATGAGGAACAACTGTTTGGGAATTTTAGGCTCAGGGACAGTCTAGGCTGCAGTGACCATGAGATGGTTGAGTTCAGGACCCTAAAATGACAGAACAGGGCAAAACCCCATAACAATAGGCCTGCATGGATAAAAGGAATCATGAAGGAAGTCAAACCAGCAACAAGTGACCCATGAGGAAAATCGAGGCACTATCTGAACATGCATGAATGTGTAAGGAAAACCAAAACCTGTCTGGAGTTGAATTGAGTGAAGGATGCGAACGGTAGCAAGAAAGGCTTCTACAAGTACACATGCAGCAAAAGGAGGGCTGGAAAAAATGTGGATGCATTGCTGAGTGGAGCAGGGGCCCTGGTGGCAAAGGACATGGAAAGGGGCAAAGTACTCAATGCCTTTTTCATTTCAGTCTTTACTGGTAAGTCCAGCCTTCAGGAGTTCCAGGCCCCTGAGAGCACAGGGAAAGTGGAGCAAGGAAGACTTGCCCTCACTGGAGATGGATCAGGTTAGGGAACATTTAAACAAACTGGACATAAGGAAGTCCATAAGGCCAGAGAGCATACACCCATAAGTGCTAAAGCAGCTGGCTGATGTCACTTGCAAGCCCACTCTCAACTGTCTTTGAAAGGTCATGATGACCTTGGGAGATTCCTCAGGTTTGGAAGAAAATCCTATCTTCAAGAAAAGCAAGAAGGAAGATCCAGGGAACTACAGGCTGGTCATCCTCATCTTGATTCCTGCAAAGGTGACAAGACAACTAATACTGGATACTATTTTAAGACACACGAAGGACAAGAAAGTGCTTGGGAGTGGTCTGCACAGATTTATGAAGGGGAAGTCATGCTTAACTTGCCTTGTATCTTTTTGCAACAAGATGACTGACCTTGTGGATGGGGGTAGAAGAGTAATTGTTGTTTATCTCAACTTATTAATGTTGATATAACATCCTTATTGCCAAACTGATGAATCACAGACTAGATACTTTGACTGTAAACTGGATTTAAAAGATACCGGGCTCAAAGCTGTTCAACATCCCCCCTTAACAACCTGGATGATGAGACATAGTGTATCCTCAGCAAGTTTATGGATGATATAAAATTAGGAAGACTGGTGCATACACCAGATGGTTCAGACAACATTCAGAGGGATCTTGACAGGCTGGAGAAATGAGCAGAGAGTAAACTCATAAATTCCAACAAGGACAAATGCAAGATTCTTAATTTGGGGAGGAATAACTGGCTAGAAAGCAGGTTGGCAGAAAAGGACCTGAGGGACCTGGTAGACAACATATTGAGCATGAACCACAATGTGCCTCTGCAGCAAAGATTAAAAGCCTCTTGGACTGCATTACTAAGACCATCTCCAGTAGGCTGAGGGAGGTGATCTTCCCTCTACTCAGCACTGGTGAGACCACAACTATGGCACTGAGTCCAGTTCTGGACTCCCCAGTACCAAAAACATATAGACACATTGGAGCAAGTGGTGTCCAGTGAAAGGACAAGACGCAATAGGCACAAACTGAAATACAGAAAATTTTATTTAAACATAAGGTGAAAAAAAATACCTGTGAGGATGGTAAAATAATGGAACAAATTAGCCAGAGATGTTGCACAGTTTCTGTCCTTGAAGATTTTCAAAACCCAACTGGGTATGGTCCTGAGAAACTTGCTCTATCTGACCCTTCTCTAAGCAGGGACTTGGACTGGATGACCTCCAGAGGAACTTTATTCTGCCCTTTTAGGTCCACTGCTATGCACATAATGCTTCAATAAAAGAGAAGCAGCAAAGTGCCCCTTTCTGGAATGTCCTTCAGGCTGACAGGTGAAGTATTTTCTCACAATGTGTTATTGGACAGGGGAAAGTCTAGATATCTGACTTCCTAAGTGACTAATTAGCTGCTAATGAATTAAGCTAAAAGGACATGTTTCTACCAAAGATCAACAAGTTTTGAAGATTTTTTTTTATTCTTAAAAAAAATCACAGTATTTTGAGTGGAGAGGAACATCAGACAGGATTCATCCAACCAGATGCAAATGTAGGGAAGATACCTACATCAGAGCTCATCATCCTAGGCTTCTTGTATAGCTGATGAAGATAATTCAAAACATAAAGTAGACATCTGAAATATGTAAGATGAATCCTTACCCTACTGAACAGCTTTAATTCCATGAAAGTAAGAGTTCAGACATTATCTGTGTGCCTAGGATTTCTTAGTACTTGTCTCAATCAGCGTGGTACCTCTGACTTCTCTTTGGACTTGAGTGCAATCCCTCTGTGCTATCTACTTTTAGTATCTGTTGGCTTATTGTCTCACTCTGATCTGGAGTTCCTTGCTTCTCTGGCAGACTAACTATGGGCTGGAGGGAACAGAGGAGACAAAGATACACCCTCAGGTACTGTCCTTACAGCACATATCAATACAAACAGTAACTCTTGTCTCAAGTTCACTTCGGCACAGTCCTTTAGAAATTATCTAAGAGTCTTCCTACCTGTGGACCTTAGGCATACCTTCATTTCTTACTCCATTACCAAGCTATGTCATGTTATTTATGAGAATTTTGGAGCTGTTAAGCCTGGAGAAGAGAATGTCTCCCCAAAGACATTATTGCAGGCTTTCAATGTAAAGCAGGCTTATAAGAAAGACGTAGAAAGACTTTTTATTGTGACCTGTAGTGACAGGACAAGGGACAAGGGTTTTACACTAAAGAGGGTAGGTTTACATAGGACATAAGGAAGAAATCTTTTATGATGAGGGTAGTGAGACACTAGAACAGGTTGCCCAAAGACATTATGGGTGGCCCATCACTGGAAATGTTCAAAATCAGGTTGGATGGGGATTTAAGCAATATGATGAACTGAAAGATGACCTTGCCCACTGGAAGGGGATTGGACTAGATGATCTTTGGAAGTCCATTCCAACTTAAAGAAATCCGTGATTCTATATTTCTATGATTCTGATTCTATTATTTATGTTTGAGTGTCCCTTCATAGATTATATACGATGTATTACTAAACTACTGTTAGTAACATTTTAGTGTTCAGGATGAAGTTATGACAAGCAGGCCCGAAAAATTTGGGATCAAAATGTATTCCCTATATCTTGCTGTATAGTAGATAGATAATTTGATGATCATCGGTATTGGAAAACACTTCCACTCTTTGTGCATGTTGTGGTAGATCTTCCCCATCCAAGATATTTTATTGTAACTTATTCTGGTTTTATTTGGCTATTCTAGAAAATCAAGAGTGGTAATGATCCATTTTATATTGTTACAGTACATTTTATATAAGCCCTACCACCAGATTAGAAATGTTGTCCAGCTACACTGAAGGCATTTATGTCTTGTTAAGGTAAAATAATCAAAATCCAGAGTAGACTACACAGTTATGACAGTTATTAGACATATGCGAAGTAACAAAAAAGAAAATAGACTTAATCTACTTCCATTAAAATTTAATCAATTTGCATTAAGATTTAATCAGAAAGGTTTTTTACTCTTTTTCTCCAGCTGAATTGCTATAGATTTTTCCTGTGAACCATCAACGGGAAAGTCTTTCTATATAAAATGTACTTGAGGTTGTATTTATGAAAAATAACCCCTTATTTACCTATTATGTTTTATACATAATGATAATTAACTGAATTTCTGAAGTTGTTCAGGAGATGTAAAAACATTTAGTTAGGAGTATCAAGAAGCATCACAGAGCCCTGGGAGTGGTAGTAAGGGACACTGGATAACAGGTAAATTTTTCATCAATCCTCCTGGTCAAAGGGAAGGGGTTTGAAAGGGCCAGTCAAATCTGGCAGATTGACAAATGGTTATGAGACTGGTGCCACAGCCAGGGGTTCAGCTACTTAGACCATGAGACTCTGAGAAGTCTGGTCTACTTCTGGGGCTGATAGGGTCCACCTGACAGAGAAGGGGAAAGGCATCTTTAGTCATAGACTTGCCAAGCTGGTGAAGAGGGCTTTAAACTAAAGTTTTTGTTGGGGTAGGAGGAACCTCAGTCCATCCCACTTCTACAAGTTTGATGCCAGTGCCAGCAGTAGATGCCCGGAGCCTGGAAGGGGGTTGCAGGTCAGCAGGAGAGCACCTGAAAATAAGCAGAAAGGAATTCCAACCACTCCTGCTAGCAAGACAGCTTCATAGGGTGCCCAACTTAAATGCCTGCACGCAAATGCTCGCAACATGGGGAAAAAACAAGAGAAGTTAAGAGATGTACACACACCTGCAGGACTATGATCTTATTGACATCATGTGGACATGGTAGGATGGCTCGTACAACTGCAGTGTTGGAATAGAATCATACAGGTTCTTTATGAAGGATAGGCAGGGGAGATGAGGAAGGGGTGTCTCCCTCTATGTGAATGACCAGCTGGAGTTCATGGAGCTCTGCCTAGGGAAAGATGAGGAGCCAACCAAGAGCTTATGGGTCAGGAATTAAGGGAGGGCAGGAGAGGTGACGTTATAGTGGGGGTCTGCTACAGGCTGCCCAACCAAGAAGACTAAGTGGATGAGGGCCTCTATAGACAAATAGGAGCAGCCTTACATTCACAAGCCCTCGTTCTCATGGGGGACTTCAACAACTGTGCTCTTTTTTGGAGGGGCAACACGGCAGGGCGTAGGCAGTCCAGAAGTTTCCTGGAATGTGGTAAAGATAAATTCCTTCTCCATATGATAGAGAAGCCAATTAGGAGAGGTGTCATGCTGACCCTTTTTCTCACCAACAAAGAGTGGCTTGTGGGGAATGTGAAGCTCAAAGGCAGCCTCAGATGCAGGGACCATTAAATGATGGAATTCAATACCCTTAGGACAGTGAGGAGGGTGTACAGCAAGCTCATACCCTGGACTCCAGGAGGGCTGACTTTGGCCTCTTCAGGGATCTGCTTGGTAGAATACCATGGGGTAGAGCCCTGGACGGAAAAGGCGTTCAAGCAAGCTGGTAAATCTGCAGTGATCACCTCCTCCATGCTCAGGAGTGATGTGCCACAAAAAAAGGAAATGGTGCAAAACCACCAGGAGGCCTGCATGGCTGAACAAGTAGATCCTGGACAAACTCAAACACAAAAAGGAAGCCTACAGGGGGTGGAAGCAAGGACAGGTAGCCTAGGGCAAATACAGAGAAATTGTCTGAGCAGGGACTAGGTAGAAAAGCTAAAGCTCTGACAGAATTCCATCTCACCAGGGACATCAAGGAATACAAAAAAATCTTCTATAGATATGTCAGAGATAAAAGGAAGATTAGGGAAAATGTGGGCCCTCTCCAGAAGGAACTGGGAGACCTGGTTAGGCAGAGGTACTCAATTATTTTTTAGGCTCAGTCTTCATCAGAAATTGCTCCAGCTACACCACCCAAGTTGCAGAAGGCAAAGGCAGGGACTGGGAGAATGAAGAACTGCCCACTGTAGAAGATCACATTCGAGAACATCTAAGGAACATGAAGGTGCACAAGTCCATGGAACTGGATGAGATGCATCTGCAGGTCCTGAGGGAACTGGTAGATGAAGTAGCTAAGCCACTGTCCATCATATCTGAGAAAGCATTGCAGTCCACTGAAAATCCCACTGAAGAGAAAGGGGGAAACATAACTCCCATTAAAAAAAAAGGGAAATAAGGAAGAACTACAGGTTGGTCAGTCTCATCTTTGAGCCTAGCAAGATCATGAAGCAGATCTTTCTGGAAACTATGTTAAGGCACATGGAAAATAGAGAGGTCATTGGTGACAGCCAACATGTCTTCACTAAGGGCAAATCATGCCTGACAAATTTGGTGGCATTCTACAACAGGGTTACAGCACTGATGGATGAGGGAACAGCAATTGACATCATCTACCTGGAGCTGCGTAAAGCATTTGACATTGTCCTGCATGACATTCTGTCTTTAAACTGGAGAGACATGGATTGAAAGGGGGGGACCACTTGGTGGATAAGGAATTGTCTGGATGATCACACTCAAAGGGTTGCAGTCAACAGTTCGATATCCAAGTGGAGACCAGTGATGACTGGTGTTCCTCAGGGGTCCATACTGGAACTGGTGTTGTTTAACATCTTTGTCAGCGACACAGACAGTGGGATTTAGTGCATCCTCACCAAGTTTGCCAATGACACCAAGCTGTGTGGAGCTGAAGGTAAGTGATGCCATCCATAGAGACCTTGACTGGCTCGAGAGGCAGGCCAGTGCAAACCTCATGAAGTTTAACAAGGCTAAGTATAAGGTCCTGCGTGTGGGTTGGGGAAATGCCAAGCACAAATATAGGATGGGCAAAGAATGGATTGAGAGCAGCCCTGAGGAGAAGGACTTGGGGGTGCTGCTGGATGAAAGCTCAACATGGCCCAACAATGTGTGCTTGCTTCCCAGAAAGCCAACTGTGTCCTGGGCTGCGTCAAAAGAAATGTGACCAGCAGGTTAAGGGAGGTGATTCTTCTCCTCTACTCTGCTCTGGTGATACCCCACCTGGAGTACTGCATCCAGCTCTGGAGTTCTCAGTACAAGAAAGCCGTGGACCTGTTGGAGAGGTCAAGGAGGGCCATGAAGATGATGAGAGGGGTGGAGAACCTCTCCTATGAAGACAGGCTGAGAGAGTTGGGGTTGTTCAGCCTGGAGAAGGAAAGGCTTCAGGGAGACCTTACAGCAGCCTTCCAGTACCTAAAGGGGGCCTACAGGAAAGATGCCCTTTTTATAAGGGCATGTAGTGATAGGACAAGAGGGAAAGGCTTTAAACTGAGAGAGGGGTAGATTTAGATTAGATATTAGGAAGAAAATCTTTCATCCCTTGGAGTGTTCAAGGCCAGGTTGGATGGGGTTTAAGCCACCTGTTCTAGTGGAAGATGTGCCTGAGCATGGCGGGAAGGTTGGAACCAGATTATCTTTAAAGTCCCTTCCGACCCAAGCCATTCTATGATTCTATGATATATATGCTATATAGAAGCACAAACCTAGCCATGTATATAACTGTATACATTAAAAGGGTATACAATGTGTATAAATACATTTATATATAAATATAAAGGTCAACTTTTGATAATTATGTCTATAAATATTAGAAAAATAATATAAACTAGCACACATATTTATTAATTTTTTAATGTATTAGATATAAACTCTTATTTAAGTTGAAAGAATGAAATAAATTAAGTTTAAATGTGAATGGAAAGAAAATAAAACTTAAAGACATCTTGGGGTCACTACTTTAGGGGCGGGCAGCATGCCCTGAAGAGGGTGGATGGACATGAAGAAAGCTGAACATGTCTGAGGGGTCAGGGATCATTCCTGTGAAGCCAACCATGAAACAACTGCTGAACCCCTGTGCCATACAAAGATGAGCCAGTTGTGGGAGTCCGATCAAGAGGTCCTTGTCCCTCAGCCCCAGACTTCCAGGGTGAACATAGAGCATTTTGGGGAAACCTCTGGCATTTGTGTTGTGTTGCAAGATACAGTCATCCTTGTCTACTATCATGGAAAGCCAGAACAAAAAAGATGACATCACATGAGCTTGTACAGGAAAATCCTCAAGGGTATTCTGAAAAAAAATTACATTCTTCAGAAAAAAATTATGGATGGGCCAGGGATTTGGGAACAGAAGACTGAGATAAGTGCCACATGGAGATGGTGGGTGGTAGCAGAGGCACCCTTTGACCACAGCTGTGAGTGAACTTACTGCTTGTAATGCCATTATGTGGTACAGAATTTGCTATATCAAAGACTTCTCAAATACCCAACTTTACCCTCAGTATCAAATGCTTCAGGGGAAGTGGAGGCAGTGCAGTATGTGGTTTAGAGAATGTGCAGCAGTGGCAGTGGCCAAACTAGAGGTTCAAGGCTAGGTAATACACAGAAGGATGCAGATTTGTTAATTTGGACTGGGTATTTCTACATGAAGCTTCTGAAATGTTTGTACATAGAGCAGATGAATTCTGGTTTTAGGATTTACACCAGCTGTTTGAACCTGGTGTTTGTGTTGAACTTTGTCTTGAAGCCATCAGCATGCATGACTCTCTATATTCTCTATGTATACATTTAAGCAGTGTGAAAACAGGAAAATTTTTAGACTACATCGGTAATCTACAAAATAAAAGGGAGATTTTTCTCAATGAAATTTTCCACGTGGCTGCCTGTAAAAACAGTTGGAGGTTTGATACACAGAAGCCTAGATCTATTCCTCATTCTAAAATAATGTATGTAACAAGGCCAATAAACTCTGCTTTGCTGGAAGTCTTGCAGTGCCGAGGGATCTAACATGCAGGACTATTAAGGTGCAAAAGTGCTGTATGACAAACCAGGGTGGTCAGTGCACAAGAAGATTCTATTGTTCGAGGTTTGTTTTATGTTAATATACATGCTGTTATCCTAACTGAGCTCAAAAATAGACTGGGTGATGTGTTAACCAAATTACAATGTTTTCCATTTTGAACTTTAATATATTGTTAAAGCTATGTGGGGGGAAAAAAATGTGAGATTTGTCAGACATTGTACAACTGCTTTCACAAATGTAAATACTACTGCTGTGCTTTCCTGTTGCCATACTGTGCAGACTACAAACTGCCGTGCAGGTTTGGGGAACGTTTACAGTGGGAGAAGGTCCTGGTAATTAAAAAAAAAATCGAATAGATTGTCTAAGATTTTATGTGTGACTTGCAAAACTTACGTGGAAAACCTTCATAAATACAAATGCTGTAAAAATGGTGTATCCTATGAACAGATCTTAAATACTAACCAGCCCAAATATTTCATGTCCATCATAAAAAGTCCAGAAACAGAGAAGGGCCATATTTTCTGTGACCTTTAATATATGCATAAACCGGGGTATATGTTTTAATTAAATTTTTACTTTGACTTAGCAACAGAACCATGATGGTATGAAGAGATGAAAAGGAAAACTGAAGGAAGGTGAGAGTTTAAAGGGGACACACATTTTGTGGACTTTATTTGGCTGTTTATGGATGCAACGTTTAGGCATTACAGTTTCATAACCATGTAACACCAAAGGCTACGTTGACTAGTTTTCAGTTAGCCAGCTTTTCAAAGAAAAAATGGATACGCAGCAAAGAAGGCAAGATGATGAATTCATGTGTGTGGAAGTCCCCACCCCTGAGTATACGTTTCACAGGCTCTAAATTTTTAACCTATAAAACTTAAGCAGCTTTTCCTAAGCACTGAGATTTGAGGGGTGGAAAGGTTATTTTCCCAATGCCTTCAGTACTTCTGAATATCAAAACTCTGCAGGCCCTCATCCACAACCAGAATATTATGGACTGGACAGCATTATACTTGGGGAGGGAAAGCAATTTTTTTTGCATGGTTCACAGCTAATAAAAAGTTTTTTGACTTGCAAAAAGAACTGAGTTACTACTGTCAACAGGAAGTGAAAACTTTGAGCGAGAACTGTAGTTTATACAGGTATGAGGTTATGATGCTGACTTATAATATATTCTATGAGAAAGAAGGTGATGGAAACGTGCAGCTAGATCAGTCTACAGATCCCCTTTAGTATCCCATGCTGGTATCTGCTTGTATGGTCACGTACTATGTTCTGTAAACACTGTATCACTCCTGCCCCTCCAGATGGCTATCTCTGAGGAGGATTGTGAGAAACAGCCTTGCAGACACTAAGGTCAGTGAAGAAGGAGGTGGAGGATGTACTTCAGGCACATGAGCAGAGATTCCCCTGCCATCAGTGATGAAGATCATGGTGGAGCAGTACTGGAAGGACTGTAGGAGGGACCCCATCTGGAGTAGGGGAAAAGTGTGAGGAGGAAGGAGCAGCAGAGTCAAACTGTGATAAACTGACTGCACGTTTCCCATTCTCCATTCACCTGCGCCACTGATTAAGGAGGATGTAGGTACTCACCAACAGTTTTCAATGGATTGAAAAGTGGTTTTGTCACAGTTGTACCAAATGTTACCCTGGACCACATTAGCTTATGTAAAAAGTGTAATCTTTAACATTACATCTGTGCAGGAGCATGAATGGACCACTATAACAAAATCAGATGTGCAGTTTGAAGAGTTTTTAGAAACAAAATGACTACATTGTTGAATTCTAGTGATGCTTTTTTTAGTGGCAAACCAAAAAGTAGTCTGCTTGTATTAAAAAACACGCCCTGATGAAAAGATAATTACTAGAACTTTACTAGCCTCTAGTCCTTCAGCAGCAAAATAAAACAATACCCTCCTGGGCACCCTGAAGTTATACCTGACAATTTTGACATCACAACAGCCTATTTTGGTACATTCAAAGTAAAAGTGTATCCAATTCACAGGCTTTCGCCCCGTGGTTTCTGTCAGGGTAAATGGCAAGCTATTCTTGTACTGCACCTGTGCAGAAACCCTTCAAATATACTGTGTCTACAGACATAATATAGGAAATCATAAAGTACTGTTGGAACTAAACAGGGCTCTTGAGGAGGCATACAAGGTTTGTGAAATCTACGATGTTTTGCATTTTGAATAGAGTCAAAACAGTTTGTTTTTTGAGGGGTTGAGTGTTTGGTGTTTTGGTTGGGTTTTTTGTTTTTGTTTTTTTTTTGGTTGGTTTTTTTTTTTGTGTCTGTATGTGTTTGTTTTTAGATTATATAAACCTCTACCTCTATCAGAAGCAGAAAGTTTCAAGTTACCCAGCCGGGCACACAGATGCTGACAAAAAAGCCCAATACATCAATGGTCACAGGCAGAGAGGTGGCTTTGCGTTGCAGCCTGAGTTTATAAGGAAGACCTCTACAAAACACAGAATTGCCCAAGTGTTTTAAAAGTCTCTGGGGGATTTTTTTTCAGGGATCCAATCCCCCCAGCATCATCTTTATAATAAAAACAGGCGATCTATATGGTTACCTGTTTTATTTGGTTTATGATGCGACCTCCTGAGATTTTCTGGATGAGAATATGACCACTGTCTTGTGGAAGCATAGTAAAGGATGTGTGACCCTGCAATGCAAAACTAACAATTTTATAGCATGCTTCACCATTGTGTGTGCACACCTAGAGCTTTATGATTTCATGGATACCCTTCAAAAACTTAACCTTTATCATGACCTGATATTTGCAAGTTAGAAAAATGACTGTTGTTTAAAAGTTAAATGGATATCTGTAAACAAAAACAAGAGATTAAAGAAGGGCCTTATGTTGAATAGAAATGTTAATAGCATCCCCTTACAGCTTTTGATAATAGACAAGTATGGTTACAGATAGGACTAGGGAACACTAATCTTCTATTCTTTTGTTTGGTCTGACAAGGCTATGTGCAATTCAAATGTTGCTGGCAACTGCTCTATCACCTCTACAAATATCCTTTTATCAAATCTGGGGAGGAATTATCGAAGAGTTTTAGTGGTAATCACCTTGTTTACTCTTAATAAAATAAACATGGTGTGGTCAATGATTTGATGGACTGTATGTATAAGAGTGGTAAAACTGAAAAAAACTTACTAAACATGTGCATCACCAGAAGCTTAGTACCCTGTATGCTTTTTTAAGGGTTAATAAGAGTCATGACTTCAATGAAATGCAAAATGCATGGAATTATTTATGAACAGAAATGTTCATAAGACTGGGTTCTTTCAAGAATCATTTGAAGATGTCAGTAAGTCTCCATATGGGTATCTGTCCACGTAAATTTTTCTAGCCATGTAAAAGCTCTTAGGCAAAGAACTGACCTTTTTTCTCACACATTTTTGTAAGACACAACTGGCAGGGGATGGGTGTGTGTGAGAGGAATCACTCAGAAATATGAAGAGATGAGTTGGACATACCTGATTGCATGAATAGTAAAAGCTCCTGAACAATTTCTGCTCTCAGGTTCCCTATTTTAGTTAGGAAACAATGATCAATACATTCTTGGTCTAGAGATCAGTCAAAGGCAGAGTACAGCCCACAGGCAAATGCCTCCCAGAAAACCACCAGAAAATGGTATTTCATATGGCTGTCAGTCATCTCTAAGAGCTTTATGTATTCCCTCATATAGCAGCTGTTTTCAAAATCAGGTGCTATCTGCACTATTTTTTCACAAACTCTGAGAGAAAGCTAATAACATCCTTGCTTCTGGGGAGCTCATCAAACAAGAGTTGTTTCTGCTAAGTTTAAATTTTACATCTATGCTAATCAACAAAACCTTTTCTTGGAAAAACAGAAAGATGTTCAAGCCTACTACTCTGGGCCTTCAGAGCCAAGTGTTGCCTAAATCTGATTAAAGATGTCAGACTTTAAGAAAGATGATCAATTCCTGCTGCCTGGCTGTATCTTTATAAAACAAGCCTATGCAAAAGTGTGTGCACATCATGTCTTGGCTGCAACTGAGAATCAACCTAAGAAATGTGTAGTGTGAGTAAGAATTATTGCTTTGGCTTATAAGCCAGTTCTCCAGTGTGGCATCCACCTGGATGAAAATAGTTGCCAACAGATAGTTGACCAGACCCATGAGCACCTATCATTCAGGTTGGACTCATCAGCTTCACCAGTTTTACAGCAAACATACAGCAGACTGTTGTGCCTGTATAATCCTGTCCATTCATAACTAATTACAAGCCGAGGGTTGCAGCCTGTGACAGCTGAAAGTAGGATTATCTCAGCCTACAGGCTTTCCTGATGTTGGTCTGCATCAGGTTCACTTCAAACAAATCAGCTTGAATTTAACATATTCTTCCAAGTAATTTGGAATGAAATCCATCCCTGTTAAAAAGTGTCACCTTTTCTAGTAGCAGAAGAGGGCCTCTTTCTCTGTGTTTCCCACTTACTTTGTGCCTTCGAAGAACGTTTGTTGCTCCTTTTCTTCCTTTCCTCATGAGAATGCTTCTTCATGTCAGCTGAACTTCATCTTCTAATGGATTCAGGCTGGCTTCCTCTCTATGAGTATGTTGTGTTTCTCTCACTTTCAAATCTTTTTATTTTCCATGAAGCCTTTTAGGACTTTTCCTCATTGTCCCTTTAAAGGCATGCTCCTGTGACATTGCCATTTTGTTTTGGCTTTTCATTAGAGTAGGTAACAATTTTATATTTTTATTAATTTAATTATTTCTTTTAAAATATTTTATGCATCATATACATATTAATAAATGTGTATATATTTATATAAGTTAAATAAAATTATGAGTAATTGCACAGCTAGCTACTTTTATATATAGAAATATTTAAATGTGGCTATATATAAACATAAGATGGATGGATGGATGGATGGATGGATGGATGGATGGATGGATGGATGGATGGATGGATGGATGGATGGATGGATAGATGGATGGATGGATGGATGGATGGGGGGGGGGGCTTCCTATAGAAGTGGTCAAGAAGTCACTAGGTAACCTTATAGCACATGGAATAAAGATGTGACATAATGGCAGCTATGACAAACCGGCACACCTTGTTGGGCTACAGTAGGATCTTCTGTGGTAAACTAGAAGGTGGGGCGTCATCTGCCATCCAGCCACTGGGCATGCTGGGATCACATGGTATATGGCAGTGTCAGAAGTGGCAGCTGCTGGGGAGCAAAAGGAGACAGGGTAAGCCTGTCATGTGGCTGGTAAAGGTGAGGCACTTCTAGGCCCAAGGGATCCAGAAATGTGAGTGCCATGGTATCGTTGCTTTCTTATCCTGCATGAAAGCTGTCCTTTACTTACTGGGTACATTGGATATCCCCTAATTCCTACCTCTCATTTGTGTGCACAAATGCTGCACTCAAACTTTGTTTGTGTTAACTCTGACTGACAAATGAAATGCTTTTCAGTCTAAAGAAAACTAAAACCAGCATATACATAAAGAAATAAATAACTCCAAACCAAAAACTCTGCAATTTTATATAATATGTAGTTGTGCAGAGACTAAATTAATTGCATGAAGAAACAATAACAATCCTAGATAAAGAAAATAAAATGAGATCAATATCATTCTCATTTTAGGTGTGGTGGTTTTTTTGTTTTTTGGTTTTTTGGTGGGTTTTTTTGTTTGTTTGTTTTTTTTGGGTTTTTTTTTTTTGTTTGTTTTTTTACCAAGCAGTTCACAGTATTTTGTCTTGTTGCATTATAAAACAGTTTTTATTTGAACAAAATGGAGAGTGCTGACTTCTTCTCTTTTCTATCCTACTAAATTAAGTTTCCCCAAATTAACTTGAATGTAACTAGGGACTGCAGTGCCCAACTTTCAGGTGTTTCGAAGCTGAGAGATACACAGCTTCATTGCCTTTGAGGAACTCTGTCCTGCTGTTCTACTCATGTGCCCTAATGTGGAATTGTGGTTTTATATTAGTTGTAAAGAAAACCTTTTAATATTTCTAAAAGTTACCCTGCTTACTCTGCATCTTTTAGGTTGTATTAGACTTTCTTAATCACAGAGATTTTGTGATATTTTGCTTCCTTTCAAGTGCCACTAAACACCACATCAACATGTCTTTTAAATACCTCCAGGGATGGTGATTCAACCACTTCCCTGGGTAGCTTGTTTAGTGCTTAATAACCCCTTTAATAAAGAAGAAATTTTTCCTAATACCCAATCTAAACCTCTCCTGGTGCAACTTGGGCCATTTCTTCTTGTCCTATTGCTTGCTATCTGGAAGCAGAGACCAACACCCACCTGTCTGCAACCTCCTTTCAGGTAGCTGTAGAGAGCGATAAGATCCCCACTGAGTCTCCTCATCTCCAGACTAAACAACCCGTTCCCTCAGCCGCTTCTCATAAGACTTGTGCTCCAGACCCTTCACCAGCTTCACTGATATTCTTTCGACACATTCCAGCACCTCAATGTCTTTCTTGAAGTGAGTGGCCCAAAACTGAACACAGTATTCAAGGTGGAGCATCATCAGTGCCGAGTAGAGGGGCATGATCCTGTCCCTAATTCTGCTGGCGACATGATTTCTTATACAAGCCAGGATGCTGTTGGCCTTCTTGGCCACCTGAACAGACTGCTGCCTTATGTTCAGCCAGATGTTGACCAAAACCGCCAGATCCTTTTCCACTGGGCAACTTTCTAGCCACTCTTTCCCAAGATTGTAGAGTTACATTGGGTTGTTGTTCCCAGGTGCCGGACCTGGCAGTTAGCCTTGCTGAACCTTGTATGATTAGCCTTGGCCCATCTATTCAGCCTGTCCACATGTCTCTCTAGAGCCTTCCTATCCTCAAGCAGATCAACACTCCTGCCCACCTTGGTGTCATCTGCAAACTTAGTTAGGGTGCACTCAATCCCCTTGTTCAGCACATTGATTAAGTTATTAAACAGGACAGGCCCCAGTACTGAGCCGTGGGGAATACCACTTGTGACTGGCCACCAGTTCAGTGAAAGTCCATCCATCCACCATCACTCTCTGGGTCAAGCCACCCAGACAGTGTTTTACCCAGCAGAGAGTACACTCACCCAAGGCATGAGCATCCAGTTTCTCAAGGAGAATGCTGTGGGAAACAGCATCAAAGGCTTTAGTAAATTATAGGTAGAAAAGATCCACAGCCTTTCCTTCATCTGCTAGGTTGGTCATCTTGTCATACAGGATCAAGTCAGTCACGAAGGACTTGCCTTTTAAAAAACAATGCTGACTGGGCCTGATCAGCTGTTTGTCCTGTACATGCCACATGTTCCCTGGTTTGAGAACCCCGCTGTACATTGTGCTAGAGTGCTCCACTGTGCATCGTGCCAGCACTGGAGCTGCTTGCCTTGGCAATTTAGTATGCTTATAATCAATAATGAGAACAGTTTATAACTCTTCTGACATTCTAAGTATTCACAAGGTATTAAAATAAAGTTTGTGATATTGACATGTTGGCATATTTACACAATTTTGAGTTATGAAATTACACTTTCAATCTTAGAAACTAAAAGCACTTGTACATATATATAAATAATAAAACTAATTGACCTCTATACAAATTTTTTGTAATATAAAGTATAACCCCAAAATAGTGTTATGTTACTGGTGCACAAATTTATTATGGTTAGTGACATTTTAAAATTATTTATTATTTTGTTGCCAATTTGTATAGTAAAAGCAAGATTAGCAGTACTCATGTTAGACTCAGCTATTTGAATCATAAAGGAAACATCATTAATTTGTCATGTATTCCTATTTAATTGTTTCCATTTTCAAGTAATTGTTGACATTTTAAATTCATGATGGAACAATCAAAGGCAACAAACTAGAATTGTGTGATCCTGTAGACCACTTTCCAGTGGCTTAGAAAAAACAAGCAAAGTCACTGAAATGAGATTATAGACATGAGCTCAAAATCTTTTATTAAAGGATGTTAGATACTCAGCTCCGTTCCTACTGTTGTTTCATTTTCCTTACAGGAAGAACTCCACTGTTCTTCCATACTTACAAAAATATTCATCATCCCCCCACCCTAACAGAAACAATAGCCTTTCCAGAATATCTTGAGTGTAACATGGCCACCGTAATAATTCTGTGACAACACTTCATTTTTTGACAGAGACAAACTTCTCTAACTATATAAACATTACATAATCAAGACCCTACTTTCTTACATCTAGATGTAAAACTTGTAGAAAGAAAAGGCATAACGTTGATTATGTTAGATTTCTCATTTCACAGTTAATGTTTATATCTTTTTTTTTGTTTAGTAACTAGCTTATAGCTTCTACCAGACATGTTATATTTTCAACTAACATTTATGCCTTTCTGTGTAGATTCTGTTTCTGGCTATTGTTCTATAACTATCTAAAAAGTGTTCTTTATCGCCCCCACCCCCCACCCCCCCACCCCCCCATTTCTTCTGGTCCATTATGAATTTAAAACCTTTAACCGTAACAGATATGCCAAAATCAATCATGTTGTCTCATTGTTTTCTTGGGTTTGCACATCTGCTTGTCTATGACCATCTGTTATCTCATGCCATACACTTACAAATTTAAATTCTCTCAGGCTACAAATATCTTTATTCTGTGTCTCTGCGTTGCCTAGTGTAACAAAATCTGTTTCATCATTTCATCAAGAATCTATTATTAGTCTAATTCATATCTTAACAGTATAATTAAAACTTCATTTGTAAAACAAGTAAAGTTTATCTCAGTCTAAAGGAACCCCAGAAAAGTCCTGTGAACCTGCTTTGTTAAGACAATGAAGAGTTTAAGTCCTTTTATCAGTAACATAAAAAATATTACTTGCTGGGCTATACTCTGATTACATAAAAATAATTCTGGAAGGGAGAATAAATGATTAAGAATTACCCTATGACTAATCTGCTGAAATGGTACATAGGTTATCACAGAATCACAGAATACTGGAAGGGACCTGAAGGATAATCTGGTCCAAACTTTTTTGGTAAAAGCACAGTCCAGTCAAGATGGCCCAGCACCCTGTCCAGCTGAAGCTTAAAAGTGTCCAGTGCTGGGGAATCCACCACTTCCCTGGGGAGATTATTCCAATGGCTGATTGGTCTCATTGTGAAAAATGTTCCTCTTGTGTCCAGTCCGAATCTCCCCAGGAGTAACTTGCACCCGTAACCCCTTGTCTTTTCCATGTAACTCCCTGTAAAAAGGGACTCTCCAACTTCTTTGCAGCCATGCTTTAAATGCTGGAACATGGTGATAAGGCCTTCACTAAGTCTTCTTTTCTCAAGGCTGAAGAAGCCCAGTTCTCTTAGCCTTTCCTCGGGTAGCAGGCTTCTCAATGCTTTGATCATCTTTGTGGCCCTTCACTGGACCCTCCCCAGCCTGTCTACAACTTCTTTGCATAGTGGGGACCAAAACTGAACACAGTATTCCAGGTGTGGCCTGGCAAGCACTGAGTGGAGTGGGATAATGACTTCTTTATCTCTGCTGGTAGTGACGTGCTGACACAACCCAGCACCCTGTTGGCTTGCTTTGCCGCAGCACCACACTGTTCACTCATATTGAGCTTCTTGTCCATCAAGGTGCCCAGGTCCCTTTCCAGAGAGCTGCTTCCCAGCCAGGTAGATCCCAGCCTGTGCTGCGCTCCTGGATTATGTTCTCCCAAGTGCAAGGTCTTACACTTGTCATTGTTGAACTTCATAAGATTCTTTTTAGCCCACTCTTCCAACCTATCCAGGTCTTTCTGCAGGGTGGGTCTCCCTTCTAAAGTTTCTATTTCCCCACTCAGTTTGGTATCATGTTTTGAATTATTTTAGAAAATCATTAATTTGCCTAAATAAATTCCTAACTTTTAGCATGTATCTGAGGTATTTGCAGCTGTGCAATTTTCCTTGGTTATAACTTTGTTAGACCAGTGTAAGTACCTACAGCTCATATCAGTACACAGTTCTTTAAATAAACGATGCCCAACTGGTAAGAAGTCTGGAAAATGTATGTAATATGGATGTAACAGTAGTTATGAACACTGTAATTTACTTGACATGCTAGAATGGTATTCATGAAAAGTGAAGGTCTACATCTGAACCAATCACGCTTCACTTACAATCAATAAGAAGAATTGGCATATTTAAAGTTATTCAGTTTTCTAAATAAGGACATCTACTTTAAAACACGATAAAGAGTGCTTTTGGAATGCCCATTTCTTTGAATTGGCTGTAAGAAGGATTTTAGTTTACTACCTTACAGAAGTGTTCACATTGCAGATACCTCAGAGAAATCACACTCTAAACCCATTTGACAGCTCCAAGGTGTGATATTTTCAGCCACACATCAGACAGCTATATCAAAATCTTTGCTTAAATCTTTTCTTATATCTATCTCTTTTGTATTTCTGAGCGTGTGAGTGCACTCACCTCCAGAGTGCTGCTGCCCTTTAGTAGGACACTCAGTCCTTTTTACTGAACTACATGACACAAGTATGCATCTGTAATTGGGAGGAATATTTTGCTGTTAGTGTTGTTAATATTTAAGTATGTTAAGGTAAACTTCTATTACATGAAGAACTAGATCCCAAATATTCTACTTTCCAAACCAGGAGGCTCAAAACTCCTGTTTCCTTAGCTTACTCTCCACTCCGGTTCAGTGATAACCTAATGACTTCACTTGAAATGAACTACTATCCCATTACCCTTCTTCCAGTAATACATTTTTTTGATGCCAGTTCAATAAAGGTCCTCTGACTATATCCCATATATCAGAAAAAAAAATATCATTTTTGTCTCTGCTAGGATATTGGTTGAACTAAGCTTCTACCTTTCATTAAATCCAGACTGAGTGTCCTCTGAATGTGTTAAGAAACAGGTATTTAGGCTTTTGGCTTAGAACCTCACAAAAATTTAGCTTCCTAAAAGTTTGACTAGCAGCAAGTTTCCTCTAAGGTAATAGAGGGAAATACTTGGAAGTACTTGCAGAACAAGTACCATTAAAGTATTAGGAATTTAAATTCTCTGGATTGCCCTGTGCACTTTTATATATGTACAATAAACATTTTATAATTCTAGTTTAGAACTGCATTTTCCTAACTGTTAGGCATCTAAAGCTGGAGAGGAAGAGTCTGTAGGAAGATCATAGTGAGTAACGATTGGCCTATATGACTCTTGTTGTATAGTGACAAATACTAGATTATTACTTCCCCCACATCACTGGGTTGATAACCAGATAAGCAACAAGTAACCTAGTGTTATTTAGAAGTTGATTTTGGTTTTGTTTTTTTCACTAAATTGTTCTATCATACTGAAAATCATGTAAATATTTTTTTTTAGGATTTTAATCTGAAATATGCAGATAGAAATCTAGATGAATGGAAGTTTCAAGGAGAATAACATATTTTTATTGTATATATGGAAATGCAAAGGAAACACAATTTTAAAGATTGATTTATTTATTTATTTTACTTTTCACATTCATAGAAACAACTGACCTAAATTTAGACATCTGTGATGAAAACATCTGTGTGAGCTGGCTAGGTCTTTATCGACAGTGGATGGATGGACACTTTATGACAGAGTTCATGATGTTTTCAGATGCCTACTTCAGATTAGACAAACTATGTCTTAAAACTGAGTGTTTCTGTTCATTTCTCTGTAGAGGATAATTGGCGATTATCTCAGAACAACATATCTGCTCCACAGAACTTAGTTTCATATCACCTACTTTCCCCTGAGTAAATGTATACAAACTGCTCAATAGCAAATAAGAAAGAATTTAATTTTTTTTTAATAGTGGGAAAGCACCCTCAGAAGAATACAATACTGTTTTCTCAACATTAGACATTTCACACTGTTGAGAGAAGTCTTAGAAAAGAGGAATGTTTGCTGAAACTGTAAAAGACAACATAACTGAGACAAATCTAAAGAGGCCTCACCTCAGCCACTGAACAATGCTGAAATCAAGTCATGGTGGTAACAAGACAGAGCTTCAGAAGAGCACTAGCTTCCTTAAGTATGCTCAAGGAATTTGGGCTACATTTCTTATATCAAACTATGCAATGTCTTTAAAAGATACAGACAAAATATCTCTGAGGCTACTAGAAGAAGCTTACCAATTTGATGAGCATGTGGGTGGATGAATAATTAATGGCTTATTGCTAAATTTATTGTAATCATGGATGAGATTGACCTTCCCTAATGCAAGTGCCTAAGGTGTGACATGTAAATCTAAAATAAGCATGTGCCATCAACTCTGGTGTTAGGTATAATATTTTCTCTTCCTTATGTGGTTTCATACATAGGGTGAGGTTTTTTTCCTTCCTGACCTTTCCAGAGGAAGACCGAATGTTAAATGTATCCATCTGAATTTGAATGAAATGAATGAAACATATTAATTGATCTGAATATGATGATTTCCCTGTCCTTATAGCTCCACACAATGGAGGGAAACATATCACTTCTAAGATACATTTCCTTTTATGTCCACCTAAGCACTGTGGAAAAATCAGGTGACTCGTACTTTAAGAGAGTTTCTCCTTCTCCTTCCCCGTCTCCCTAAATATTTTCATTCACTGACTGTAAAGGAAGACTAGTGTGACCAACTACAGCGAACATGTCTATGCTTTGTTATTTGAATATCATCCTCCTTATTGGCAAAGCTTTGGAGTCCTACAACTAAAGGAAATGAATGCCAGTCCTTGCTTTGAAAAAAAGCAAATTTATTTTGACCAGCTGGCTCCACAGTTCTATTTTCTGGAACTATTTAAACCCTGATCTGATTTCTTAACCTACCCACACACACACATCCCTACACCCCCCCTGAAATATTTAAAGCACTGCTTTAAAAGCTCTCAAAATGTAATATTTTTTTTTTTTTTTTTTTTGTGAAATCACTATATTTTCATCTGTGCATGGTACACAGTTATGTAATATTTATGTCGTTATAAGTGTATATATTCAATACAGATTTAGTTCATTAAAACTGAAGTATCATTTCTGAGTGATAAATATTCATTTTATGTATGTCTTTCTATTTGTCTTAAGAAACAAAAATATTTTTTAAAATCTTTGAAATTCAGCTAGTTTAAAATGAATGTTAATAGAATAGAGTGATTATGTTTGACACAAGTACGAAGCCTGACCTAGGGCATTTTATTTTATTTTACACTTCCAGCAGTATGTATCCTTTGTTTCCTCCTAGATTTTTTTTTTTTTTACACAAACATTAAAGGTTTTATGTGTATATTAAAGTACTTGACGGTCTAGTATACTATGAAGGGAAAATCCTGCTTCAACCTAGCAATCAGAACTAGGTACTTTTAATAGTTGTATATTTTGAAGGTGTTGTTTGTATTTGCTCTGGCACGGAAGTAATTTGAGTGTTACAGCAGAGTGCTAATTGGCCTGAATCTGAAAATTATTGCTCCCTGAGGAGCATTGTCACTGGAATCCAAAGGACCTTTTCAGTTCCTTAACACAGAATATGTTTTTTTCACAAGAAGTTGTAGTTGGACAAGTTAGTCAATAGTCCCAGCTCCACTAGGGGACCTGAAGCTGCAACAGCCAGCAACATCTAAAATTTACTCTGAGAGCTCTAATATAATTAACAACTCTGGTTGATCATTCAGAACAACTAATGCTTGGGGCACTGTGATGTTTAACCCAGACAACAGGAAACACCATGAACAGCTGTTTTCTTGCATTGCTCTCTAGACTTTTATCTCCTGTTGCAACTAAATGATACTTTAACCTCCTAAGTGCTTTATTAGACCTAGACCACAGTACAAAACAGTAAAAAAAATATATGTATTAGATTAAGATGAGTAAGTAATTTTAATTTAAAAGTTTATAAAACCAGGATGTTAAACAAGGAAGGTTCATTGCCTGTAACCCAAGATCCAAGTTTGTACAGAAATATCAAATAGAAAATTCTTACTTATTTGTTATACTTCAGTTTTCTCTATTTTTCCAACATTATGCTTTGTTTTTATACAGAGTTACAGGTCAAATCATTAAATGACAAAGAATGACTTATTTTTAATATGCCATCATTATTTAGAATTAAATTCAAAACTAACTTTGTAGAAGCAAAAACCCTAGATCTTAGGTGTGTTTTGGTTTTGTTTTGGGTTTTTTTCCTTCTTTTTTTTTTTCTTTTTTTTTTTTTTCTAGTAAAGTACTTTTTACAGGTCCACACCAAAAGTAGAACTAGGCTTAGGAAAAAGGAGGGGAATCAGATCTGTGAACAAGAAGTTTCAATTGTATTGAATAACAAATTCTGTCATATGTTAAATCTGTATTTATGTGTTAATTTGAAATAACAAAAAGAAAGAAGAAAGATGTAGTAATGATCAGATAAATGTTTTAGAACATCCATTAATTCCTCCAGAAATTACTATAGTTATTCTAATGTTAGACAAGCAAATGCTCAAATTTGATCAGAATTCTTTTTTCTTGAAATCAGTATGGAAGTTTCTGTGTGGTATGTCTACATTGCTAAAGATAAAGAAACAGCAATTTTTTAGAAGTCAGCTTATGCTTTTGTATGACTAGGGAAAATTTTGATGGAAATATCTAACCAAGGTTCAACTTCTTAACATGGGGGAAAGAAAAATAATCCTGGAAAAAAGCCTCTTTCCTTTCAATTACTTGAAATTGCCTCTACTGATGTATTTCAGAACCAATCAGTTAAGTCACAGCACTTTTAAACAATGTGATCCAGAGTAGTGAAGGAAATAAACAAACCTTCACAGTAAGAAGCGAATATGAGTAGAAAATTGTAGGAAGTTCTATCTCATCTTCTGTGGAAGTTCTATATTTAATTTATTCAGCAAACAAAAATTAGAAGTATAATATCCCCATCACCCATGTGATTTTCTGTTTTGACTTCGCATATCCTTTAATGATATTTAAGTCAGAAAATAAACAGTCATCATACAAATGCTTTTATCAGTAATTACAGCCCCTACTATGCCATGAAGTCTATTCTTTCCTCTAATGTACAATATGTTTCTAGGACTTAGTATGTCACTCTAAGTGAAAATAATGTATTGTCTATTACAGACGAAAGACTGTTCTTAAGCTTAAATTTGTTTTCATTGTATTGCATTTATTTTCTCTGCATTAACTATGCAAACTAAGTGTTTTTGTAAGGCTGTTGAGTTCTTCTGAATCAATAAAATCAATTATCTGTGCAAATTTGAAAGCACAGAAGATGTTGAAGAGTGATAAAGGTAGCTACAACATAACATGATTGAAATTTATCCTGGTGGTAAATTGTCCCTTGGAGCTTTTACTGGGTTTTTATACATCCTTGACCAATGACATCAACACCAGTTTACCACTGTACATTATAACATAAAATTTAGGTCCCAGCTTTCCTCAGTGCTAAGTTACACAAAGACAACACTTCCCAATCATAATATAGCAAAAGAATAAATGAGACCCCATTCTGGAAAAAAGTCTGTTAGAAAAATCACAGCATCAAAATTAATTGGGGGATACCTGAATGCCATGGTTGTACACTAAGGGAAGGATGGGCAATTGCTCCAGCTTTGGACTGGAAGATTTCTGATATGCTCAATGTTACTTGTTTTACACTCCTCTGTTGCTACCCGTCAATCTCTGTTGACCTTACTTATTTCTTAGAAACAGAGAGAAGCAGCTCTACTTTTTAACTTCCACCTGTCAGGTGTGACAAACTGCATAGATGCAATAAGGAACTAGTCCTCTGAGTTTACCAATCCTCTAGTTTAAGTGCAACAATTTATAACGAATTACCATTCTCAAAATGTGTCCATAATAACATTTTCAAGATGGAAAATTTTTTAAAACCTTGAAAATGAATCTTCTAATGTCAAATTTGATAAAGTTGGTGCTACTACCTTAGAATCATAGAAGATAATTAATTGTACTATCTGAACTAATTAATTCAAGTTCCCTCTCTTATTATATATAAAATATTCAGAACATGCTTTAAAATGAAATAAAATAGTTAAGGCTCAGCCTAATTTCCTATATTATATACTGTGTTTTGCTGTTGTTTTTATCATAAATAAATTTATAGCAATTTAAATAATATGTATTCCTTCCAAGGTTAGATGTGTGAACTCAATAGTCTCCAAGTGTTACTCCTGATTGTGTCCTATATTTCTAAATTATCTATGGATAAATAAACAAAAGGTTTCTTCTTAAAAAAAACCACCACCAGGTGGTCTGAATATTTCTGAATACATTCCATATAAAACCCACTCTCTTATATTATGTGCATGAGAAAAAGTTTGGCCAAATGTAAGTGGGTTTTTTTGCATTTGTTGCTTTACACAGTTATATGTTTTAGTGTGGCATCCATATTATAAGTGGATGCCAGCAACACAGTTAGGAAATAAATCCTTTAAGAAAGCTTTTCTATTATTATCCAGCTTACTGGTTTTCAGTCTACCTTCTGTGAATTTACAAGGGTCAAATGAACTAGTTTGTGAAAGAGAACTAAGTGAAAAAGACAGTGTTATGAGCAAAGCAGTATGAGACTATTTAAAGGTACCATATTCCAAAATAAAAATAGGGTTTCTGTGATCAAGAAGCCTCTTAAATGATGAGAAAAATCAATTAATCAACCAAAAAGCAGTATGTTTAAATACTAGATCAGAGTACATGATTTAAAATAAATAAATATTAGTAGCTGAACTCTTGAATACTTATTAAAACTTTTTAGGCTAGCTTAATAATATACTGGACAATTCGAGAAGAACCTAAAGCTTTTGAATACATGTGGAATTTCTGTAAATATCTGTACCTCAAATATGACTTCTTAATGATATGCTTAAGGGAGTCGTCACTGCAAATATAAAACAGAAACTTTTTTCTATACATGCTGTCTATACAAGATTGACAATCTTTTTTTCTGTCATGAAAAAGCTTTCATGCTACATTTCAACCAATTGTTCTCTATGTTTGTTTACAGTTTCAGAAATTAGTGTTTCAAAAATAGAATATGTCAATTCTCTGAATACAGTTTAAGCATCAATCTATTTGGATTAAAAAAAAAAATAGTTGTATCCCAGTTTTCACTCCTATCATGCCTCCCACATATTTGCTGGAGAGAAGTTAATCATCATGTTACAATGGGCTATTATAAGTAAAACATTATCAGTAAATGACCAAAAAGTATTATTAAAAAATAAATTCCTTATTTTTCAAAATCACCTGCATTCTCGAGGAGTGTAATTGGATGAAAAACAATTTTGCAAAATTTATTATCCCATTTTCACTGAGAAAATATTCTTCCACTCAAAATGCTGTAGTTTGCTAGAGAAGCAGTTTGTAGCCTATTAACAAAGAAAGTCTATCAAAGGAAGGAAGGAAGGAAAGAAAGAAAGAGAGAGAGAAAGAAAGAAGGAAAAAAGCTTAACACAGAATTATATACAAATCTAGGAAACAACAAGATATGGTTAACTTTATCTACATTTCTTCCCCACTTACCTTCCATGTACTGGTTGGACTGCAAATTTTGGACTGTAAAAGTCAGAAAGAATGCCTATGCTTCACAGAGCAGTACAAAGGGACTGAAATTCCCTTGGTCCTACTGAGGTAATACATCTGCAGATTTCAGAGGAAAGCCTTAGTCAAACAGGAGGTCAGGTTCTGGCACAGAACTACAGGCACATTTCTGTTTGTTGCCCTAGCTAATTTGCTCAGACCAAATAGCATATACTCTGTCAGTATAATGTAAGGATATCACAGTTCTTACTTATTTTGGTTCTATAGTTAGATTATTTCAGAAACAACTGAATCTCTTTGTGGAGCACTGTACTGGCATAGACATATAATAAGCTATAAGGCAGAATTACAGTTACATCTAGGAGTACAATGGACCTGATTCATATGCTACATCCATATGAGGGAGAAAGCAAAAGAAAACTTATGTAGGTTCTAATAAACTAAAGACTCACAGTGAGTTTCCAGGCGTCGGAATGTTACTATTTGTTTGATTATATTGCTGGAAAAGATCCCTAGAACATATTTAGCTTATGCCAACAAACATTCTCCCAAACATCCATCTGGGAACAGTCCAGGATTTAACAGAGGATGGGGACTACTGTTAAAGGATTGCTGCTATGTGGCTATATTGTTTTGTAGAGTACGAGAGTTTAATAATGAGTTGTTTGGGTAATTTGACCTCAGGGCTAAGAAGTGGCAGGAAATTATTTTTATAGATGAAACTAGACGACTGATTTCTTTACAATAAACCCTACTGGAGATGATTGTTTTCCCCAAGTTTAGGGCCATGAAATGTAGGGGTGGTTCATGTAAGCAGTTGCCTCTAGCAAGTTTTGCTCATGTTGCTTTTGCTGCCTCTTTACCCCATTCAGGTCTGCTTCTCCCCCTTCTGTATGCCTTCTGTCTCTGAAGTTAAGTGTTAGGACTTTGTCACAATTCTTTTAAGAAGCCTCTCCCTTTTGATAGTTGAAGCAAAACCAAATGGGAACGCATAGTTGACACAGTGCAGTATTAGTGTGCTCCATGCTAGTTCAAAACCAATGGTGCAAAAACAAGGGCAAGTTTCCCACTGTTTATTTCAGACTGAATCTGTCTTATAGGATCTGAAATGGCCATATGGTTCCCTTCATCCAGTTGCAGTGGAAAGGAGATGATACTGGAATTCATAAAGCCCATGTAATTAACAGTAAAAATCACATTAAGTACGTACACTTAAAATGTCAGAGTGGTGCTGGCTGAGTGTATTCTCTGGATTTCAGTACATGATTGCTCTCCCACTTACAATACTGAATCTCCAAGGTGATGGTGTACGTGCATACAATTGCAGTTGTATTACAATTTCCTTGCATCTAATATGAAGAAAAGCAAACAATCTGTAAAGACAAACACTTATTTATTTTTTCATATGTGGAAGTAAGCAAACTGGAACATCATGTTCTCTTGCTCAAATCTATGTAAATGGAAGTTAAATGCTTTTGGAACAGCTAAAAAAGTAAATTTTAAAAAGGGAGAAGGAACAAGAAGCAAAACCCACTTCTTTGGCTCTGTTTTGAATCACGCTTGGCATTCAGAGAAGATGCTGGGGCAGCTGCTACGGGAAACCAGGCTGGTACAGTTAAACTATTGTATAAAAAGAAAAAAATGACTGCTAGTTAAAAAATGCAAAGGCATTGCCTTTGGTAATATACATGGAAATGTGCTTGGCAGTAACTGCAGAACCAGGGACGGAATGCAGATAGCTAAATGGCAGTGTTAGCAGCATCTTCTCCCACTATGCTCTCTAGGGCAAACCACATTTTTCCACATTCATGCCTTGTACCCATATTGTCCAGGGAGTTCCTGTTCTGAGATTGCCAGTGTACCCTGAATTGGACAGTAATGCTGCTTTTTATGATAATATGTATTAAACTATGTAAATAACACACAAAAATAATATCTAATTAATAAATGGACATGAAATATGTATTATTTTTATAGTTCATAACTATGCATAAAAAAAAAGGATATGAGTTCTTGTCATTAACTATTCAGGAGAGCTGAAGGTGAGAAATTCAGACAGACATCTGCAATTTATGTAGATAATGCTCAAGCAAAATATTGTGAAGTCATTAACTAAACAAACAAATATATCCTCTTTTCAGGTGTATCCACACAGGAGGATATGTTGCAAATAGTAAACATTTACACTAAAAGTGACTGTCTTAATGTGCTCTGGAAAAGATTGAAATCACACAACTTGGTGCTTTGACACAATGTTTAATATTGAAGTCTTAAGTAACTCCACGAGGTATGTGTAATTCTTTCAAACAAAAAGTGAAATCAGTTGTCACAGATCCCAACTGATATAAATTAATGCATCAATTGAAACCTATTTAATAATAAATTATTTTTGAATTTTTAAAGAGAGCAGGAAGGAACCGTCTTCACCACAATCTTGCAGTAAGAAAACAGGCATAATGCAAACTTCTCTACCACATTGTGTAATCAAACAGTGTAACATTCAGCAAAATATAAAGGATTGAAGACTGTAAGAATCCCAAAAGAAGCATTAGGTGCACTGTAGGATTTCGACTGAAGTCAGGCATCTAAAATTCCTCAAAATCTTCCTTCAACTCTCTTGAGAGTGCATAACAGTAGACACTTCTAAAGGCATATCACTGTTATACCTTAAAATTCCCCGAAGCATTTTCGGCAGGATTCATACCACTTGACTTTAATTGTCTGCAAATTAAGCACCTAGATTAAGTGAGAGTGTTTCCTTACCTGATTGATAAAGACACATAGCAACCTTCAGAGAATCATTCATTCCTTCCTAAAATGACATTCAGTGTTAGACAGCAAATACTGCATGCGTCACGTGGAATCATTTTTTTATCATTTCTCTGTGGTAGGCCAAAGAACCATTGCCCAAGTGGTTATGCAAAGTTTACATGTATCATCTCCATCATGTGATCAAGTTATTGGTTGCAAAAATTAAAATAGCTTGTTGTCTTCTTGTGTGACATAATCCAACAAAAAAAATAATAAAAACAAAATTGGATGCTTTCTGTTCACTTTATCATTATAAACAGACACCGGTAAAATGACACATAGCCATTCACATACAAGTCAGTTACTCATTCTTAGTTGCAGAGTTGCAGCAGTAATTGGGAGTCCAGTCCAAATTATATGATTAGAAGTAGAAGCTGTATGAGCACATCAGTTGCTTCTAAGTGCTGAAAGCTCTTTCACAAGGTTTTGTTTCTGTTCATCTTGCATACAATTCTGAAGCCTTTGTTCACTCAAATGAGAAGTTTTCTCCTACCTCCCTGCCCTTTAGATATGATCTGAGTTACAGGATTCTTAATATACTACACCTTTTTGCTTCTCCTTTTACCTTGATTTGTGGATACAGCACTTCATCAGCATGCCAGTTACTGATATCCTTGGGAAATACCAGCCCTCTGGCTCCTCACCTTATTAGTCAGCCAGTCCTTGGAAAGCTTTAACATAAAATTTTTACAATTCAGTGTTAAGTTTCATCGCACATTTATCACTTTTCTGTTTTTCACCCTTTTATTCTGGCAATGATTTCTCATACCAAAGGAACACATTAATCCCCCTAAGTTTTTTTATGACACATCATTTATATGATACTTGTAAATATATTTTCTATTACATCACAAAAAGAAAGGGACCACCTAGCACATGATTGTGTCTGTCTTCATCATCTGAATACATATAAACATATCCCCTAGGTGTGTCACTCCCTGCAGATTCAGCCACTTATGTTTCAGCCAGGATATCAGCATTTTGATTGAGAAGAAGAGGCAGTAATGTACTCAGGAAAATAATATGATATTTTTGATAATTTCTATATGCAATGTGTATATACTTCACATAGAAATGAGAATAGTCACAAAAATTATCTGATTGTTCTATTCCTTATCTCATACCCAAATATGCCAAATGTGCCATAGTGAAAAGACGTATTTGTGGGAATTCAGGGTTTGGATTTTCATAAGGATATGAAGTATTGAAACTCAGTCTTTCATTTCTTTTGTTGAAGAAAGGAACAAATGATAAACAAATGAGAGAATATTCTAGTGATCTTCTGACTAAGGCACCATTCTTAAGAGAAAATCTGTGGTTTGTTTTCTTTTTTTTCAGAGGACAGAGCAGAAGGGTTGGCATAGTATAGTCTCAGAACAGAAGTTTATCACAACACAGGACTAGTGAGAAGGAATAAACAAAAAAAGACTTGACCAAAGACAATGGGACCATTTTCTCCCTTTTTCCATCATTTTTTCTAATGAATTTTCTACACTTGTTACATTATTTTCTTCCATAAGAATAATTGTAAGAAAATATTCTGACACACTGTCAGCTATATATATACTTACACATATATATACATTTATGTTTTGCCTCCTTTCTATTGCTCATTTTTAGTTTTATATCTTCATTTTGCACTCCTGTACATCTATCCATATAAACTTGCAAAAATGTCTTATCATACTGAAAAAGTATATTTTCTTACATTCCTACCAATCTAAGAGAAGGATATGTTCAAATAGAATTCTTCATTTATTTTCCTTAACTATTCTAACTTAGCAAGGAGTGTGAAGCAGACACAGTGTCTGGCTAGACCCAGAGGGTGGTGATCAGTGGCACAAAAAACATTTGGAGGCTAGCAATGACTGGTGTACTCCAGGGGTCAATACTTGCTCCAATCCTGTTCAGTATCTTCCTTAATGACCTGGATGATGAAACAGGGTGTACCCTCAACATGTTTGCTTATGACACAAAACTGAAAGGAGTGGCTGATACACCAGTGGTTTGTGCTGCTATTCAGAGGGGCCTTGACAGCCTGGAGAATGGGTTCACAGGTTCCTCATGAAGTTCAGCAAAGGAAATGGCAAAGTCCTGCACCTGGGGGAAAATAACTCCATGCACTAGTACATGCTGGGACCTACCAAGCTAGAAAGTAGCTTTGCAGTAAAGGACTCAGGGTCCTGGTGGTCATCAAGTTGAGTGGGAGCCAAGCTCTCTTCAGCGGTGCCCAGTGACAGGACCAGAGGCAATGGGCACAAGCTGAAATGAAGAAGGGTCCCTCTGATTATCAGAAAACAATTTTATACCGTGAGGGTGAGTGAGCACTGATACAGAGAGCCCAGGGAGGTTGTGGAGTCTCCCTCCTTGAAGATATTTAAAAGCTGTCTGGACATGGTCCTGGGCAACTGGCTATTGGTGAACCTGCCTGAGCAGAAGGGTGAACCAGGTGACTTCCAGAGGTCCCTTGCAATCTCAGATCTCAGCCATTCTGTGATTCTGCAATTTGGTGACTCTGTGTATGCATATATGCGTACACAAACATGTAGTATGGAAGTACATGAGTGTACAGTGAGTACTGGGCCCAGTTGCCTCCCTTTCAAACTCATTGACCAATGAGGAAAATCGGGGGGGGGGGGGGGGGCGGAGAAAAGAAAATTATAATATGACTGTAATTTCCACACAGAGTTATAAAAAAAACCCAAACCCAAACCAACCAACTTTGGGACGGGGTATTTCAAGCAACAGATAGACAATTGATATAATGATTTTTTGTTGTTTTGGTTTGGTTTGGTTTGTGTTTTTTTTATAATGCAAAGATCTTTGCAGCTCACAGAAATCTGTGTTGAGAAATGACTGAAGATTTTCATACAGGAATAAATTTTATAGATACATGCACTTACATATACATGCACACATACACACATGTAGATATATAAACAGAAAGGATATGGAACTCGGCAAAAATGTCAAATGTGAGTCAAGCCTGTGGCCAGCAGCTGAGTACACACTGTAGAAATTACAAAATATTAATAATGTAATTTTTTTAAAAAAAGAGCCAGCCTGAGGTTTTGACACATAAATACTCTTTAAGCAATACTCTGTCATTTGCACATAGATAGAAGAATATCTAAATGCTTGTCATTCAAAGTTTCCCTGTACCTAAAGTTAAAATCCATCTATTAATAGACTTGGGAAGATAATACACCATCTAGATGACATCTGATTTGTCTCCCTCCTATCAAGATAATTTCTATACGAACTGTGAAGAAATGTGAGTTTAGGTGCCATGGATTGCACAGTTACTGGCACCTTCAAAAGAGCAACACTGAAGCAATCTGCAGAATGGCTAAATCAGTTATCAACACCTCAGTATTACTTGGTATGTGCAGATTTACACAAACTGCACATAATATGTAGATGCTCTGATTCAAATTGGAATGGATATTGGGCTGACGTATCTGACAGATCAAATATTTTCCTCAGTTAGCTAAAGAACATCCTATTTGATAACTTATGGTTTGAGGACATGATCCATTTTCTTTAGAAATGCAGAATTGTGTAGTGTATTAAGTGCTAAATATATGAAATAAGAAAATGGTGAGACTGAACCTAAGAAGAAAGGTCAGCCTGCACAAATGTTTACTGTCCTTTAAAATACTGTAAGCTACTTGAGAGATTATAAGAGAGCTGGTGAACGTGAAACACTTTAAAACAGGCAAGTGGAGAGCTGGTTATAGGATGTGTCAAATGGCACCAGAAACTTACTCTTAGTGAATTGAGTTACGCCATAGTAATTTCTTCAGTACCTTTTCATTGACCATAATGTCAATGAATATCATGTTAGACATCTGGCATTAGGTGTTTGGCTCATATGTGGATACCTTTCATGTGTGCATGTCTGGCTGTGGAAGATTTTGCCAAATTGTCTATGAGTAAACAGCTACCAGAAGTCTTATCAGCTTCTTCTATAACTACATTGTGAAGTACGAGTTGAAACTGTTTTGGAAAAAGAAGTGGCACCCATGGACACAATGGAAAAAGGAAATTTTTTTTATTTTTATTTTTTTTAATGTGTGGCTGTGAAGAGTTATGTTAGACCTTGTGGTCGGCGAAACAATTTTGGGAACTTTCAGACAAAATTATCCTCACAGACTGATACACATTCAACCTTTGTTCCTGATCTGTTGTTTACTTCCCTTAAAGCTCAACAATAGTCATTAGAAGTCTGAGTCTTCATAAGGACATCAATATATAATGCATTTAGTAGAGCCTGTGGCAACAGGACAAGGCATAATGGGTTTAAACTAGAAGAGAATAGACTTAGATATTAGGAAGAAATTCTTTACCATCAGGGTGGTGAGACACTGGAACAGGTTGCCCAAGAGAAGCTGCAGATGCCCCATTCCTAAAAGTGTTCAAGGTGAGGTCAGATGTGGTTCTGAGCAACCTCTTCTAGTAGAAAGTGTGGCACAGCACAACCCCCCATGCCAGGGTGTTGGAACTAGACGATCTTTAATGACCCTTCCAACCCAAATCATTCTATGATTCTATGCATTCCATGCAGTGGGTCCCAGGGTGTTCTCAATTCAATGTTAGGGAGAGATTAGGATGAATTGTCTGAGACCCCTATTACCATGTGTACCTGCAACATCACTTTTGAGTTAGTTTTAAAGCAGAGTGAAGTGTCTTTAAAAATAATGTCCTCAGCATAATGAACTTGGCTGAGTTTTAATTGCCAGGGCATATTTTAGGAAGATATTCCAGTTTATCACCTGCAGCTGGCTCATATAAATGGGACTCAGCCCATGAGCAGCATATGTATGCATACTAGCTCCACTTAGGACATCTGTCACCTGTGGCAGGGCATTCATCATGTGGTTGCCTGTGGTTCTGTCTGTACCATATGTATGCAAGGGTTGATATGCGCAAGTTCACCCCAAGGAATATAGCTTATATCAGGCTGTTTGGAAATTTTGTTGTAAATTTTTGATGTCGGATTCTATTTCTTTAACAGATGGTACTAGGGTGTAACACAGCTGAAGTTGTATATGGGATTAGCAAAATCCTGCAATATCTCCTGTTGCTTCTTGAAGCTCTTAACTTGTCAGGCCTCTGTAATTGCTTTCTCAAGCAACTGACACATGTGTGTCAAGGTACAGACTTTGTGATATGCAATGATCTGTGATGACATATAATATATGACCCTACATCATCTTGTCCTGAAATCTGCAAATGAAGGTGCCAAGCTTTGCTGGAATTTAAAGCATGTGACAAATTTTTCCACTTATTCCCACTCTATATAAATCAGTCATATGTGTAAAGAAACAAAAGAAGGAATTAAAGGAATTAAGAAATTTTAGAAGGGGATAAAATAATAATAATAATAATAATAATAATAAACCAAAATAAAACCTCACCAAAGACAGCAGCATATGTTTTATATATATATATATAAATTTGAAACATCTTGATGAAAAAATAACTTGATGGTTATAGTCTGTGGTTCTACAAGGCACAGAAAGGAATCAATTTGTTTTTTTTCTGGTTTGCTTCTGGCTTTCCTAAAATAGTCAGTTCTCAGACCTGTCATTCTCAACTTTGTAATTAAATTGCCTTGAAAAGAGTATCTCTGTTAAAAAAGTTGTTTATAGCCATAGCTTTCCATAGAGCTTTCATCACAAATCATAGTAAACTTGTACAGAGTGTTTTCAGTGTTTCCATGATCCCACTTTGCCACAGAATTTAGGATGGTTGTATTACTCAAGCAAAAGCTAAAGTACAGCTCTGATCTGCATTGTGCTTTTATTCTTTCTCAGCAAACCAGCATATTGAGACAAACATTTCCTGAAAAAAATAAAGGAAAGCATTTCAACTTCTTAACAACCCATGTATTTACACTCCAATAATAGTCTGCATAAATTGTGTTACATCACAAGCCCCAAGTATTACAGCTTTGTGCCACTTCATTTCCTTTCTCACCACTGATGAATGCAGAAGTATTGGCTAAGGAAGTCAAGCAACAGCTGATTTTCTAATAATGATTTTACTTTACAATAAAAAAAATAGTACATTTTTTGTACTACTAAAATAAACTGTAAATAAAGAATGCACATTCAATTTGTGTAATTAGAACCTTACAATCTTTAGTCTTTCAAGCAATGTATTCAAGCAAGTCATATTCCTGGCTTCCCCCTTCCCCCCCACCCTCCACCCCTTTCTCAAGAGGCAGCTGATCATGCAGAAGCAGAGCAAAGAAGGTAAGTAATCCTCTCATCTTCATAGCCAATCAGCTAGGAAGAGAAACACGGAATTGTAACCCTTCTTTTTTCCATAAACCTTCCTATAGGCTGCCCTGCATGAATGTTTAGCTCCCTGTGGATTTTAGCTTGTCTGATTAGCACTTTTCAGTAAGTATAATGAAACATGTTTAGACTGGTTTCCAGAGATCCCTAAAACAGAGATCTTGTCAAAGTTTCTGGTCTCTTTGATAGTACTAGTGACAACTGTAAAAGACTTTCAGAAAGATGGAAGTGATGAATGAATGCTTTTGCTGTTTCTTACCAACAAAGAATTGAGAAAGACATTTCGAATTAATGTGTCTGAGATAAAATCTACTAAAGTCCATCTGAATTTGAGTCTTTTGACTTAGAATCAATTTGAAATTAACATGGCGAAGAAGTAAACTCCACAGAATGTCAGTTGTTTAACAGGCCTTAGTCAGCTGAAACCTAAAACTCAGCAGTCTCCTTCTGCAAGCTGGAAGTAGAGATTACCCTTATGTCCATAAACATGGAAGAAATGAAGTAACAAAGGACACACATGAATAAAATCTGTGCATACAAGTTGGATTTAATTTTGCCTATATGTAGAGGTTCTGTTCTTATCAAAACATAGTTGTCCGGTGTCATTTGAGATATACTGGGCAACCTGCCTGGTTTCCTGAAGTGAGTCCAAACAGATGTATATTTCCCATATTTCCTTGTCCTGCAACTACTAGCTCTTTTGTGGATGTATCATGTACCCCATGGTATCTGAAATAACAAAAATGCCTGTTTAAAACCTTTTTTGTTGTCTAAGTTCATATTATAGTCAACACATTCAGTTCAGTCTAATTGGTATCTCAAGGTTCAGTTGCTTAAAATAGGCATCCATTGACATTTCAGGCAACTTACATTTTCTAAAAGGCTGGAAACCTTTTATTATTTAGGACAGGCATGATGCTGTGTTGAGCTTTGCAAGAAGTGAAACATGAAAGGTGAAAAATGGGAATCTGTATGTTCTGTATGTAGAAGCCATAAAATGTGGAAAAGTGCCCTCTATGTTTTCAATCCAGAATGAAAGTATTTATTATAAAAATTTCATGTGAATACATTTTTTTTACATCAATCTTCGGATTTTTGCCAGCCTTCTAAAACACCTACTTTTAAAAGGACTAAGATCCTTTGAATTGATTATTTCTGAAACTACATGTTGTTTCACTGCCTAAAGCCATGTAGGTTCATTGCACTAGGAAGACAGAGGCAAATTAATTTTTAGACAATTATGAAAGCAGAGGTTTAAGGGAATTTTGTGAGAAAGCATACCCTTAATCTGGAGTTAGATGTGTTTGTGGGATTTACTACATTTCAAAACATGAAGTAATACAGAGATTACTAGGGAAGAGTTTTAAAAAACAATAGCAGTTCAGCAACATGTGGGTATAATAAAGGAAGTAAATTTTTTTTGTGGCTGTTCACAAGACATGGCTTGCAGAAGATGTGTTACTGTATGATCTAAAATTATTCCTACCGTCTTAGAGTTTTAGGTGTAAGTATAGCTGTGAAACCTATTGTAACTGTAACTATGAAAAATGTAACTATGAAAGATCCAGTGACTCCTTCTTATTTACCTCACATTCATTTCTTAAAAAAAACAACAGCAAAAAAACCTTCAGGAGTTAAATGCAAAAGAAAAAAAATCAATAAAATAATAAGAACTCATACAGTTCCAGTGAAACATGGTATATGTTATATCTTTCTTTTTTTATATTTCATATTTTTCAAAATATTAAATACATCTATGTGTCATTTGTTTTTTTAGCGATCAATGTCCAATTTCTAATATTATATGTGAATTGACAAAGACAAAAACACTTGGAATTAAATGGATTTGTGAATATTGATATGTGTTTCAAATAAATAGTATCATGTACTCTTAAGTCACTGAATGTCAAATTTTGTAAAAGTAAAATTGAAAATCATATATGGATTATTTTATTTTAAATATAGATCAAATGGCCAGGGAAAGACCAATATTCTTGAAATTCCAGGAGAATTTTCAAATAGAAAATTGAGATTAGTCCATTTTGGTGTAATAGATAGTTATGACTGTTACAGAAGAATTCATGAAATATAAAAGTAAGTCACTAAATGAAAGCACTTCTTGACAAGCAATAGAATGAATGATTGAACAGAAATCTGTGAATGAATGAATGAATGAATGAATGAATGAATTAATGAATGAATGAACGGAAGTGTGTAAGTTGTACTTTCATGTGATTACACATACACAAGTATTTGCATTGGAACTGAACAGAAACTAGAACAAATCTTACCTGGTTTTCTCTTATATGATAAATTTTTCTTCCACCCTCCTAGCCCCCACCCTGAAAAATCCCTGTAACACTGGTACCTGAACATTGGCAAATATACTAAATATACTATTGCTGTGATTTTGAAATGAGAAAACATCTTTTCATTTATCCTAGTTATTATAACTAGAACAATATTAAACTGAAAGTTTTCCTAGTATAAATTACATAGCAGGGTATAATGATAACAAAGTAGAGAAGATGATGCACTCAATATTCTTCAGAGATTCTGCAGCTTCCAGGATTAAACCCTGTAGATCTGTGTCAATCATGACTGAGAGAAGCTGCAATCACACTGATGAGCATTATATGCATAGAATAAGACAAATCTTGCTACAATTTCTTTTTAAGCACACTTATGTCTTACTGCATCTCAGGGTAAAGCATCTCCAATGCACACACCTACCTATGGGTATTTGACTGAAACCAGAAATCTCAACTGCCTACATGTAGCTTTTTAGCACTACTTCAAACTCCATGAGAAAATAGGCCCCATCCTCCTCCTCAGAAGAGGCAATAGTTACTGTAATGATCTAGAATGCTTAGAAGCATCTCATTTCAAGGCAATGTAGTGTTTGTTTCCTGAGGCAGCAAAAAGGATTTTTTTTTTCTTTTTAATGGGCAGAAAGAACATGATTTGTACCTGTTTGGTCAACAACAGCCAAAATTGCATCATTTTCCATTACTAAACAAACCACATACAGGAGAAAGAAGGTAGCTGAAAGTCATAGGTGTCAGCAAGGTGAAGGACAAGAGATTTCAATTATAAGGCCATCCTAACTGACCTGAATTCCTATTAGAGATATTTGTGTGTTACATGATCCAGTCAAATCCTGTGCTGTTTAATTGCAAGCCACAAATTAAAGAATGAGCTTTTAGAGTGGAGACCAAAAAATGAACCTGTAAAATTTTAAGCTTGCCCTTGTTTTTTCAAATAGTTGCTTCCTGTCTTCTTTTCCTTATTGTTTGCATGTATATGAACCCCCCCACACACAATAATATCCTAATGGTAACCACTGAATATTAAGTGAAGTTTTATTTTATGTAGTTGTTCCTAACTGATACAGTTTATGAACCATCCCTTCATAAGTGAAGAAAATGAAAGCAAGATATAAGAAAGATGTGGTAAAACCATAGCTTCAGCATGAGTTGAAAGAGTACAATTATTTTGTTTGTTGATGAACAATATGTGCTAGAAGGGAAACAATTTTTTCTTTCTAAATGTGGCAGGTTGTCTTTGTGTAGCTGTCGGCAGCCCACCAAGTTGCTTTATCACTGCCCTTCCTCAACAGAACAATGGTAGAAAATATGATGAAAAGCTCATGGATTGAGACAAGGATAGGGAGATCAATTAGCAATTATCATCACAGGCAAAACAGACTTGACTTGGACACATTTATTCACTTTATTGCCAATTAACACTAGAGTAGGATAATAAATAAGACCAAAGCCTGAAACACTTTTCCCCCACCCCTCCCTTGTTCTCAGGCTTAATTTTACTCCCAAATTCTCTGCCTCCTCTCCCTGAGAAGCAGAGGGGGATAGGGAATGGGGGCTGCAGTCAGTTCATCACACATTGTCTCTGTCGCTTCTTCCTCTTCACTCTGTTCCCCTGCTCCAGCGTGGGGCCCCACCCACAGCAGACAATCCTCCATGAACTTCTCTAACACGAGTCCTTCCAAAGAGCTGCAGTTCATGAACTGCTCCAGTGTGGGTCCTTTTCATGGGGTGCAGCCCTTCAGGAACAGACTGCTCCAGTGTAGGTCTCCCATGAGGTCACAAGTCCTGCCAGCAAACCTGCTGCAGCCTGGGTTCCTCTCCACAGGGTCAGGTCCTGCCAGGAGCCTGCTCCAGCACTGGCTTCCCACAGGATCACAGCCTCCCTTGGGTGCATCTACCTGCTCTGGTGTGGGGTGCCTCACAGGCTGAAGGTGGCTATCCACTTCACTGTGGACCTCTATGGGTTGCAGAGGAAAAACCCGCTTCACCATGCTCTTCACCATGGGCTGCAGGGGAATCTCTTCTCCAGCACCTGGAGCACCTCTTTCTCTTCCTTCTTCACTGACCTTGGTGTTGTCTGCATAGTTTTTTTCTCTCACATAGTCTGACTCCTCTCTCCCAGCTGCTGTATTACAGCAGTTTCTACTTCTTCCTAAATATGTTATCACAGGGGCAGTACCAACGTCACTGATGGGCCCAGCTTTGGCCAGTGGTGGGTTCATCTTGGAGCCAGCTGGAACTGTCGGACAAGGGGGAAGCTTCTGGTGTCTTGTCACAGTACTCACCCATGCAACTCCCCTACCCTGCTACCAAAATCTTGCTACATAAACCAAATAAAGTAAAAAATAGTGTGCATCAGGCCCTGAATCAGAAATTGAGAAAATATTTCTGTTCTATATGTTTAGCCACTTTAGCAAGTTATTGTGGTAAAAAGTATTTATGTATTTTTTACTGACAAAAAATCAGGGAACTAAGACAAATCTGAAATGTGTTCCAGTAGTTTTCACTGGAAACTTGAAACTGCTATTATATTTTATAATAAAATATTTTACTTTAAATTAAACCTTTACAACTTTCTGAAACTAGCTAAGTTTTGGTCTAAAACTACACAAATGTTATAACACATGCAATGAATTACAGTAAAACAGGATCTCTGGGTATAGTTTGGCTTATAGTTGGTAAATAATAGAATCTGAGATACTATTGTTTGCATCAGCAAAAATCAGGAACTGATTTGTTAAAAATAACAGCATTGCACTGATTAAAATTTGCAAGCTGAAAGCTGTTCCCCTGAATTGAGGAAGATGCACATTAGTCATTGGTGACAGTATTACTAGTCTTTTAGTCTCGGGGTTTCTCAGTTCTTTTTCAAATGTTTTATGTTTTGAATGAAGTGTTCTGCTGATGATTTCAATGTAATTTTATTGAGCTGATGGACCTTTGCTAAATATTTATAGTTTTTAGTTAAAATAAGCAACAAAATACCAAGTGATAGAAATTTTGCAGCTGGGACATTCTTGCATTATGAAGGCTAACTAGCTGCCATAACAGGCTAAAAATTGGTAGACTGAGCAGTTGCAGATGACTACAATACTTTTAGAACAGCTGCTGCTGAAAGACTAAAATAACTATGTATGTTTTCGTAGTACTTTTTTCTAAAAAACACTGCTTCTCAGATATCTAAAATGCTAACACTTCTAATAAAATAATTTCTTCTCAGGTATAAGTAAATAAATATTTTTGGTTTTCTTAATTTTTAGGAGCTTGATGTACTACTGTGAAGACAATTTGTGGAAAAAGGACCATAGTTTAGAAAGGTGAAAATAAAATCATATTTCAAGACAGCTGCATGTCTGATGACTCCTGGAGGAATATGTATTAAGTCCTCAAGAAATCAAGAACTTGAATCATCAGTAAATGTCAACAGATTCCATTCAGAAAAGGTTGCTCAGAAACTATCACCTAGGCAGAATTTTATTTCTCAAAATATTATAATTTTAGCAGTTTCTCAAATTATTCTGAATAATTCCTTCTTTTTTCTTATTTTTCCAGCCAAAAGCATTCTGATCAATTCTTACGATTAATTTTTCTTGATTAAAAGAAGACTCAGCAATGTCTATATTACAAAAGCAGAGACTATAATTGTAATTTGTGTTAACAAAGCATTTTTTGAGACTACAAGGTCATAGAATATCATAAATTCCAGTGGCTGGCTAAACTACAGAGAAATATGCAACAGGCTTATCTCATTGCAATAGGCATTTTTGATAAAATTCCATCTGGCATATGGTCCCAGCAATTCCCAGCTGGTGCATGGTCTGTTGCACAGTCTACAGCAACCCCTGGTGGGTTTACACTGGGCAGCAAATCAAAAAGCTGCTTCTGGCTTTTTAACACATATTCAACTGCTGAAATTCAATGCATCAAAAGCTGTATGAGTAAGACTCAAAAAATTCAGTGGTCATAAGGAAGAAAAATCAGTTACGTCAAAAGCACAAAAAAAATCATGGTAACTGGGAAATTACCCTTTAAGATTAGAAACAAGATCAATTCTTGAGTAAGTATTAAGGGTAGTACTGAAGAGTTGTACAGTGACTTAGTGACATAAACGCTAACTTCATCTTTTACCACATCCTTCTCCTTAATACCTCAGCAAAGTGAATAAATGAGGGAGGGCAAGGAGGCAGAGATGTAGAGACCAAAGCTTAACTTAATTGATTGGATAAAGACTGTCCACCCATCCATATCAGTGTCTATATTCTTCATGCACTTAATGTGTAGTAATACTGAGGGATTTTTTACGTTACAGATGATCTACGTGATATGGAAGACATAAGAACCTCTTTCAAAATTTTGTGAGTAGTCTTTTGTAGACAAAATGAAGACATAAAATCCCAAATTTAAAGATGCAAATGAGTGTGTTGATGTAGTTCATGTCGCTTTCAAATTTGAAGGAAAATACATCTCTTTGTGAGTACAGGCACCTGCTGCAGTGAGATTTTTAATTTATTCATACATGGGTTTGTGTGGTGACAAAGCACCTCTCACTTCAGTTTCATCTGAAAAATAAAATTGAGGCCTTTCACCTGACAGAATACCCTTTTTATAGATTTCTGAAAAAAATGTTATAGTCAAAAGGGGAAAAATAAGTTCTTTGTCTCTGCCTCAATTAAAAATTGTGTGTCTGTAGTGTAAGCGTGAGTTCCTGGACCATTGAAATTATTGTTTGTTTTCCTTACTGTAATTGCTAACTTCAGAATAGATGTCTATTCATCAACATTTCTTTTTTTCCTATGAAAAACACTAAGACTTCATTAAAGCCTGAGAAAACTGTATTTCCTAGAAAGCAAATAACTATTTGATAATCTTTATAGCTGACAAACTTTACAATGAAACAAACTATTAAATTATACTCATTGTTCATTAATATCCATTCCATCTATTACTGTTACATGAATTATTACTCTCTGATAGCCTTAACTCAAGGAATTCTCTGAATGCATAAGACAAAGTTAATTTTACATTATAAGAAGGTATATTTACTGTCAGTTTATGGCTGTACAACACTGCAAGTAACTGGATATACATGATGTTCCACATTAAAAATAATTGATCTGAAGGTAAAATAAGAATGAAATAAAAATTATCCACAAAATACCAACAATAACACTTCCAGCTTCTCCTTGATAATGCATATTTTTATTAGGCACTTCATAATTCAGGATAGGAAAGGGAATCAATCTTTTCCTGGTTTTGTAACAGTTGGAGTAGCAAAGGCAAAAATTAAAGATGTTTATTAGAAAGATTCTCCAACAGAAAGTGAGTTGCTGATTGTTGATGATATTTTAATTAATTTTTAAGTCACATGGGCAATACCCCTCTTAATCATTTGTGTAGATTAGGTGTCTCGTTTTCTGTTCGGTTGCACACGGTTCTAAAGGTGTTTTAAAGGTGTAAAAAAGAATGAATTTTATTTCAGTTACTGCTAAATAGTCATAGTAATTCCCAGTCCAAATTCATTATGTACAGTTCTGTCCTTTGCCTCCATGAAGTACACTACTCATACCCCTCACCTTGCCATGCTGTCTCCCCACTTTTGTTCAGCCATTTACAAGCAAGCAATATTTTTCATCTATTAAACAGTGCAAACCAAATGTTACATTAGCAAATAATAATAATAATAAAAATACACCTTCAGAGGTGTTCTCCAAAGTGTGTTACTTACGATTTTAAACCCAGCATGTGGCTGATTAGCCCACCACATTTAAACCTAAGGAAGGAAACTAGGAAAACCAAGGATTATCCCTACTCTGGCTTCACAAACAGCTGAGTAAGACAGATCTACACCAGGAACACAGACTTACTCAGATCTCTGTGAGTGGGTGTTTCAAGAACTCTTTTTCCCCCTTCACTCCAAGTAAATGTATACATAATCCACTTGCTTAAAAACATTTCCAGAAGTTGCTTAGTTGTGGTGGGTAGTTGCTGTTATTTTCTGAAGTAAACTCAAATTTAATTTATTTACACACAAAAACATCACAATGTTCATTTCACTATTGGGTATTATTGATAGTATCATGGTAATATTATTGTAGAAGAGTAAACTTGTGAAATCTGAAGCCACATGAAGCCTCCAGAAGCAATCTGGCACTACCTCTCCACCTCTGCAGGGGAAAAAAAAGTATTCTCCTTTTGTTACTATGCATTTCAAACTACTTGTTCTGCGAACAGCTTGTTTTCTTCTAAACTAGAATCTTGGTTTTGTTCCTGCTGTGAGAATGAACCCACATGCAGTGCACAGGGCGTCTCAGCCCAAGTGTGTTGAAGTTAGTGAGAATAAGCAGTGCATTTGATGAGCACAAGGTGGGTCAGGAGGTTGCTTGAAGTGTGAGCTGGAGGGTGCTAGCAGCCATGGCAAGGCATGGCATGCATCACCTGTACCAGGGCTCCTCTGCACACATCCCTGCACTGAGGCTGGAGAAGCAAGGTTTCTCTCATGTGGCCATTGCATTACTCACACTGTTTTAACTCCTGGAAAACCAGAACTTTAAATAACTGATTGAATAAAATCTAGAATGTCCTCAAGTCATTAGGGTTATAGTCTTGATTTCAGCCTAGCTATGATTAGGAGATGAAAGCCCAATAAATCTACCATTTACTTAGCATTAGAATATATAATACTTTCTTGCTTATGTGCCTAGATTCTACTGAACCTATGCATCTTGCTCACCAGAAAATGCAGCATAATAAAGGACAAAATTAGAACTGTGATGAGACACCCAATTTTCTTTCCCAAGTACTTAGCTGAGACAAAATGGGAATACATTTCTCTATCTAGACAAGTAAAACAACCCTTTATTGCTTTAAACAAATTAACATAACATGATAAATTGTGTAACTTGTAACTAAAACTACCTTTGATATTTGGCTGGAATTAATTTCACATAACAAGAGCATGGTCAATTACATGTTTATTCTGACCTAATTCTTGACAAAGATGAGGTCAATATATCTAAGTGTTGTCCTTTTTTATTTAAGAAACTTTACCAAATTATAATAATAATAAATTCTCCTCTGTATTAGCTCCTACGTGCTCATTAATATATATTTAAAAAGACAGTCAGCAGGAGTTACTGAAGTTTTATAAAATTCAACTGATATTGTAACACTGATATTTTAATCCTTATTTTAAATATTCTAGCTACCACATATGATCAATACTGAATGAGAAAGAAAAAATGACTACTTGGATAGGAAATTATTGTCACATTTCCACTTAGCAGATCAGAAGTCTTTGTATAAAATAAAATCTATTTTTGCTGAGTTTCTTACGGTAGTAACTTGTGCAGCTGCAGAAAGGAATTTAATTTCTTCTTAGCCCCATCCAACATGCAATTTTAAGGGTTTCTGTTTATGACAGCAGGTCTTGAAAACAAATTGTTTTGTCTTGGATTTTCTTGCACTGCCTTTAGAGCCTGCACATACTCCCTGAAAGTAGCTTCACTGTGGGCGTATGTGATATTGCATTTTTAACCAATACCATTCCCACTGGAAAACATTATATTTTTCTATATCTGAGGGCCAGTTTGTAACCCTTATAGCGTTCTTAGACTTATGATTGTGTAGTTTGTTTTTTGGTAGTTTAGCTATGTCTGGCTATCTTTTCCAAAAAGCTCACATAATACCTTTTCTCTGAATCTAGTACTTACGTACAGAGTGAAATTTCTTTTCAAATGCCACTGCTGGTTTTGGACAGTTTCAAATTGTTTGTCAACATAAATCACTCTTATTGCTAGATTATATCACTGTCAAGTTGCATTTTGTAAGCTAATCCTACCTCTTCATGATTATTTTCAAAATACTTAGATTATTTGATGAAAAAGTGCTTATGTCTGTACTCCAGAGGTAACCATTTGTTTTCAACAAAAATCATGGTCAGTGAAACTCTTATGTAGAGTATTGATGAAATCCAGTTGCTTAAAACCCGACAGAATTATTACTTATTATGTACTACAGATTTAGGACAGCAGCAGATCATATGCTGTAGCCCTGTTACCATCCTTTTTAAAAATACCTAACACTACTACCCTTCACATGTTTACTAATTCAGAAATATGATCATTTATATGCAAAGACTATTAGTGTGCCTTAATTATCCATCTAAGTGAATAAAACTAGGCAGATATTTTCCAGTTTATATATTGGAATTCTGGATTAAAGGTACTTTATTGGAATACAGAAAAGCGATTCAAGCATTTGATATAACAGTCAGGGCTGATTTATTAATCACAGCACTTTGATACATAAGTCTTTTTTTACATTTAGAAACCAAACTTCAAGACCTAAGCAAGTAAATTTTAGCCAAAGTGAAACAAAAAGCTGTAATAGAAAATGCTTACTGTCTGTTTATATAAACATTTATCTTCAATAATTCGTCAAATGACAGCAAAATCTGAGTATATTAGCTCTTTATAATTAGTCCAAGTTATACTGAAAGGTAAGCATTTTTTTTATTTTTCTCATTCTATTCCATGACAATAAATGTAGATGGAGGGAAAATTATTAGCTTCCCTCAAAAAGGACGATCAGTCTAAACCAAATAGGACAGATGTAACTAAATCAAACTGCTCATTTCAGACCAATTATTTCATTATATTCATTACCAAACAGAGGCATCATAACAAGTAACACTGCCGTTGTGAACAATTCTGTGAAAGTAAAAAATACCCCTCACAGCTGTGCTTTTTTTATGAGGGAGGCTTAAAGAGAAGAATTGTGTCTAAGGGCTATAGGAGCACTTATGGAGCCCAGAAATGATCCAGGATCCAGAATTACATAGTATGGATAGTGTCAGTCTGCCCTAGAAAGTGTTATGCTTGCTGGGGTAATACAAATGGGGTTTACAGACATGCCACTTCATGTCACTTGCCCTCAGACTCTAAGATCATCCTTACTCATCCTTCGTGTAACACCACAAACACTTTCAGCATCCTTCTGCCCAATGGGTTATACCATAGCCTTCTATCTACATAATTTGATAATTGGAAGAAATGCTTGGCATTCATAGGTAGCTGGAATTTCTGTGTTTGGAAGAATAGCAAAGACTGGTGCGATTGAAGTTTTCCAAGCCTAAGATAATCAACAATGTTATCTTTATCATGTAATTTTATTTTTATTTTTATTTTTTACTTTGGCTTCTACAGAGAGAGTTCATGCTTTGCAGTTCAGAGATTAGAGGATAAAAGAAGCCCTGCTGTTATAGATGAAGGTAACAATTGCTCTGTAGAAGATGATGGCATATGTTTGTTTTTAACATTTTTGTGGAAAATTATCTCATGCCAAAAATTCTTTGGTGAAACTATTCTCATTAGGTTTGGAAGAGCTGTCACTTACATTCTTCTACCGAGGATATCTTCATAGTAAACATACAGGTAATAATTTATGGCATGAAGTGAGCAGGTTTTCAAGCTCTTGTATCACCTTCTGAAGCCCCACAGAAGGAAGGAATATTTTCTTATGAATGATTCAGACATTACTAAATCACAGGACAAAACTTACTGACATGTCATCAAGGAATATCTGCGCCATTTTCATTTACAAGTACAGTGATATCTTTCAAAAATTGCAGATAGAAGATTCTCAACCCTAACATCAGCACAAGAACTCTTAAATGCTTCTGAGGAATACTACCTAGATTTCCACTGCATGATCAGCAGCTGCTTTAGGATTTGAGAGTGATGCTAAAAATGTCACTCTGTGAGTGCTTCTATATCCTGCTACAGGTGCAATATGCCATACTTCCCCAGGGTACACAGGTACAGAGGGCACATTTACTCTACAGAAATTTTATCCTGCTTGCCTTCAACATCTTCACACTGATATCCCTCTGAAGCTTTTATTTTCTTGCTCCTGAGCCTTGCTGATGCTGTGACAGGTACATCTCATAAGACCACTACACTTGAGGTATGATGATATATAAAAAAAAAATCACAATAGACTAATGGTAGATTTGCAGAGAGGAAAAAAATGCTAATAATTCCCTGAAGTTATCTTTCCAGTCATGGTGAAACAAAAAATATTGTATTTGTTGAAAAACTTTCTGATAGACACCTCTAGCCCTTCTGCCAATAGGACATTTTTTGGCTAATATGAGCCTTTTCCTGCCATTTGATAATAGCAGCATCTGCCAAGAAGCGCTATGACAGCTCAGTGGATGTAAAAAGTCAAACCAAGTTCCAAGGCATTGTTGAATTTACTAATGCTTCTTTGTTATAGTTAGTGAAGAAAGGGAAAGTGAATACTTCAAAAGACCAGGGATTTTCCTGAGGTATTTGTTGCTATAGACAGCAACAACTTCTGTACTAGTACTTGCAGAGTGGCAGGGAGACTGTCCTATCAAAGAAAAGAAGCCAAGACATTCCTGCAAAATCAAGAGTCTCCCATATGAGGTGTTAGGGCAGTTTTCTCAAAAAAGAGTACAAGAATTATATGCATGAACAGCGTGTTGCATACTATTTTCAGTACTTTGTCATATTGTTAAGGACTGGTTTACCTTATAGGATGAAAGCTTCAAATAACCTGCACTTTTGTTGATGCAAATATTCTTAATTATTCATCAGAAAATGGAGGCGTCCTAACAAATGATACTGTGGCAGTGATCAATTTTGTGAAAGTACCAAAAGAAACCAAAACTTATTTGAATGAATGAAAATTTTTATGGAAGCTTATATTTAAGTATATATTTTAAAAGCAGAACTCTCAATAGTATAATAAGTTGTCTAAGGATTTTCAGCAAAACAGCACTAAATGTGCATAATATTTTTTGTACAGCTTTTCATATTTATTCTATTGCTAATTCAAGCTTTACTTCTAATTCATTCTACAGTATTCATCAGAATTAATTATTGATACGTGGGAAAAATATTCACTAAATTGCTTAGAGATGAAATGTGAATTATTCTCAAGGCTTTATGTCTTTAGATGAAGCAGGCACCTGCAGTAGATATTGTAAATTTATGCAGAAATGTCAATTTCTTAATTGAATATTTGCTATTCCATCATTCAAGAGTAGTTTTCCACCTAAAACTAACAAACCCCCAAAATTAATAAAATATTTACATATTTAGTAATAATTTCTAATGCTGTTTTGAAGTAGCCATGACTGTAGAAATTTAATGAAAACTGTTTTTTAATGAAACATTGTGATGTTATAGAGTCTGATGAGTATGTGGTGGTGTGTGCGCCTCCCACCCTTTTCTGCTTAAACAATAGCCACCAATGGTGGTTGTGATGGCTGCATCTGGCTTAAGCTGGAATTTGGGAGACAGATAGCAACACAATAGCTAAGGGCCATAAACCTTGCTCAACCGTGGAGGGCTAGTTGAACATGTGCCAACCAACATACAGCTGGTATGCAGATATGACTATAAGTCAATCACCATCTTCCATAAAGAGCGGACAGCCCAGGGCCTATTAAGTTCTCCTGCATGGCATTGGGCTGCATGCCAGGATCTCCCCTTGAGTAGGGACACCTCCCAAGGTTAATCCTCAGGGCTGAGAGATTTCTAGCGTTTGGTAAGCAATTAATAGCATGCTAAACTTTGAAATCTTAGCTAAGTGATATAAAGGATTGATTGCACATATATAAGCCTTTAGACATAAACAGTTGACTGAGTCTGGGACCAGGACTGGATCCAGATGTACCTAGACTCCTCTCTGAGAAGGAGTTTAGAAAGCAAGGGGATCCTCTTTGATCCTCATGACTCAATAGGAGGGTCTCCTTGACAGTTTTGTCTGATCCTGTACTCTATGCAGTAAATAATCAAATCTGATTTGCCATTGAATCTTGTTAAACCACTTTCATATTTACTATCAAACTTTGCAAAATTGCTGTTTTATATCAATAAATATATTGCTATTTATCTCTTATTAGTGAAGTGCATCACTCATTTCCATGACAGAGTATCGTTAAACATATTTGTTGATCTTGTTTTATTGGTTTCTGCACTATTGTTTTGAATGAAGTATTTTACATAAGTAGTGTCCCCTAGCTAATACATGATCAAGTAATAAAACTGAAAAGAGCCTGAAACTCTACAAAAGTTTTTGACAAGAACACAAGCATTTACTGTGAAGAGGAAAGCAGTATATAGAGCAATACTATAAATTTTGTTCTACAGTATTTCCACACACTCCACAAATAATGGGGTTTGAAATGAAAAATCAAACATCTGAGCAGAAATACTAAACTACAGCATTTTCCCATACACTATGTGAACCAAAGAATTGAACTTCATGTATGTCCAGTTGACTGTATATCCACATTCTAAGAGTGTAATCAGATCGGCATTTGGAGAGAGCTTCTTCTATTTCCTTTATCAATATATTTGAAAAATACGAATCATTTAGTCACATCCACAATCACTCCCTGCATCCTATATTTAACTTCTGGGTGATAAACCAACTCTAGAAACATATATAGTCAGAATAACATCAGATATACAGCAAATGTATGGTGAGACATTTAATTTTTTCTGCCAAGGGTAGCAATTTGGAGAGACAATGCCGTCTGCAGCAACAAGGAAGTATAAAGAATGCAGTCCATTTTGCTATTGCCTTCCTGCTAACACATGTTATTGAAAATTAAAAGAGCTTATAACCATCAGAATGAGGTACAAAACACTCTTCAAAAGGAGGCTATACAAACCAGTTAGAGCTAAGACTGAGCCTGTGATAAAATGGTGTGTTGCAGTTCAGTTTATTCATTCACCTGCAACAAGGTCTACATTGAGTGCACACTCAGTGACTGATGATATCCGACATTACTAAATATACTCCCTTGCCTCTAAGTTAATAAAGGACAAACAAACCCCCTCTATTTCTTAATATTAATATATTTATATATATTTGCTGATTCAATTTTGCACAACCAGCTGCTCATACCAGTTATCTGCTCATTTCATAGAAGTATGTGGAAACTGCTAGAAGGTAAACACCAGAGGAAATGACGAATATATGGTGAGATGAAGCTCACAGAATTCTAATGAGTCTAGTAAATGTATTCTATCTGATAAGAGTTCTAGCAACATTTGAGTTACCCTGTGAATTAACATTGGACATCTATGGGTGGGCAACTGAATGGATCCTAGAATAAATTGCTCAAATGTAGGGACTGGATTCACCAATATATAAGTAGATATTCAATGCCATTTAAAACACTTTTGAATATCCTGCTTAGCCTTCACTTATCACTCCTGCTCCATAGTGCTTTGGCTATACTTTCTGCCCTGCGCCATCTCTGCTAGACCTGTGTAGATGTCTTGGATACTCGAAGACATCTCATAAGGCACCAGAATATTAAAAATTTACTCACATATAAACATCTACATTTTGACCAGTTTAGTTCTGAACAGAATCCTACCCCTATAATTTTGGCAGTAGAGTCTATACAGGGAAAAAAGACATATCACAGGGGCTTAAAATAGTTTCTGATTTTATGGTGGGCAAAGGAGGGATACTTAAAGAAAATCACAGCTCCAGCTTTCTTCTGGAGCTGCCCCTAATAAGTCAAAGCCCAAAGCAGATGTTTGTCAATTCACACCTGTTAGTGTTAGGATCAAGTTGAACTTTTAAGTCAGGGGCCCTCAAACTTTTTAAACAGAGGGCTGGCGCACGGATGAAGTGGCAGGCAGTCATCTGCAGCTGCTTGGTTCCCCCCCCCCCCCCCCCCCCACCCCCCGGCGGGGGGGGGGGGTGAGGGGAGGGGGGGCTGGGGGGGTCTGTAAATACCGGGGGCCAGATGGAGGACCCTGGGGGGCCATATCTGGCCCACAGGCCGTAGTTTGAGGACCCCTGTTTTAAGGCTTTAGCAATGTCTCGATTCACACCGGTTAGTGAAAGGATCAAGTTTAAATTTAAGGCTTTAGCAATGTGGGGAAAACAAAAATATCATTCACAATATATAAAAAAAAAATAATATCACTATCCAATTGTTCAAAAAGAAGTGAAAATTCAATCTTTTATAGCTTTGTTTCCTAGAAAATCTGGAAACACTGGGATTTAAGAAAATTCTTCATGAAATTGGTAAACATAGAATGATACCAACAGACATTTTGAGGCAAATTTTTATCTATTAAGCATGTAGAGAAGATCTGGAAACTTTATTGTGTTGTGAGATCTTTCAGCGGCAAGCTCAAATGGTTCAAACCCCATTTTATTTCCCGAGATGAATGCTTATAATGTTTTCTATGCATTAAACTATCCTTCTCCTCATTTAAAAGTGGGAAAAAAACTCCACACAAAACCAACCCTAACAAAAGTCAACCCACAATCCACAGAATTTTCATAGTAATTGTAATGAGTGTGGAATTTCTGTCTATATACTTACGACTGGCTGCAAAATTTTCACTTTCAGTGAATATTCATGCAAAGAAGATGTCAGAGTAGTTTCATGCTCATTTTTTGCAACCATGTTAAATACTTTCTAAGTACTAAAATGTGATATACTTCTGTGGCTATAGTAGTAATATAAAGCCTTTGGGACAGTGCTAAACTAATCTAACTTTCAACATATACAATGAAATTAAATGTATAAGCGGCTATTTGCCTCTTATGGTAACTGGATCATAAGGGTGGAATTCATATGCCTAAACATAGGCATCTCATCTCATTTTATGTGCTGCAGTTTAAGGACCTCCTACATGATCTCTGACAAATACAAACACTTAGGTGAAAACAACACATCATGACAGTATTATAGTGAAGGATGGCTAACTAAACTCGGCAGGTGTGAAAATGGTAATAGCATACAGGGAATAAATTTGTAACATAATTTAAAATGGAATACAGCACATCTTCTCTTTCTATTCTTCATTCTTTGTCTCAAGAACCTTATAGTGATATGTTAAATATTTCAGTACATTTGAAGTAACTGCAGGAGGCTGAATATTTTGACAGAGAAGACATGCAAACTTCCAGACTGACAGCTGGATGCCTAGGAGTATAACCACTGAAATATCAAGCAGCACCAATAGCTAGCTTTAGGTAACAGAATTAAGACCTAATTTTTGAACAAATTAAGTTCTAGATTCTGACTTCCAAAGGAAAGATTTAATCCAAATCCCCTAATCCATGTTTAGCTCCGTTGTAGGTAATTTATACAAACATACTCCTCAGTGAGTAGAACTACTAATAGTGAGATGCAGGTGCCTAATGTATTAAGAGAAGACAATGAGAAGCCAGATGTGATAAACTATAGCACATAAATTGTAGTAAGTCATCTGTGCTTAAAAAAACTTAATTTCAAACATTTCCACATTTTTCAAAGTTCAACTCTTTAACATCTTAATCATTAAAAAGCTAAAAGTTCAATACATTTGCTTTGAAATAGATGCTCTGTTAAAGTATGACTACTAATATAAGTGTAAACAGTCATACTTCAATTTCCTTGTTGTTTCTCAGCTATGAATAACAAAATGTGCAAAATCAATTGGTCCAGAGGCATTAAACAAAAGAAAACATGGCTCTTTAGCCTAATGATTCTGACATTCTCCTGATAAAAGAAGTCATTGATCTTGCTCTTTCCTTCTTTAATTGGGGTGGGGTGGGGTGTTAATCGTAGGAAAAAAAAACATAAGCGGTCTTTAGACCAGAGCTTAGAATTCTCATCTTCATAGCCAAGTGAATTATAATGACTTCCACTTCATGAAGTTCACATTTTTGTCTGATTAGTAGCCTAATTTGAATACAGAAAACTAAAAGCACTCCAACTCTAATTATTTAATTTTCTTCCTAGTACTAATTTTGCATTTATACTAAGCAGTCAGTAAATAACATTGTAGGAAACAGTCTTTGTAGAAGTATTTATGCACATATGCTAAGCAGTGGATATGGAACAATCTAGAAAACAGTTCCCTATTTCATTAGTTTGGAATCACATTCATACTTGCTCACTGTTCAGCTAGCCCTTCAACTATAACACTGACAGCTGCATGGCAGTTTAACACTAAAAAATAATAGAGCTTATCCTTCTAAGACAATCAATAAATGGCAAGAGTGACTGATGAAAGAAATACTTTACTTGGATTCAAATTTCTCCAGGATTAGAAGAACAGACTTTAAACTATTCTGAGTCTGACTTCGATGGAGTTAACTTTCTTCATAGCAACCCACATGATATTATGTTTTGGATTTGTAACTAAAATTGTGTTGATAACACACCAGTGTTTTGTTATTATTAATTAGAAATAAGTTAATAATATTACTATTTGGAACAGCGCTTTCATAACAAAAAGGCTTTCTCAGTTTCTCACTCTGCTCTCTTCCAGAGGGGTATTCTGTGTCATATAAGATCATTCTCAGAAATATCAAAAAAAAGGGATGAAGAACGTTTTTATCTTCCAAGGTAGTTGCTGCTCAGAGACTGGCTGGGCATCAGTCTGCTTGTGGGAGGTGGTAATTACCTTTGCATCACTTTTTTGTTTTTTCTTTCACTTCTTGAATTGCCTTTATCTCATCCCATGAGTTTTCTCATTTTTGCTCTTCCTATTCTCTCCCTTATCCCACTGCGGGTAGGGGAATGAGCAAGGCCAGTGCCAATGCACAACACAAAGCTTCTCCTTTGCTTGCTCGACAGACAAAGAGCTCCAGATAAGACATAAGAGAATACACCTCGCAGTCGCAATGTGCACTGGGGAAAGAAAGGAGTCAGGGAAAGTCAGCAGCAACCCTGTTATGGACTAGTTGTGTTGCTCCTGTTAAGGTTCCTACTGAAGAATCCTACTATACCTGAAAGAAGAATTGGATTTCAGAAATAGCCCTCATGAGCAACCTTTGCAAAGTATCATAGCTCATGGAATGCAACTCCTGAAGACCTCAGATACTCCTAGAGATTTAAATCAGACTTCTAAACGTCCCATCAAGGAACTGGGAACTTGATTACACTAATTTATACTTTCTCTCTATTATATTTATTTATTTAATTGTTTATTAAATTTACCAAAGTTTTCTTCATTCCTACTGAGGCTGCTAGCATGTAACAGCTGGTGACATTTGTGTCTTAGTCCACATCCTTATGTTTTTATCAGCTAGAGTAGTAGATGTAATGACTCATTACTCAGTCATATGCTTCCAGCATGAACAGGAAGTTCAGAATCCAAAGCCTAGCCTGAACCATCATACTGTCTCCATCTGTAAACTGTTAAACTTCTAGGAAGTGGAAAGCAAAGAAAGTTGTGTTATATTAAGACATTCTGTTCACCCAAATATTATGTAGTTGTCTATTTCAGTAGTCTTCATTATTTTTGTAAGACTAAAAGGAATGGGTATTGATATGAATCCCTAATTATATAAAGTACTTAATTTTCAAATTCTCTATTACCTACCTGTTGGAGTCTGCAGCGGGTCTGCAGACAAGTTAGTTGACTTCAAAGACTTAGCCGTGTACCTTTAAGACAGCCACAAATTGTCAGGTATGTAAACAGGATGTGAAGAACCAGAACTTACAACCGCAGCATACGGGTACCTACAGCAACAGCAAATAGCAAGCAAGAAAAGGACACAAAAACCTATCAGGGTCTAACACCTGCACTGTCTAAGATATATAAATAGTTTGTATAAACAATAAAGGCCATTTTGTCCGAACCCAGCCACGCAGACATAGTGATTCTTTTAAGTCCGCCTCGACTTGCGTCACCACGTTTGGTGACCCCGAAGTACCTATATGATCCCAGTAAAGGGTATCAAAAAGAGATTCTGAGACTGTGCTGATGTAAACCCCGGTAAGGGGTGTCAGGAGCGATCCTGAAACTGTGACCAGTAGGTTGCTGGGGAGGCGGAGCCTGGTGAATTGGAGTAGCACAGCGAGCGGCTGCAAGATCCCAGGAGAACATGACACCGGTAAGGTGAGCCACCAGGGACAACATGGGGAGTAAGTTATCTAAAGAAGATATCATGGTGCTATCAATGTGGAAATTAGTATTAAAGAAGCGTGGAATTACTTTACATGGGCTTTGATTAAAAGATATATATTATTGTGGGCCAAAACACATGGAGTGGAAATGTCCCCAGTGACTGCTCTTAGTGTGTGGACCTGGAACAATTTAGGATCAACACTGTCAGAAGCTCTGGAAAAAGGGGACAAAGAGGAGTCCGTTTTTTTGGCTACGTGGGGACTGCTTAGACATGCTGTAGGGGGGTTCAAAAATCCGCAAGATGCAAATGGGGGCTTGCAAAATCAGCAAAATGTGAATGGGGGCTTGAAAAATCAGCAAAATGCGAATGAGGGTACATCGTTCAAACCTCCCCTGTATCCCCATCCGGAATACAGACAAGAGGATGAAGGGGTGGGGGAGGGGGAGAGTCTGTGTCTCTTACCAGGTGCCACTCCCCAATGCCCCAAATCCCCTAAATCTCTCCAACTGCATCGACTTATACTTAATAACGATTCCGATTCCAAGGACAACAAGCAGAAGCCTGGGTGGACCGATCCCATCCCCCTGACACCCCCCAGCCCACACTCCTTCCCCCTTCGGCTCTGGCCCCCCCCGCCCGCGCCCTCTGCAGTGCCCATCCCGCCCGCCCCCTCGGCTCCAGCCCTGCCTGCGCAGGATCGAAATGCTGAAAACCCAGATTTGGCTCCAGCTACGACAACATTATCAGTCACAGGCAATGAAGAAGGTGGAGGTGGTAAAAATCCAGTTTCCAGTGGTACAGTAATGATGCGCGACCCTCACCAATTTTGGCTGGCTGTAAGAGATGGGGCATTAAAAGACGGGAACTGGGATTTAGCAGAACTGATAGGCGGACCGCTCCTTGATCTTCCTACTCCTTCCACCGATGCACCGCATGCATATCCTATTGTACTGGGAGATGCGGCTGCTGGTAATCCTCACGTTCACACACCATTTGCTTGGAAAGTAGTACAGGACTTGCAAAAAACTGTTTTGCAGTACAGGGTGACTGTGTTCTGTCACGCGGAAAAGCTGTCTATAATCTACTGTGTTACAGTGGTTGAAAAGTATTTTGCTGTTAAAAAAAAAAAAAAAAAAAAGAAGAAATTGTAGAATTGTACAGAACAGAGACAGTGGATTGTTTTGACCTTGATAATGTGCAGTTTTGGCCTTGCTTTGCATGATGTGCAGCTGAGATCCTGCAGCAAAGAGTTAAATAACTTTAAGGGAGTGTGAGTAGAAACTAGGATGAGATGGAAGCATGTGAATAAGTAGTTTTAACCTATCACCTTTTAAATAACAAAGTCTGCGTAGCGTGTGTATTTTTAGCTGGGGGTACATATTGGTGTGAGTCTATTAATAAAGTGGCACTAACTATAAAAAAAAAAAAAAAAGAAAAGAAAAAAAAAAAGGGGGGGAGGGGCGGGAATGAAGGGAATGACCCCATAGGCACGCTTACAGAAAGCATGAAGGTGTCTTATAATGCATGAAAGACCCTCATACCGGGCATTGGTCGGGACCGCATGCATTGTTAACTTGGGGGAGAGGTTATGCTTGTGTTTCTACAGATGAAGGTCCGCGATGGATACCTGCTCGCTGTGTGTGGCCTGAGCTTAGTGTGCCAGATCGTGGGAGCGCTGCTTCCGGCAGTCAACCCAACAAGTAATGTGTGGCCTCCTTACTGAACCAGTCCTTGTTTGGTGTGCCCTTCCTTGAAACTGACTTGCAAACATTGTTGCAAAAAAGTGAATGTATGCGGGGAATGAAGAATCTTACTGAAAGTCTTGATATTTTCGATAATTGATTACCTCTGTATAACGTTAACCCAAAAGAAGTCAATATTGTTTGCACTTTGAATGTCGATACCTTGTTGGTTAGGCAGTTAAGAATGTGAGTCAAATTTGCCACCATTATATACAAAACAGAGCAACTATTGATTTTTGTTGTTGGCTCAAGAACATGGCTGTGAGGATTTTGATGGTATGTGCTGCATGGATTTTAGGCGCCCCATTGCAGCAACATGTTACCAAAATCTGAGAAAATGTCAGCCTTTTTGGCATCAATTCACTCAATTGGCAGTATTGTTTGTTTGCTATTGCCTTGGTTGCCGTCATGTTTGCAAGGGCCCTGCAGAACATGACAAACCTGGTACTAGCTTTTCAAAAAACAAAAAGGAGGAATTCTTGGGGTCTGCAGCGGGTCTGCAGACAAGTTAGTTGACTTCAAAGACTTAGCCGTGTACCTTTAAGACAGCCACAAATTGTCAGGTATGTAAACAGGATGTGAAGAACCGGAACTTAGAACCGCAGCATACGGGTACCTACAGCAACAGCAAATAGCAAGCAAGAAGAAGGACACAAAAACCTATCAGGGTCTAACACCTGCACTGTCTAAGATATATAAATAGTTTGTATAAACAATAAAGGCCATTTTGTCCAAACCCAGCCACGCAGACATAGTGTTTCTTTTAAGTCCACCTCTACCTATATTCTTTACTTGCTTCTCCATTGTTCTTAATCAAACTCTAATCATGACCATTTTGCTTTTTACTCTGTGTTTTCACTGTGTGTAAATCAGCTCTAAATGAATAAAACATAAGTCCTAAGTTGAAATAAAATACTCTCAATATTGGCTTGATGCAAAACTATTTTTTAAATTGCAAAATTATACCAAACAAGAGGTTCAATATATATTTCTTCCACATAATTTTACTATGGTGAATTTGTATACCACTGAATTATCTGTGAATTTGTATAAAAAGAGGTGTCTTTTTGTTTTGTATTAAAAAAAAAAATAGAACAAATTATAATAAATAGACACTAAAACTAAACATGTTATATGCATGCTCCATACACAAGAACTGAGCACATGACAGCATCATTTTGACTATGTGCATAAAAATAAGTTTAAGATTCTTCTTCCCATACATAATAAAAATTTGGAGTCAAGCTGAATTATTTCTGTAAGGAAACATAGATTTTAAATGAGCTAAAAAAACCCTGAAATTACTCCTGATTTTTTTTTTTAAAAAAAGGTATGCATTGATTTTCTGAACAAGACCACATTTTCAAAAGGAAACATTAAAAAAAGAAGTAAAGTCATCAGGACTAAGTTACTACTATAAAAGTTCATTCTAGTGAGGGTCACATCATTAACACAGCCATATCTTTCTCATAACCTAAAGCTCTTTGCTACATGTAACTACGTCTGCATAGCACCTACAACTGATTGACAAAGTAAGGAGGTAGAAGGGTATCTTGGAAGTAAGATGTGTGATTCATCTTTCTACTGTTTCTGATGTTCTAAAAACACCTTTTTATTGGTCTGCTAAAGTGGCTACCTATGTAGTAGAATTGCATTACCTAGCATGCATCTGGTGAAATTTCAGATATTTTGAGGTATCAAAGATACCTACACAGCACTAGCTGAGACGCTCAGAGAGACATTCAGCATTCTGAACAGCACATAAAAGGTCACTTGTTATGAGTTCAGATATTTTAGATTTCACTACATGGTTATGTTTATACAGCTGAGTTTCAACCTTTATGCTTATTTTAGAGTGACCCTATCACAAAATCACAGAATGGTCAGGTTGGAAGTGACCTGTGGAGATCATTTAGTCCAACTCCCTGCTAAAGCAAGTTCACTTAGAGCAGTTTGCACAGAACCCCAGCCAAACAGGTTTTGAATGTCTCCTGAGAAGGAGACTCCACAACCTCTCTTGGCAGCCTGTACCAGGGCTCTGTCACCCCCAAAGTAAAGAAGTTTTTCCTCATATTCAGATGGAACTTCCTGTGTTGTAGTTTGTGCCCATTGCCCCTTGTCCTGTTGCTGGGCATTACTGAAAAGACCCTGGCCCCATCCTCTTGACACTTACCCTTAAGACATTTATAGACATTGATAAGATCGCCTTCAGTTTTCTGTTCTCCAGGCTAAACAGGCCCAGCTCCACCAGCCTTTCCTCATAAGGGAGATGCTCCAGTCCCCTCCTCATCTTTGTAGCCCTCCACTGGACCCTCTCCAGCAGTTCCCTGTCTCTCTTGAACTGGGGAGCTGACAACTTGACACTACTCCGGACATGGCCTCACCAGGGCAAAGCAGAGGAGGAAGATCACCTCCCTTGACCTGCTGACCACACTCCTCCTTATGCACCCCAGGATTCCATTGGCACCTTCTGGGCCACAAGGGCTACTGCTGGCTCGTGGTCACCTTGCTGTCCACCAGAATTCCCAGGTCCTTTTCCACAGAGCTGCTTTCCAGCAGGTCAGCCCCTAGTGTGTACTGGTGCATGGGGTTGTTCCTCCATAGGTGCAGGACCTTACACTTGCCTTTTTTGAACTTCATTGGGTTCCTCTCCACCCAACTCTCCAGCCTGTCCATGTCTTGCTGAATGGCAACACAGCCTTCTGGTGTATCAGCCACTCCTCCCAGTTCTATATCATCAGCAAACTTGATGAGGGCACACTCTGTCCCTTCATCCAGGTCACTGATGAGTAAATTGAACGGGACTGGACCCAGTACTGACTCCTGGGGAGCATTGCTAGCCACAGGCTTCCAGCCAGACTCTGCACTGTTGATCACAACCCTCTGAGCTCTGCCATTCAACCAGTACTCAAACCACTCAGTCCACTCATTTAACCTACACATCCTGAGCTTGCCAATAAGGATGTTATGGGAGACAGTGTAAAAAGCTTTGCTAAGGTCGAGGTAGACAACATCCATTGCTCTCCTCTCATCCACCCAGCCAGTCATTCCATCACAGAAGGTTTTTAGGTTGGTCAGGCATGATTTCCCCTTGGTGAATCCATGTGGACTACTCCTGATAACCTTCTTTTCCTCCACATGCTTTGAGATCCAGAAATGGAGGTGAGACTGACCAACCTGTAGTTTCCTGGGTGTTCCTTCTTGTCCTTTTTGAAGAGTGGAGTGACACTGGCTTTCCTCCGATCCTCAGGCACCTCTCCTGTCCTCCATGACCTTTCAAAGGTGATGTACTAGGTATGGCTGAGATTAAGTCAATTTTCTTCTTCACAGCCCATATGGTGCTGTTTTCTGGATATGTTACTATAACAGTGTTGATAACAGTGTTTTTATTACTGCTGAACAATGTTTGCATAGGGTCAAAGCTTTCTATTTTTCTCACTCTTCCCCTGCCGTGAGTAGGCTGGGGATGCACAAGAACCTAGGAAGAGACGTAGCTGACCCCAACTGACCAAAGTGATACCATTGCGCTCAGCAATAAAAGCTGAGAGAAAGGAGGAAGGTGTTATGTTTGGGGTTATGGCAGTTGTCTTCCCACGTAACTGTTACATGTGATGAAGCTTTGGTTTCCAGAAAGTGGCTTACAGCCTCAGAAGGAAATATTTAATCACAAAAAGTTATTTTTCACAAACAGGTCAAAATAAGCGATCACATTAAAGCTATATTTTCCAATATATATATTTATTATAATATATAAGCAGATGAGCTGAGCTTTCTAAAATGGTGTGTTTGATTCTTTATTGAGTGAAAGACAAAAGGTCTGTGTAGTCCTTACAAGAACGTATTTCATACTTTCAAACCGATAACCTATGGTTCAACCAGGAAGTCTTATCAATTAAGACAACTTGGCTTTCAGATTTTATCACAGTTGCTAAAAACATACACAAAATAAGCTAACAAAAAAAGGAAATATTGTCTCACAAAGGAGGATGTAAAGAACTCAATACAAAGGCAAAAAGCCCTAGAACTTAAAGAATTTGGAAATCCTTTGAGATATGAGAACTGCCCTTCATATCTCGATGGAGATAGAAAACAAGGAAAGAGTTTGAAGAAAGTTGACAAAAAGGAAGAGGAAATAGTGACCAATATTATTTTAACCAGCACAGGTAAGGAACAAAGAATATGTAACTACAATAAAATGGCACACAATGGTATGTTTCAGGAGAGGATATCTTGATAAACATACCTATGAAATGGCTAAAATAGCAATGATATGTCAGAGATGTTCTGCATCCTTTCTCCTACAGCTGAAAGACAAATATATAGCACCAGCTTGATGCTTGACCTACCAGAAAGGAATACTGGTTCTCAAAATGGATATATGCAGAATGTGCCTGTTTCCAAAACGGTGATATTTGAGAAAAATACTCAGTTGCTGAATAGTTCTTGAAGAAACTACTTCCAACTAATTCTGTTTTTTCACCTTAAGATTTATCATGAGGTAGGAGTACATTTTTGTTCATACCAGGATTTCAACTGTCCTGTCTAATCTTACCTATTCAGTGTTGTTAGGCATACAATATGTCTCTAAAACAGAAACACCTGACAGATAGAGAAGACCCAGGGCCTGCAGAGACTATTTTCTCCTGAGACACCAGCTGGAAGCAAATGATACCGCATAGCACTAAATATTTATGCTTAGAGATTGTACACATTTCAGAGCATGTGATTCAGCTTACAAGTTAAAAAAAATGTTGTCCACATGTTGACACCTTTATGTAAGCAAGTTTGGGCAACCTCTCAGTTCACCCTGAACCAGAAATAGGCATCTCCATTTGATCAGCTGATTTGCTCTCTAAAACACATTCTTTGTATTGATAAGATCTGTAAGGACAATAGTGGGAGGCCTGAAACTAATCTCATGATTAGAAACCTAAATTAGGGATTTTAGTATGGAACCTTAAATGAGATATACGTTCCTTAGAGAAATTCCAGCTACTTTAAAATTCTCTGAGACAGCCATGTAGAGCTTATAGATTTGGCATAGTTTCTACAGGAAGCCTCTCTCAGGAGGGGTATGCTGATACAGCTCACAAATTAGATGCTTTTGAATGAACAATTACATTCAGCCCACAGATATGCACATCTGAAATTGCTGATAGCCATATTAGTCTGTCATAGCCAGACACTCCTAGAGAATGATTAATCTCCTGTATTTTAGAAGCCAACTTCTAGATGAGATTAGTTATGATGACTAAGTACATATATCTTCAGAAAAAAATAAATAATAGGTATCTACATTTTGTTAGATAAATCCCTTCCTAGGTTAGGAAGTATTGAAACAGCCACCAAAGGAATCTCTGAAAATTTAGTAGTTCCAGAATTAGGAACGTTTGTAAATTCAAAAGTTAACGTAATTATTTGAGTCAATCCCAATCATTTTAATTCTTTTTGAAGTTAAATGTTCAACATAATTTTAACTATGGAATCACCTCTATACAATCAAAGGTTGGCAAATTAACTGTGGTCTTATTTTTCTCAATAATTTTCTTTCTTTATGAAATACAAAGGAAGTTACAATTTCGTGGTCATACTTAAGATCATGATTATTCAAGTAGACAGTATGCACAACTAATGAGTCTTTTCAAGTAGCTAATTGTGATACAGGTAGGAGGATAATGAATTTAGTGACTTGCCAAGAAAATCATTAGACACATAATCATCACCAGTTCATTGTTCAGCTGCACAAAATGAAAACTTTCACCAGTTCATTGTTCAGCTGCACAAAATGAAAACTTTTTCGATCTTTCTTTAATGGAGACAAATGCCTCTTTAGAAACCCCTGGATATATTTTATTCTATCAGTTAGTACATAAAAGGTTTGAATCTAATTGAAATTCAAGATTAATTTCTTATGCCCTATCTATACCTTCATGATGTGCACGTTAATACTAGCAAAGATTAAAGTGCCACCACATTCTTGGCATAAGCAAAATAACAGGCAAATGCTTTTGTATTTATTTGGAATATATATTAAATAATTCGAGGGATATTTTTTTGTGTGTTTTTGAATGGGGCTGGAGTGTGGGTTAGTCACAAAAACTGTGACAAAACCAGAATTGTAACAATTTAAAAAGCTTAAGAGCCTTTGCTATGTGTTGGGGTCTTTTTTTCCCAAGAAGAAAAAAGTATTTCATGATGTTTAGTGGCACCTGTTGTGAATGGAGACGTTTTGTTAAAAAGCTGAGAAATACTGTTGTAAGAAATTTGAAGAGAAGTACAGGATAAAAAACCTCTACAGTTTATTTATTTATATATATATATATAGATTATATATATACATATATATATAAATTATATATATACATATATATATATAAGGAAACTTGTGTATTAAACTAATGACTTTGCCTTGGAAGACAGTCTGATGCCATTTTCAAGGCAGTTTGACTTCAGTAAGAAAACATATTTCACCCTGAAGACACAGAAATGTTACAACAGGATTGTTACCCTTGTATCAAGAATCATTACCCTTGCATTTACCACAATAGCAACATATGTGTTTCAACATTAAGAGACAGCCAATTTCAGAAGCTAACCAAAGGGCACTGTATGCCTGAGTCTGTGCCTGACAAGAATTAAAGATAATACTAATTAAAAAGAAGACCTGTAAAGTCATAATTTAAAAAAACCCTGCTGTCTATATGTAATAATATAAAGTAATTTTTCTGTAGCATTTTCATCATTTAATAGTGAAATATTTATCAGAAATGTACAGTTTGTGGAATCAGAAAAATAATCAAAATGGTAAGCTAAGCAAGAAGTGTACTATGTAATTAATATCTTCAGATTTAAAAAAAAAACAACAACCAAACATGTCTAGCTTCATTAAGAAAAAATTTACATGACACTATTGCACTATCCAATCATCATTACATGTAAAGTTCCTTTTCTATATCTGACTGCAGGGAAAAATTGTAAAACAGCAAGAACAAAATTCAATTGCAACAAACTGTATCTGTACAGAGTTTGAAAATACAGTTTAATGGCTTCTTTAAGTAGACAAGCAATCTTTCACCTTTTACATTTACTTTTCAAACCACGGGGAAAAAAACATATATCATCAGTTTGTGGTAAGTCCTGAAATAAAATAAAAAAATATCCTACTTTGCAAATACCATTTAATGCTATTTAAATTTCTCATAAAATCCACTTGTTTCTCCTGTTCTTTTAAAGAAATTGATGGGTTTTGTTGTTTGGCAGTAGTTTTTGGCAATTTTTCAATTCTCAGCTTAAACTCCTAGACTCCAATGAAAGCTTGTGGTTGCTTGTTTCATGTATTATTGACAATAAAATGAAATGTTATCTACTTCCAGGTACTGTCTGTAAAGGAGAAAACAGCAGCAGTCTTTTCTAGGGAAGGATGAAACAACATTTCTAAAACTAGGTATCTTATAGAAGACAATTATTAAATTGCAAGTGGAAGGGAGAAGCTTTAGGGAAGGGAGCAATTAGCATACACTAGATGAAGATACGAACTGAAATCCTCAAAGAAGTTATAACAGTTTGAAATAAAGAATGCAGCTGATCAGTACAGACATAAAACTCTGCTAGATTACTATAGCAAGACAACTGGATTGTTTTAAAGCTACTGTGAAAATATGTATGAAGCAGGCTGCTACATATGAAAATTTTGATAGCAGAGAATGAGACAGTTGAGGTTCCTGTAGGTTCCTATCCAGCCTCCCATCAACAGTACATGTAAAAATCTCAACACTATCAAGACAGTGCTTAGCAGCCCAGCATATTAATATAGTGATATAATGAAAGTCAATGTATTTGAAAAACATTTGGAATTATTCAAATAGGGTCATATAATCAATTACAAAACCCCCAATAATTATATATATATATATATATATATATATAGATAGATATAGATATAGATATAGATATAGATATAGATATAGATATAGATATAGATATATCTTTATTAAAGATCCATGATTAAAACATCCCGTTTCTGATGAGCAAGAGTGTTTACTCCTTAAGATAATCCAGTTAGGTTTTTTTTCTACCATTAAACTTGTAAACACAAATGCATTGCAGCATTCTTCTTTTGCACTGTGTGACCGTTTCAGCTTCTTGCTTTTGGTCTTCTGGCTGTAGATTATCCATAACAGATCTGAGAAAGATGCACAAGAAATTTATGATTTAATATGCCGTATAGTACTGTATACATGTGCAATAGGGCTTTTATATCCATCCTGAAAGAAAATTTTTTAAAAATTATAGTTCCCACAGTAAGGCATTAAAAAGCATTACTGGATGAAATTGGATGTGGGTGGGTGGCACCTCTGATGAGCTTTCAGAAGAAAAAGAGATCTTAACACTAGTTTGGATTACTTTGGCAAACACTCTCTTTGAAATTTGGTCTGTCTTTAAGGGAGGTCCCTAGACGATGAGTAAGCATTACCATTATGACTTCTTTAATCAACTAAGTTTAGCTTTAAATCTTCACTCTTTATTGTCTAATAATACCAATTGTATATTTATCTTAGGTGCCAGTTTTTACTTTCATGTTTCTGCATTCTATTCAGGCAGTCAAACAGCTGAAACTTACTAGTGTGATGCTCACTTCATACTTGAATCTAGCTTGATATATTTACGTGGTAAATGATTCTGTCATTTTTCAGTAATAAATGTCCTAAAAGCTTTAGTATTATTTTAGTCCTGTCTTGTAAATGTTATACCTCTTGTGTAACTATTTAGAAAAAAAAAAAAAAAATTGAATATGGAAGAATAAGAAAAAAGACAAAAAAGTAAACTCTTACAACGTATTTAGTTGAGCAATTACTGGAATTTATAAGAAATTAAAAACCATAGTAACATTTTTGTCACTAAAATCAACCCATGCAACCTTCTGCAAGCAAGCAATGTATCTTTTAGGTAATGATTTAATTACCATTGGAATATTTGGGAGGTACAATTGACTTCACTACCTCCACTGAAGTTGTGATCTGAAGATACATTAATGAAATCTTACTAAATTTCTTCTCATTGTATTCTCATTCAAAATTTATGTGATCTTGTATGTAGTAAGCTTATCTCACTGCCAGAAGGATTTTGCCTGTGGATGAATTGAAGACAATCTAATGCCTGTTTAATTTTGAATGGATGTTCTTTCAAAGTAATTTAGCAAGGTTTAACTCATCTTTTATAAAGAAACATTTATTTCCTAACAGTTGCAGCATTAACAGGACTGATTGGTTTTGGGTTTTTTTTTTACTTTTTTGATGGTTTATAATGTTATAATCTAAAGTTTAGAATCTAAGTTAACTAAATCTGTATATATTATTCATTTATAAGCAAAACTACTACTCAACTGAGATCACTCTGGTCATAATGTAATCATTAAAGATATAACTACAACACTGCTTTGGAGTACTTTTGTGAGGCCATTGAAAGTATGTTCTTTTTATCTCCCCCTCCCCTGCTCCTTTTTTTTCTTTCAGAGAAAATACATATTGTCCTCATGTAAAAGTCATTACAATTACATTTGAATCATCAGAACATTTAGAAATTCTGAGACTGTTTTAAATATTTTCTACAACATTATTACAGTTTTCTGTTAATGAAGTCAAAGAATTAGCTTTTAAAAAAAACATCCAGGAACAGATTCTTAGTTTTACTGTTAAAGTTTTACAGCTAAAAGATATTTCAATTCTTTTAAGAGCTGACTATTATTATAATTGTGAGCAGTGGCAGCAATATTTAGAAAAAAACTTCATTCTAAATATAGCTTACTTATAACTTGTAAGGATACTGGAGTTTCTTTAACCAGCTGCTATCTTCTGTTATATTGTATCGCTGCTGTGATGCTCACACCTTTCCTGAATACCAGCAAATCATTAAATTAATTCTAATGAATTTGAAAATTAATTAATTGGACTGACTTAACCTCTTTATGGACCTTTTTCCCTATTAAGTGGCATTAATATGATTTAGTTTAATTCTTTTTCAAAATAGATTAAATTAAATCATATTAAGTTTATTCTGAAACTAGATAAGAATACCCACATAAGGATCTTAGGTAGTTTAATTACCCTATATCACTATCATAGTTTCTGTGTAGGCAGGGTCTTATTTTCAAGGTCACTTTTTGGCTGTTAGTGGTGGTGTTGGTTTGATAAGAAAAGTTTACACAAATTCATCTGTAAAACTGCTGAAGATCATTGAAATTTTACAGGTAAAAAGCTAGGAAGTAACTGTATAATCATGTAAAGTTTGTCCTTGATGCCATTGTCCACGGCTTATTATGACTATATCCAGTAACACTGAGCTGCAAAAACGCAGCTCCTGAATTACAGCAATGTAATCTCATTCAGAGTTTAGGATATCATTAGTGGAGCCTGAGAACTATTTAAATATGCAAATTACATAAAAACTGCACTAATATTCAGTGAATCATGAAGATGATATTTCCTTTAAGCTTTTCTGACAGTTACAAAATGGCTTTTAAATGGGATCTTCCTTTCTGAGGGGAATGCTTTCTATTTGTCCTTCTTGAAATTCAGGAGGTTCCTGTCAGCTCATTCCTCCAGCCTGCTGAGAACCCTCTGAATGGCAGCCCTGCCCTCCGGTGAATCGACTGGTACCCCCAACTGCACTCATCATAAATCTAGTTCAGCTTCTCCTGGTTTTCCTACAAAAAAGCCTCTTTAATAATTTGCAGAGGAAAATTATTACAAATTTTCATACATCTTGTTCTGCAACTTCAGGGATATGCTCACTCACTCAGACGAATGCTTTCTGGTTTGAGTATTGACATACCTTGCACTTCCATGCATATATAAGTGTAAATCAAAGTATACGCCTTTACACTTGTATAGAAGTTACGCAGTTCTGCAAAATCACTGTAGAAGTGTTACACATTCCTGTTATGTGGTCATTCTCTGTAAATAATAGTATCACCAGCCAGAACTTTCACATACACAAATATTTCTGCTGGCCATTGTAAATCCTTATGGATGAATGTTCATGAATTTGTTTGCAATTTGTTGAATGCTCTTTACTGGTGGATTTCTCATATAACATTTCATTAAGCTATATATCTAAGGATTTATTGAGTACTTTTCAAAATGGAATGATGTAGCATTCTAAAATGCATTCAGTGTATTATATAAAGGTAATAAAATTGCAGGATGAAAAGGGACAGATATAATATAGATTCTAATTTACTGCAGGATAGTGACACAAGGTCAGAAACTTTCAGCATCATGTTTACAGTCTTGAACTGAACATACAAATGTAGAAATGCTTTAATTACTCCAGAGGAGTGTATTTTCCATATATTTTATGTCACAGAAGGAACTGACAAGACTGAAATGTTATCTGATTACTAATTTTAAAGTATAGTTAGCTTATTTCTACAGATTTCAGAAGAATCCTGAGGCTAATCCCATTGAAACCAGCAGAGCACCTGCTAAAATAAAGATGTTTCAGAATTATGCTGAACCTAGTATGACATCAGGACAGTAGTGACCATTGTGTATAGGAGATATGAAATGAGGCTTGCAGAAGAGTCAGCCTGCGGAATTCAGGGAGTCACTCAGTCTGGAAGGGACCTTAGGAGCTCAGCTGGTGTGAAAACATCAAGGGATGATGTAGGGTAGTAAACTATACAGTTAGAGTAACAGTCTTCAAGCATCATTAATATACAAATATCAAGACTTATAAAACTTCCGTCTGTAAGGCATAGAAGATTTTAAAAATTATTCTTAACTATATGAAAATCAAAATTAAGTTTGAAAGAATTATAGGGAAATAATTCTCCACAGACTATAGTAGCTACATGTCTGCATAATATATTACAGAAAAAAATCAAGAAAAGGCTGTGAGGTGGAGCAGGAAGAAAAAAAAATTACTAGTCTTTAGTCTCCTGAAGTACAGTTGATTAATATGGGTTATATTAATCTTCATAGGTTAAGATATCATACATATGATATATGGAATTAATTTCATAGGAGTTCTGATTTTCTAGATTGTCATTGTACGTTACATACTGGATACCATCAAATATGACATTTAAAGTTATTTCAGTGATGTGACGTTTGCTTTTTTTTAAAAAAAAAAAAAAAAAAAAGATTATGCTTGGGGGAGCAGGAAGAAGTAGTAGAAACAAATGAGGAAAAGCTGAATTAGTAGATGACACAAAAAGATATATTTTTTGAAGGAAGTGTGAATATCTCACCTATTTTATTATGTTATTGAATGCTTATTCCAATATCCAGCAAAAGTTATTTTTTCTATTCCTTCACAGTTTGAAAGCCAACTACATATTGATGTGCATTCATCAAATGGCATATTCTACCATTTCTTTATGAGTTCATGAATTTATTTGTGGTAAGTTTTAACCATCCCTCTAGCTCTAACAGGTTACACATAAGTTACAACAGAAGTATAAATTATACATTTTCTTTGGGGGGGGGGGGGGGGCGCGGGCGGGAACACCTCCCAAGGCACCTCCTTGATGGTAGGTTTGTTGGAGCTGTATCAGGAGCAGCAGGGGGACAGACAAAGCTGGTAAGAGGTTAACAGTAATCTCCCTCATCACTCGGAGGTCAGGAGGAAAGGAAGGTGCATGCATGTGTGCACATATATATGTACATATGCATAGCTCTGTCTATAGACAACTTCTTGGATGTAGTTATATAAGGGTTTTTCTGTTAATATGTAGGTGCATATTTATACTTGGAACTATGTAGTATTGTGTTTCATCTGTTTTATTGTTGATAATAATCCTGAATGTATAGTGACTGTCACACACTGTTGAAAAAAACTCAATAAACTGCTTTGATCCTCATTTGTCATATACTGTATGAATAAAACCATTTTTCCCTGTAAAAGTTGTATCTCACCATATCTGAGTGTATGAATTTCTATCACAGGATATTAACAGAATGGATTTTTTTTTTCCTGTTCATATTTTGTTTGTCCTGAAACTTCTTTTGAGTCTCATTCTTATCACATTTGATCAGATAAACTTATTCTGAATCCTTAAAGGGATGAGAAAAGTCCTGCAAAAAGACCGGTTTTTCTCCTCCAGTCCTGCAGAAGCAAGACTCCTACTAGAAAGAAACAAATTCAATCACTAGAGCAAACAGTTGCTTCCCCCTCACATCCATAGTTACTGTTATAAGAATATGCTGTTTGCGCACATTTCTTTTAAAAGCTGCCTCGGAAATGAGCACAATTCCAGAACAAGAAATATTCTAAGGTACGGTAAAAACAAAATGACAAGTAAACAAAACAACCTAGATTGCTTGCACCTAAGCTCTATCTATAAAAGCAGTTGGAAAACTATATTTAATTATATACATACACACACCCAACACCCCTCTTGGGAAAACTGAAGAAAATGAGACCTTGGGAGTCTATCTAGTCCATCTCCCTGAACCATGATAGAATCAATTATCTATAATAAATTTCTATCATTTTTGTCTAACCTGTTTTTCAGAGTCTCCACTAAAGGAAACTTTGATGTTTTCTTAGGCAATCTATTCTGTGCATGCAGTTGAGAACTGTTTTCTAATATCTAGCCAGAATCTTTGTTATGGCAGTTCAAGCCGTATTTATTCTTAAGTTTAGTCCAGGTACAGGGTGTTTCCATGTGTAATAGAAATATTACAGCCACATTATTCTAGATATTAACAGAAAGATTTTGACTTTTAAATAAAAAATATTGGAATTATCATATTTTTCTAAAGTAATGGGTACTTCTAAAAGATTTATTGTACCCTGTTGTGAGACAGTTTAAAAAAATAATAAAAAACACAAGGGTTTTTATTCCTTATTGCTGTGCACATTGTATAGTCATTTGCATTAGCACTAAGTATATGTGAATGGTCTGATTTGAAAGTGGATAAATAACTAACCAAGGTGAAAGTCAGCAGAGCATCAAGCTCAGAATATAGCTCTAGGACTTGTAACTGATTGAGCTTTCATAACAAAATTCAACTTTGTATATCATGAGCTATTAAGTTAGTCCCTAAAATTGGGCTACTGAACTTAGTGAAATTAATGTAAAACTGTATAAATATGCTACATCTGTGGTTTGAAATCCCATTTCACATATAATAAAGCTGGTTGAACCTGCCAGTTACTTTCTTTCATCAGAGAACTCCTAAAATAGTACTAGTACTTGAAACAGGTTTAGTGATAGATCCACATAATCACTAGTTAGTACTGGTTTTGCCTCATGTTGGAGAGCTCAGTGAACATGGTGTACACAAACAGTTTTACAAACCAACCATTATAGTTTTTTTGATGTCTGGGCTCAAAAATTTCCTTTAATATGACATCAATAAAGTTCATAAATCTCATCTCACAAGTATAGAAATACAGTTCACTATTTTCTTTATGTCAAGCTACTTCAAGCATTAACCTAAAATTTTCTGAATATTACAAACTATTCCAGATTTGCAAGCCTTCATACCATATTGATCATACTTTTTTTTTCTCTTTTTCTTTTTAAAAAAAAAAACAACAAAACAAAAAAAAAAACCAAAAAACAAGAAACAAGATTATTCATAGCATTGTTAAACTTAGGGGTATGAAAGTAGTTTAACTAATACTGTGGCTTTTTGGTTAATTCAGACCCATGCTGTCCTCCACGCACATAGCTGAGATCCACATCATGGGCACAATGTTCATTCATCAGTTATGATGCCAGGCTTCATGCTGGCATGTGTCCTGCCATTTTTTTGCCAATATCTGTGTTTGTTTAGGACAAAGAAAATAACTCAAGATTGAACTCAGGTGAACATGTGTAAGGTTTTGATAGCAACCGACTGCATTGCTGCCAGCAGAAGAATTGTTCCTGTATTTCTCAATGGCATAGGTTGCAAGTGCCAAACATTTTATTAGTAGCTCAATATCTACCTACCTTTGAAAATCTGGGTGTCTTGCTGACTGTTGAAATAAGCATTACACTTGATAGCTCTCCTGTTTTCGGCTGGAACGGAGTTAATTTTCTTTTCAGTAGCTGGTGTAGTGCTGTGGTTTGGATTTGGTGTGAGAACAATGTTGATAGCACACTGATGGTTTTAGTTGTTGCTGGGTGATGTTTATACTCAGTCAAGGACTTTTCAGTTTCTCAGGCCCTGCCAGCGAGAGAGCTGGAGGTGCACAGGGAACTGGGAGGGGACACAGCCAGGACAGCTGACCCCAACTAGCCAAAGAGGTATTCCATACCGCTGAACACCATGATGAGTGCATAAACTGGGGAAAGATGAAGCAATGGGGGGATGTTCAAGACGATGGTGTTTGTCCTCCCAAGTAACCATTACGCATGATGGAGCCCTGCTCTCCTGAGGATGCCTGAACACCTGCCTGCCCATGAAAAGTGGTGAATAAATTCCTTGCTTTGCTTTGCTTGTGTGTGTGGCTTTTGCTTTACCTATTAAACCATCTTTGTCTCGACCCATGACTTTTCTCACCTTTACTCTTTTCATTCCCCCACCCCACGAGGGGGGAGTGAGCAAACAGCTGTGTGGGCTTAGTTGGCAGCAGGGGTTAAACCACGGCAGTAACATGCATTTGCAGGATTGCAGTCTTGGTCTTACAGAACTTTTCAAATGTGTTCATACTTACCTAGGGGTAGGAAGTCCTTGGAGGGCTTCTTGCCTTGTTGATGTCAGAATTGTGCCATTAACTTCAAAATTATTTGGAATTTTCTCCTCTGTTTAGAAATTATTTAATTTGGTTTCACATAAAAAGAAAATTAACCTACAATTTCCTTTATAAAAATCTCATAATGCAAAGATTATAAATCTTATAGAGCAGCATAATCAACAGTAAAGACTGTTTAGGCAAGTTCAGGTAATAATTCTGAGCAATTAGAAAATTAGGAAAAGATATGTGAAAGCAGTCCACTGTAAGGTGGTCTTCAATAATGTGATCATATGTCTCCCTCTTTCAACAAAATTTACAATGTCATATATTTCTATTCTCCATACTTATGATGTTGACAGACTACAACATATAATGTAAACTGTTCAAACCCATAATTCCTGAAAGTAAAAGTATGCATCTCTGCAAGGTTATTACTGCAGTAATTTCAGTGCTATGTTTGACAGCTATACAAAGAATATTGTATACTCAAAATATTCCTTTAATACAAACCAATATTCTGCATTTTCCCATTTTCGGTTTCTGATCCACAGTAAAAACAAAGGAAAGCAAAAAACTGACGACTAATTTTAGAGGATACAGAGTACCTGCATTTTTAAAGTACTAGCATTTTTACAGTGACTGATACTATGAAGCATATCGTCAAACTGTGCTGGCTAGAGAATCCTGCGTATTTAGTATTATAACGTCTCTGGCTGAGTACAGAGAAAACAAGGAACATAAGATTAATGAATATCTGTGATTTAATGACTGGACAATATAAGACATCTGAAGAACATTTAAATAGAGAGATACAATCACCTTCTCTAGAAAAGATTCCAGCTCAGCCACAAGACCTTTTGTCTTCATATTCCCTTATCACCTGTTCCATTTTCTAACTCCTTTGTCAGGCAGGATACAGGAAACTATTCCTGAACACCGTTTGCTGTCACCATTTATAGCATTCAGACTTCCAGTTCTGTTCTTTTTCTCTTGCTTGGTTGTTTCTGTCTTTCCCCAGATCCCCAAGTTCTTCCAGTCACCTCCAGTCTAGCAAGAAGGTCTATAATTGGGAATACCAATGCTCAGCCATAATAAGCTGATCCAGTAAGTGTCCAATCTGATTCATATTTCCAGTCAAGGTCTTTAATGGACAGAGAATGGGGAGTGTTCTGCAGATAAATATACGTTATATATATATACGTTAGTATAAAGCAAATATCTGAATTAAAGAATTGACTTTAACTGAGAGGCATTTTCTGTTTTGTCAACTTGTGCATATTTTTAAGACCCAAGTATTTTAGGAAACAGAATCTATATAATTTAAATACTGCTAAGAGCAAATTGTATGTGCTTCACTGAAGATTGTGAATCTTTTCATGTGGAGGTATGAAACCTGATTCCCACTTTGAAACATTGACAATATATTTAATTTTTAATTTATGACACATTGTGCTTTGGGTTAAAATGTTGCTGGATATGGGAACTGGAATAACAACTTTGGTATGTAAAATCTGTAAATTTAGTTGTTTTTTTTTAAAAAAATAGCACATTAAATAAATTTGCTTGCTTATTTGTCGATTCATGCATTCTTAACCACATAGTCTGGTTAAATTAGTTAATATACTTCGTGGAAATGAGGAGATCTGTTCCATCTTTCATGGAATATTTTTATTTATGTTAGTTGTTCAATATTTTACATAATAGGGGTAAAAAGTCATTGAAATATTATACTTCTTGACTTTTTACTTTTGTCACTGATATATAACATTGATATATAATGCAGACATCTCTGTATAGCACTGCAATTATTAAAACTGTTTCATCCTTTAAAAGACAATATTCCAAACAGTGCAAATGTACACTTAAAGACTTTAAGTGGGTTAGAGGATTTTAGTTTTGAAAAGCTGTACTTTATGAAGAGAGCAAGTAGTATCAGAGAGCCACACTTCATGCAGTACTGTGTTATTAGATATTTCAGACTGACTACTTCCAACTCTATTGTGTGTAAAAAGGGAGCATAATTACTCAGCAAGTGTTTCTTAGCCTTAGCTATTTCATCATTTATTGAACATAATGAGTGTTAGTTGCTTGAATATTGTAACGTTCTCTCTTTGCTTGAGATTCATTTGTATTTTTAAAAAGTAATTTAATATTTTTGTCTTCATAGTTAGTTCTGCATTGTATGCTCTTTTTCCCTAATTGGATCCTAACTTATGATACAGTATATCATTTTATGTAGAAAACAATCTGAAAAATGGATATGTTCCTTTGGATAAAGCACAGCTTGCAAAGCATATAAAACCAGCAAGACTACAGGGAAATTTCAGGCTTTGTTATACTTACAACCATGACATTACAAAACCACGATACTTGCTGTGCTGTCTTCTAATCTGTGGGTTTGTTTTTGCTTCCAAAGTTTAATTGATACAGAAAATGAAAAACACAAAAAATACCTATCCTGCCTCAGCTGCACTTCAACCCCTGTTGCCCAGCTGTCTTATTCCCTATGTGCATCTGTATGATACTGACGTATTTTCAACAATAAATTTTATTGAACTACCAGCAATATGTATTATATAATAATCAATATATGCATATTTATATATACATTGTATATTTATGCATATTAAATATGATTGTTTATGCATATTAAATATATACAACATGTTTAAAACCAAAAAAAAAAACAGAAGAATTAAGCAGAATTAATCCTTACAAGCTTGGGATACTTTTGAATTACCTTTTCAGTGCATACTAAATTCACTTCCTCTTGTCTATAAATTCTGACAAATAAAGGTGCATAATTAAATATATTGGGTTTTTTCCATCCTGCCCTGGAAATAAGTACAGGAGACTACTGCAGACATATACTAACTGCTTAATTGCTCTGTAGTTGTGTAGTAAGAGGAGACCGCAGAGAAGATGGTTGATGTAAAAGCAACTCCAAACCATATAGAACTGGGTTTGTTCATCTTACTTCTCCTATTCCATGGTAGTCATATCTTTTCTTTTCTGGGCAGGAATATAGGGGACCAGAAGGAATCTCTTATGTCCTTCAATCAAGTTAAATGCTAGTTAAGGGAAGAAATCACTGCTGGTGAAAAAGCAATCTGCACCTTAATATAAGCTGGTTTGTTCTTCCTACATCTATGTTTGTAGTTTTTCTACTAAAAAAAAAAAAAAAAAAAGGTGGTTTTCCACTTTCATGATTTAGGAAAAAAAAATCATTTCCACTATAAATGTATTCCAAACCAGTGTATACTGATACACCATTGTATCAACATACTTTATTACTCTCAATAGGAATTCTTTGTCACTGGATCTTATCCCATGTGTATTTAAAGACACCCATTATATTCCCTTTCAAATTCTAAATTGCTAAATTAAGCACATTAACATGATTTGCTCTCTATTTGAACATTTTCCATTACTCCAATCATAAGTATGTTCCTTCGCTGGACTTAAAACAGTTCAAATTCACTTTTATAATAAAATTGTGATGGGTTGACCCTGGCTGTACACCAGATGCCCAGCAAAGCCACTATAGCACACTCCCCTCCTCAACTGGACAGGGAAGAGAAAACAATGAAAGGCTCCCAGGTCAAGATAAGGACAGGGAGATCACTCCACCAATTACCATCTCAGGTAAAACAGACTTCACTCAAGGAAATCAGTTTATTACCAATCTAATCAGAGTAGGATAATAACAAACAAAACCAAATCTTAAAACCACCTCCCCCCCACCCCTCTCTTCTTCCCGGGCTTATCTTTACTTCTGATTTTCTCTATCGCCTCCCCTCCAGCAGTGCAGTGGGACGGGGAATGGGGATTACAGTCAGTTCATCACATGGTGTCTCTGCTATACCTTCCTCCTCATGGGGAGGACTCCTCACACTGTTTCCCTGCTCCAACATGGGGTCCCTCCCACAATGAACTTCTCTAACATGAGTCTTTCCCAAAGGCTGCAGCTCTTCACAAATTGCTCCAGGATACGTACCTTTCATAGGGTGCAATCCTTCAAGAAGGGACTGCTCCAGTGAGGATCCCCCACAGGATCACGAGTCCTGCCAGCAAACCCACTCCAGTGTGGGCTCCTCCTCCTCAGGTCTACAAGTCCTACCAGGATCTTGCTCCAACACAGGCTTTGTACAGAGTCACAGCCTCCTTTAAGTCCATCCACCTGCCCCGGTTTGAGGTCCTCATGGGCTGCAGGTGGATATCTACTTTACCATTAACCTCCATGGGCTGCAGGGGCACAGCTTGCCTGACCATGATCTCCACTGCAGGCTGCAAAGGAATCTCTGCTCCAGTGCCTGGAACACCTCCTCCACCTCCTTCTGCACTGACCTTGGTGTCTGCAGAGTTTTTTGCTCTCACATGTTCTCGTTTCTCTCTCTGCCTGCAACAGTCCTTGCACAGGTTTTCTATTTATTTTTTTTTTCCCCCTTCTTAAATATGTTATCCCAGAGGTGCTGCCATCAATGTTGACGGGCTCAGCCTTGGCCAGTGGTGGGTCTTTCTTGGAGCTAGCTGGCATTGGCTCTATCAGACATAGGGGAAGCTTCTGGCATCTTTTCACAGAAGTCACCCCTGCAGCTCACCTAATACCAAAACCTTGCAATGAAAACCCAGTACACAAATATAATCAATCAGAATTCTACATATTATTATGGAGACTGTAACTTTCACGATGTCCGTGTTTGTTATTTAGTGTTACAGGAAGTAACCTTGTTTTGTATAGCTAGATGATAGATGTGTACTTTTATCTTTCTTATCTGCATTACATAATCAACATCTTGACTTGCGATCGCAATGGACATGGCGTGCAGAAACTCTGGTAAGTATTCCCATGTCTCAGAGAGGATCAGCTAACAAACCTAGTTCTTAGTCATTTCTTAAAGAAAAATTCTGAACTTCTAACACAGGTGTTTATTTGTCCCCTAATGCACGACTTTCCTTTCTTCATTGTTAGATTTCTCTTCATATCTATTTTGCTCACTCCTGAGATCATCCAGTTCCTCCTATGACATTCAATCTTATATACTGATCAAAGTTCTTCAGCAAACCCATCTTCAGTAAATTGAATTAGCACTGCTGATTCTTCAAGACATTAAACAAAAATTCAATTATTCCTAAATCTGATCTTTAAGTAAACGTTCAGGTACCTTCCTCCATTTGTTCTCCTCACAAAATTTCTTCACTCACTTCTTATACGAAACAGCACTTCCAAAATTTTAGATAAATTTTTTACAAGTGAGACAATATCTACTGAAGTTAATATTCTCAGGATTTACCACTTTTCCTATCCTAAAACTAAAAATCTTATCAAAGACCAATATTTGGATTTGGCTTGCCTGGCACAGCCTCCCTTTGGAATATTCATGATGGAGTCTATTCTGTTCTTCATTCGTCTGCAGTCTGAGTATTCTGTATTTTCCTCCCTCTTAATTTAAATATCAAATTTTGCTTAGTAGTGAGACCAGACTAATAGGCTTGCATTTGCCTATGTAACTGTCATGGTTTAACCCCAGCCAGCAACTAAGCACCATACAGCTGCTTGCTCAGTCCCCCCACAGCGGGATGGGGGCGAGGATCAGAAAAGTAAAAGTCAAAAACTCGTGGGTTGACATAGCCACACACAGAAGCAAAGTAAAGCAAGGAATTCATTCACCATTTCCCATCAGCAGGCAGGTGGTCAGCCACCTCCAGGAAAATATGGCGCCATCACGCTTAACAGTTACTTGGGAAGACAAATGACATAATTCTGAACATCCCCGCTTCTTTCTTCTTCCCCTAGCTTTATAAGCTAAGAATGACGTCATATGGTATGGAGTATCCTTTTAGCCAGTTTGGGTCAGCTGTTGTGACCGTGTCCCCACCTAACTTCTAGTGCACCCCCCACCTATTTGCTAACAGGACAGCATGAGAAGCTGAAAAGTCCTTGACTTAGTGCAAGCACTGCTTGGCAGTAGCTAAAACAACATGTGTTATCAACATCACTCTCATCCTAAATCCAAAGCCTAGCCCCATACTAGCTACTATGAAGAAAATTAACTATATCCCAGTCAAAACCAGGACTTTTCCTTTATTCCTAGTAAAATCTGTTACACTGGAAGAGTTGTGGTGAATGGAGTTAAATCCAATCGGTGGCTGGTCACAAGTGGTGTTCCCCAGGACTCAGTATTTGGGCCAGTTCTGTCTAATACGTTTATCAATGGTCTGGATGAGGGGATCAAGAACACCCTCAGTAAGTTTGCAGATGACACCAAGGTGGGAAGGACTGTTGATCTGCTTGAGGGTAGGAGGCCTCTACAGAAGCATCTGGACAGGCTAGATCAATGGTTCGAGGTCAATTGCATGAGGTTCAACAAGGCTAAGTGCCAGGTCCTGCACCTGGCAACAACAACCTAATGCAACACTACAATCTTAGGGAAGGGTGGCTGGAAAGCTGCCCAGTGGAAGAGGACCTGGAGGTGTTGGTCAACAGATGGCTGAACATGAGGCAGCAGTCTTTCCAGGCAGCCAATGAAGCCAATAGCATCCTGGCTTGTATCAGAAATGGTGTCACCAGCAGGACTATGGAAGAGATCATGCCCCTCCACTCAGCACTGATGATGCTGCACCTTGAATGCTATGTTCAGTTTCGGGCCCCTCACTTCAAGAAAGACATTGAGGTGAGCATGTCCAAAGAAGAGCAACAAAGCTGGTGAAGGATCTGGAGCACAAGTCTTATAAGGAGCATCTGAGGGAACTGAGGTTGTTTAGACTGGAGAAAAGGAGGCTGAGGGGAGACCTTATGGCTCTCAACAACTACATGAAAGGTTGTAGACAGGTGAGTGTCAGTCTCTTCCAAGCAAAAAGCAATACGATGAAAGGAAAAGGCCTCAAGTTTTGCCAGAGGTGGTTTAGATTGGTTATTGGGAAAAAATTATTCACTGAAAGGGTTGTCAGGCATTGGAAAAGACTGCCAAGGGAAGTGGTAGAGTGACCACCACTGGAGGTATTTAAAATATGTGTAGTTGTGGTGCTTAGGGACATGGTTTAGTGTTGGACCTGGCCATGTTAGGTTTACAGTTGGACTTGATGATCTTAAAGGTGTTTTCCAATTTAAATATTTCTATGATTCTAAGCATAATAGTAATTTGAGAACCATAAGTGATTCTCATCAACAGATATGCAATAAAACATGTCAGTTCTCTTTTCAGAGATCTGAAACCAAAATTATCTGTTTCCAAGCTATTTTCTTTAGATTTGGCATCATAACTATTCATATCAATATGCTTTTACTTTTTAGGTCTAGGTTATCCGTAATGTCTCTCTCTCTCTCTTATCCACAGTGTGTAAATGCCCTTCTGAGTTCTTTTTCTTAGTTTATTTTTTTTTTTATCTTTATATATTTATAACCAAAGAACAATTTTCATTTATTGTAACTTGACTTGTGATGTGCAAGTTGGCTTGACTTAATAATTTTAAGGATTTTCAGTTTTTGCCTGGACTTCCAACATTCCATATACTCCAATTTCAGGGTATGCAGATTTTCCCAAATGTTGTAAAGTTCTTGCTCTGTCATAATATCATTATAAAGTAATTATTTATTCTTTTAGGTTTGGGAACATTCCCTATAGACTTGCTCTCTCCTGTTGCTTACAATTTTAATCTCGAGCATAGCATCTGCACATTTGATTCAAATCAATTACATACCTTCTCATTAAGCTCATTTAAGCATTTGACTTCAGCAATGTTTTAGTAGCTTTTTATGTTTCATACTAATAGATTAACAAAAGTAAATGAATTATCCCAGTGTTTCCTTTTTTTTTTTTTGAGAGACATTTATTTTAATCCTGCAATTGTATATATTTAGTTTGCCATGTATAAGAGAAATCAAAAGGAATTTGAAAGCACAGGACTTGAATCTCACATTCTTTAGTCTCAGGTTTTCTCCTATAAATTCCATTTATATTTGTGCTGCACGAAAACATAAACCTAGTGTAAGAGTAAAGGATAATGTTTTAAAATTCATAATGCAGTATTGCATCTCCAAATTAATAAGTGATCATATTAAAGCCTAGTCTTTACGTAGACACTGAAGAGAAATTAGTTTTATATACCTGAGTGAACAGATATGTTCCCTGCTTAACACAGAAAGCAAAAGTCCTAAGGCTGGCCAGGGAAGAATGAAGATGACTTTCAGCAGATATAGTACATCCCTTATTGTGTTATGACTGCCTTATTAACAGCATAGCCTATAAATGGTATGATAGCGGTTGTGTTTCAGGATTTTTGGAGGTTCTTTGGAACACTGTTCCAAACTGTACTAGTTGGAAAGAGCTCTAACGTGTTACTTTCACATGGGAAGCTACTGTATTGAAAAAACGTTAATTTCCATAATTTTTCCTCTCTCCTGTGCAGAAGTGGGCAAACAGGAACATCATGAAGATCTGCAAAGGGAAGTACAGAGTTCTAGGACCTGGGGAAGAATAATCTCACATGCCAGGACTGTTGCAGTGCCAACCAGATGGAAAACTCAGTGAAGACCCTGAAGGTACTTGTGAACAACAAGTTGCCTGTGAGCCATCAATATGCCTTTGACTTAAAGAAGGCAGATAGCTTCCTGGTCTGCATTAGGAAAAGTAATACCGGCATGTAAAGAGAGGTGAGTAGTCCATCTACTCAGCCCTGGTGAGATTAGTCTGGAGAGTTGAGTCCAGTGCTGTGCTCTCCAGTACAAGAAAGGTATGAACATTCTGGAGCAACCCATTGCTAAATGGGTCATTAAGATGGTCAGGTGCTTGAGCACAGGAAATTTGAGGGGACTCTAAGAGAACATGGGGTGTTTTGAGCCACAAGAAGAGATGGAGAAAAGGAGATATTATTGTTGTCTGTGACTACTGAATAGGAATGGCTGTTACAGGGAACACAGAGCCTAATGTTTTTGAGAGATGCACAACAGGAGGATAAGAGGTGAGGGACACGAGCTGGCATCACAGCACTATCAAAACTAGCCAACTGCAACAAGGCTTTTACCGCCCCATATCAGGTTAACTTCAATAAGTAGTTCCCCCACCTTGCCCTGGCACAGCCACCAAGTTTTCAAAAGTTCATCTACTGTCCGTGGTGTTTCTTCATCCTCTTCACGCCAGTCCACCCTGCTTTTGCCTTTACTGCATCCAGATTCTTCCTTCTCCAGGCTTTTCTTCCAGGCCCCCTTCTTCTCCTGGGGCCTCTCCTACATCCAGGGCTTGCTTGCTTGCTTGCTTGCTTGCTCTCACTCACTCACTCACTCACTCACTCACTCACTCACTCACTCACTCACTCACTCACAATGTTAATTAACCTGCCTTCATTCCTCTATAATTCCTCTACAAGCTAGAACATGGGAAATTTGAACTTCCTCGTGTTAAGGAGAAAGTCTTTTACTATGAGGGTAGTCAAATACTTACACAGGTTGCTCAGCAGAGCTATGAAATCACCATTTCTGGAGATATTAAAAATCTGATGATAATGGTGCTGTGCATCCTGCTGTAGCTGCTCCTGTTCCTGCTAAGTTGGACTAGATAAGCTCCAGAGGTACGTTCCTACCTCAGCCATTCAGTGTTTCTAAGAAATCGACAATGGAATAACATTAATTCTGTCAAGAAAAATCTATTAATTTTAATTCACCAAGGTATTTTAATCCCTTTTTCAGAGATAAAAAACATTTGTTTCAAAATCCCAAATAATTATAGAACTATTTATCCCAGAAGATGTAGTTATTTTAAAGTTTCCACTTATTTATCTTTAAGGAAATTTAGTACATTTATAGTTTAAATTAAAATAGCATATTTTTTAAATGAAAGGAAACATAATTCTCATTACTTCAAAATTCTAACTTGCACTTAAAACCAAATTATATCTCTATTCACTTCTATTTTCACCTGTATTACATATTGTGTCAGCAAATCCGAGTCAGGAACAGAATTTTGTTTGTTTGCTTTCTTTTTCCGGTAAACACAGATTTAATATAAATATTTTTCCATTTATAATATTCTTGGATCGCTGAAGCAAGAAGGGACTGATTTCATATCATTTTCTGTATTTTTTCTAGCATGAAATTACAGATATTTATGGTTTACATGACTTTAATATTACTGCTATTAAATTAGAAGCACTTTGCTATCTAACACCTGCCTCAAGTTGTGTATGATGTAAGAGGCAAGAGCCTTTGCTGATTTTGGGAATACCATAATGTGACTGTAGTTCTCCCAGTGGACTCCCTCTTCAAAGAAAAACAGGTGTATGTAAAATATATAAACTTTCTTAAAAGTGACAAACTAAAAAAGGTTTTAACTGAACACAAAACAACATCTTATTGCATATACTTTTGTCTGTATTTATGTTTGTACATTTATCAAATAGAACCAGTTAGCCAGTTTTTACCTCCTGTTTATTTTTTTGTTTCTGCACTCTGAACACTAACTGCTTAGGACCAATATGTCCAGTGCACATCACATTGAGAAGCCCTAAAATTATTAAAGATATCTGAAACACTTCTGTGAATGTGTCCAAGACAAGAAGTGTTCAGTGGAGTCAAGAAGGATGGCAAATTTGCTAGGCCTTAGTGCAGTGTTTTAAATTAATGACGGCAGCGGCAGCTCCTGGCTCCCCACCAAGCCAAGTATAGCTTAGCCATAATGTGTGACCTACCAGGTGGCAAAGGCAGAACAGCCTGGGGTTCACTATTGCAGAGCATTCATCACACTGTTACCCATGTCTGCTCACTCTTTCTAGCTTCTGCAGAGACCAGGATGTAGAACGCATACTCCTTCACCACAGAGCCGTACCTAACTTGCAGTTCAGGCTGTGAAAGTGTAAAGGTCCCTTATACAGGTCAAAAGCAGCTCTGCCTAATAGACTGTTAGCAGCCTAATGATTGATAAATAGCAGTAGGATGGATCAGTACCATATTTGAAATACAGATTTTTTGAAAGGTAATACTTGATACCATGGTTTTCCGATTTCTGAAATGGTAATGACCAGATCTAGCTAATAACTATTTGATATTACAGAAGTCAATTTCCCAACTACACTTTAACATGTTTGTCTGTTTTAGAGAAAGGGAGGCTGAGTTGTGACCTCATTGCTTTCTACAACTTCCTGAAGCGAGGAAGTGGAGAGGGAGGTGCTGAGCTCTTCTTCCTGGTATCCAGTGACAGGAAGCATAGGAATGGTTGTAAGTTGTGTCAGGGAATGTTTAGACAGAATATTAGGAAGCATTTCTTTACCAAGAGTGTGGTAACACACTGGAACAGGCTTTCTAGAGAGATATTTGATTGCCTAAGCCTTTTTCTTTTTGGTTGCCCAAAACTTTTTAAGAGGCATTTGGACAATGCCTTTAATAACATGTTTTACCTTTTGATCAACCCTGAATTTGTCAGGCAGTTGGACTAGATGGCAGGTCCCTTCAAACTGAAAGTATTCTATTTTATTCTATACTCTCCTGTTCTGTTCTAATTATGCTTAAGAAAACTTTTGATCTAGAAAAAGACATTCTTATAAACAACTTAGAAGTACACTTTAAGCAGAGGATCTTTATTAAAGTAGAAATCAAATAACTGAACATTTAAATAGCATTTAAAATGTATTTGTGAAATTCTTTGTGTATTAGTTGTAAATGCAGTCAATCTTAATGTATTGCCTAACATTTCTAATACTGGAGAGGACCTAATGAATCATTTAAAGATCTAACTCCAGTATAATTATGATAATGTTATAGTACTAATTCACAACTACTCAATTTATTTTTAACATGCCCTTACATCTTTCCTTGAAGAACATATGGATTTCTTCAGTGGTGAATGTTTCTGGGATTTGTTGTTGTTGTATTTTTTTAAAAAAATCAAAACTTACAGTGGAAAGCATACTGATGAGCATTAATTTATTACAATTGCTTAACCTAAGTATTCATATTCCACAGAAGATAATTAGGCATCTGAACTGGAATATGTGCAGGGTTTCTAATGGCACCCTGAATGCATCCTCCATTGAGGAGTTTATCTGGCTGAGCCCATTGTGAGCTCTTTCACAGAGAACTGTTATGACGAGAGCCAGCAGAGAGAGACAGGAATTTGGTGACAGGAAGCACATGAAGTTCAACAAAGCAAAGAGCAATGTCTTGCCCCCAGGAAGGAATAATGCCATGCACCAATATATGCTGGTGGATGATTGGTTGGAAAACAGCTTTTCAGAAAATTACCTGGAGCTCTTGGTAGGCATCAAGTTGAACGTGAGCCAGAAATGTGCCTTTGTGGCAAAGACAGTTAACAGTATTTTGGGCTGCATTAGGAGGAATGTTGCCAGCAGGTTGAGGGAGATGATTCTTTCCCTCCATTCAGCACAGGTAAGGCACACCCAGACTGTTCCCAGTACAGTTCTGGGTTCCCCAGTACATGAGAGACATGGACGTTCTAGAGAGAGTCCAAAAAAACTTGCCACTACAGTGACTAATACTTTGCAGCACCTCTTCTATGAGAAGTTGAAACACTTAGGACTGTTCATCCTGGAGAACAGAAAGCTCAGGGAGGATCTTATTAATGTATAATTACCTGAAATGGGGGGTGAAAAGGATGGAGCCAGGCTCTTTTCGGTGGTCCCCAGTGACAGTACCAGAGGCAATGGGCACAGGATGCTACCTCTGAACATCAGGATTCACTTTTTCACTGTGGAGGTGATGAAGTATACTGACACAGGTTGCCTAGAGAGGTTGTGAAGTCTTCCTCCTTGGAGATATTAAACAACCATCTAGACATGGTCTTGAGCAATCAACTTAATATGGCCCTGTTTGAGCATGGTGGCTGGCTGGAATGGTATCCAGAGGTCATCAAAAGAGGACTTCTTCCTGTTTTGGTTTTCTACAAATATCTAAGTTTTTGTGTATTTTCTTTCAAAAGAACATAATATTATAGTGGAGTTTATGTCCAATATTTTTCTTAGTTTTCTCTTTTCAATTATGCAGCAGTTAAAAGGAAATGGGTTTGGGTTTGTTTTTTGTTTTTTTTTTTTTTTTTTTTTAAAAAAAAAAAACAACTCCATAATATTTTGCTTTATGATTGCCAGCTGATTCAATCCAAGTATTACAGTTAAAACCCCAAACTGCTTTCTTAACTGTTAATGTCATTTATGACTAGCTGTTCTACAAGTTACAGAAAAGACTGTATTCCTTCATGTTTGACATGGGAGAGTATAAAGCAACTTCTTTGCCTGATTTACCAAGACAGCTGTATCGTTACCAGCACAGAATGTAAAGTCTGGATATTTAACAGAATTAATTGTCAACATTAAGGCCTCTAATGTGGCTTAGACAGTATTATAACAAATCTTACATCTGGAATATAATTTATACTTTGTAGATGTATGTATGCAAAAAATCTGTTTTTAATTTTCCAAGAAGAGTGTTAGCTGTTTCCACCTACGACATTTAATTGTGTATTTTCAAAGAACCTACAGTAGTGTTAGGTAAATGCTACTATGCCTGAATTATGTACAGTATACAAAATGCTATATTTTTACCCAAAACATTACAGAGCATGAATTACAAACAACATAGAATAGAGCATTTCTATTTGGCATCGAAATTTGGTAATGTAATACTCTTTCTAAGTGTTATGGTATGAGTGGATCTACAAATTTTAGTAGAACAAGGTATGTGTGCATACTCACAAAATCATGCAATACAGAGATCTGAAAGGAAAGTAATTACAGTTGTGCAGATGTTAGATACAAAGGATATTGAAGATTTTTAAAATATATAATAGGTACATATCTCAAGGCTTTTTGTGCTATGAGGGTGGTGAGGCACTGGATGCCCAGAGAAGTTGTGGATGCCCCATCCCTGGGAGTGTTCAAGGCCAGGCTGGATGGGGCTTTGAGCAACCTGGTCTAGTGGAAGGTGACCATGCTTGTGGCAGGGGGGTTGGAACTGGATGATCTTTAAGGTCCTTTCCAATCCAAACCATTCTATGATTCTACTATTAAAACTGGAATATTTAAAGTGTTTATCCAGAGTAATTCTACCTTTTCTATAATCAGCATTAACCCCCTGACTTTGATAGGAATAAAAGACAGAATTCCACAGGAAGCCTATTGGACTTGACACATCTTGGACACAGCAAGTGCCCTGTTCCCCTGGCTTTGTGGTGGGGGTGTAAACAGATGTGGAGAGGAGCAGACAATGATCCTTAGTAAAGAAGGACATGACAAATCACTAGGTGGTGTAGTTCCGTTCTTGCATCTATCCTGCCTTGAATTCATCTGTGACAATTTTCAGGAACATAAAATAAAATTACTTTTGTGCTATGGTTCTACACTTTTCCAGCCAATGAGAAATAACTGAATTGTAATCTTCCAATCGATCCCACTGGTCTGTATGAAAAAATCAAAGCACTGAAGTGTCCTTTTAAATTGATTTGCTCTACTTTGTAATTAGGTATGTCTTGGATTTTGAAGGTTTATTTTGATGGAGAGGATATTAGTCCTGCAAAATTCAATGGAGATATTTGAATTAATAAATGTTGCAAGGGCAGCAGTTTCAGTGGAAAGAATATACTTCAATTTTTAAAGAGTTAAAAATATTTCAATAACTTCTGAGTATTTAATTTTATTATACTGTATTGTGATTTTGTATTTATCATATAATTTCATTATTTTGTATTGCTAAACAAAAGTATAGGTTTTGTGGTGACTATAAATGAGCTAATCACACTTTTTTGGCTAGTGAAGTAATTTAGGGATTTTTTTCTGTTTTGATTTTTTTTTTTTTTAAGAAATCAATAAATGGCAGTGTACAGGATGCCTTTCCTATTATAGGGTTGTTTTTCAAATGTTCTTTTGAATGACACCCATCTATGGATCTGCTGTTAATAATCTTGTACCACAGTCACAATAGTTTATTGCCCTCAATTTATGACTTTCAAAACAATTCATAGACTCAATATTTTGAAATAATTTTTGTCCTTGCTTTCCTGCTTATAACCTTCCTTTGCTTGCCTATTTGCTTGCTTTCTTGCTTGTACTGGGGAGCCCAGATATGGACTCTGCACTCCAGCTGTGGTATTGCCAGTGCTCAGTAGAGGGGAAGGATCAGTCCCCTTGGCCTGCTGGAAGCCTAATGCAGACCAGGATGATCTTGATCTAGCTTAATTAACAATTATTAAGTAAATCTCAATAACTTGTTTAAGTTATTAGCTTTTTTGTGTTTTGTTATTCTGCATGCTAATTTTACCATCTGATCCTTACCTAAAAAGGGTACCTTGCACCCTTTTTGTCTGAACAATGCAATCACTTATGTAGTCAACACATACAGGAGGGCTATTCCAGATGTACAGCTGGTTATCATACAAAATAAAATATACAAAAGATGCAGTACTATGGCAGAAACAGAAGGTTTCTTATTTAGAGCTAAAAGAAAGAGGGAAGATAAGAAGCCCCATCCTGCCAAATCACATTTCATTTACTAACAAAGCACTTAAGAGCAAATATATCTATTGGTGAAAAATGAGCAATAAATTTCAGTCAGACGGAAAGGACCAAACTACCCTGAGCAGTATTTTCCTCATTAGTATGACCAAAAATATCCTTGCTGTCAAGAGACAGAACAACACACCCTATTTAACTTAAAACGGGGCTGTTTCTATTGGTAGTTATGAAAAACCCATGTTCTAAAAAAGCAGTGTTGATTCCTTTTGATTAACACATCATCTTTTCAAAATGTGTTGAGCAACCTCCAGTAGTCCCCAACATAGCTGCTGCTACTGTAGTATTTCAGGCTATTCTGTAATCACCTTAAGGAAAGATTCAGCAAATGCCCTAAATCTCATACCACATTTATTCAGTCAGCTTTCCCTTTACAAGCCTGAAATTCTGTGAAGGCATGACAATGGCATGATAGTAAATTCAGTTTGTTGAATTCAGAATGACTGCTGAATGTAAAGAAGTCAGCTGCTTGCCATGACATTCTGAATTTGCCTTACAAACCAAAGCTGAACATGCAGGTGAAATGGTTGTCTTCCTGTAGAATCGATGTTTATGGACCTAAGCATTGCCTTGCACGGGCAAGAGTCTTTAATGTCTACAGAGTATGGGAGTACCTGTCAAAACAGAGAAGCCTCAGGAGTCAAGACCTATCAGTTGTATTTCAGGGGTAACTTTATCTCTGAGTGAAATATGCAATGTTATGCAAGCAACAGAACATTATAACTCAGCAGTACGATCTTGAGAAGATGGAAACGTATTAATATACCTGTCTCAACCTTAAACCTATAGATGAAGTACTGGCCATAGAAATAATAATTTGTAATCCATAGAACTTTGGTGCCTTCTTACCATGTATTGAAGGAATAGTGAAGCCACTCAGTCACCGTGTCTCCTCAGAGAGACATCCATTCATAATTTTATATGAGGAAACCGCTCAGCTATCACTTGCCAAGTACTTTGAAAAAACAATGTTAAGCAGCTTCTTTTCCCAGGTTTATTGGCTGTGACAGTCTCTTCACTGGCCCTCTTTCAAATGGTGCTATTTAGACATCATAGGCAACCCTGCCTAAGCTAAAAATGTGAAAACAGAAAGAGAAAATGAATATTTAATGAGACTATCACTTCCTCATGCCATGGAAACCAACTCTACCAAGCTGAAAGCTATGTCTAATCAAGAAAGAGCTTGATGGCAAAGCTGACACACATCCCTTGCTATTCACCATTTTCTCTGACTTTCTGTTTCGACTGTTCCTGTTATCAGAGCAGGGACTGATCTGTTGTTGGAGACTCCAGGTCTCTATGAACACTTTCAGGTACTGATCCATAGGGTTGAATACAATAAAGAAAAAAAGAAAGAAAAGAAAAAAAAATCAAAGCTTCTCCTAGTGCAAAAGAAGTAATTACCTCTGCAAGACCAATCTAATTGGAACAAAGACAGGACATGCTCCCTGTTTCTTGCCATCAGAGGTGCACCCCTGGGTTTTTGTTGCTGTTGTTTGACCAAACAAACACCTTTAAGGCTTCAAGTACTGACTATTTACATTCTCAGTCAACATCTAGAAACACTTTGAATTTCAAGCTGGGTCTCAGATTACATGTCTTCAAGGTTCAGTGCAAACATTCTGCATAACTCTAGGTGCAATTTTCTACAAGTGGCTAAGCAGAAGATAGATTTATATAGTTGTAGTAAGAACAAAATAATTATGTTTATATTAAAATAGAAGGTTTTCAGCAACTGTTCTACAAGCTTGCTTGGTCTGAAGTGTAGCATGAAATATGATTTTCAATGTGAGAAACTGTTAAGAATGCACAACCAAACAGACTGTTATAGCAGGCAGATAAGAGCCTTTAGGCTTACTGATTTACTTATTAGATGTGTCCCAACTGAAAATAGATGTCTTGCTTCTAGTTCGATCAGCTGGAAGGTTAGATTTTAAAGTTTTGAATTGGAACATAATAGCATATGAACAGATGGCATGCCATATTGAACCTTCACACCAGTTTATAAGAAATAAGGAGGGGAACAAGGCTGAAACCTTCAAGTATTGTGGAACAAATGTACATATTACTCAAGATTATACTTGTTATATGGTAGAACTAATAGCAATTTTTGTGTTATTCCTTCAAGAATATTGTAATTTTTATTAGGAACTTTAAATAGGTATCTTATATGCTGCAATTTTTCTATTATTACTAAACCAGTAAGTAGATTAACCACCTATTAATATCATTAGAAATAATCAAAACCTTTACAGTTAAAAAAAATCGTAACTTTTTACTGTACTTACTATGTCTATAAAGAAACTTATACTTTTTTAGTCCAATATAATATTACTAAACAAAGACTACAGGGTCCCATACAATTGATATGCATGTGATTTTCTACATAAATAATGTGATCTTTTACAAAGATTTGCTTGTAAATTTATTTGATGATAACAAGCATAGAAAAAAACAAACAAACAAACAAACTGAAAAGGTGCACTGATTATTTGATCCATATTACTTACAAAATCCATGTGAAAGGCCCTTTCCATTAAAAAGAAAACACTTTAATAATGAATCACAAATATGATTAACCACTAACTTCCAGTTCACAGTGTGCTTGAAGGAATTGTTTTAGCAAATCCCTAATTATTAAAATTAAGGTTAGAAACTCTAGTTGCAGCTTGTGATTTAGCTTCATTGCTGTTTGGATCTTTGAATGGACAGTATATAGGAAATGGCCAGGAACTTCAATGTTATTGTAAAGGAACAGAAACATTTAAACAAGAAATGACACAATACAGGAAGCAAGAAACACAGTGATGTAAAGTTCTAAATTTAATGGATGAAAGTTCAAAAAGGGATTCACAGCCTTCCGTTCCCTCCCCTCGCCTTCCCCCTTTCCTCTAATCTTTTTCAAAGTGTCTATGTTCAAGAGATGTGCTTATTATTAAGAAGTGATTCTGGCTCCAGGACATAGGCCCAGAACTGTTTCAGACAGAAGTATGGTGTGCAGGAGTCACCTGCTGCACTTTTAACTTATGCTAAGAGTCTTCATAAATATACTGCCAACTCCCTTTTTTGATGGTACAGTTTGTCTCTGGTCACAGGAGCCAGCGACAATTACACATTTCTGGGGGATTGCACACTAAAGTTTATAAATTGCTGACATTATACTCAGTTCTGTATTTGATATGCAATAATCTGAAATAACAAACTTGAACAGTATGTTTGTGTAAATAGGCAAAATTAAAAATCAAGGCACTAAAACCTGGATTATTTCACCTTTTCAGCCATTTTGCTTCATGGTAGGAAAGAAGTAACATTTTTAGTAAGAAGGTCTGTAACTTAGTTTCCTGGAAGAACACCTCAGTTGAATCCCATACACTTGACATCTCTTGAACCCAAAGATGAAAAATAGTAAAGTTGCTCTCATAAAAAGCAATTTCCTTACAGGGTAGTTGCAGGGGTTTTCTGGGGAATAGAGAAGTTGGGACGTAGCTCCCCTCTGCCAGGCAACAGGTAAGGAAGGAGCAGATCTCTGTTCTTAAAGAAATTGAGTGGTACCCCATTGAGTGTTTGAACACAAGGAGCCACAGCTTGAAAAACAAGCAACAGCAATAAAAAACTATTTCTGCATAGAAAAAATTGTTCTGAATATTTTAAAGAAGGAAAGGTTCTGCAGTCCACAAACTATCTCATGAGATCAACAGGACTATCACTTCTTTTATGACTTTAGGCACTAGTGTTTTTATGGTTGGTTGGTTTGGTTTGAATTTTTGTTGTTTGGTTTTCTGGTTTTACTATTTTTTCCCCACTTTGAAGCAATTAGTTTCAAGAAAGGGGGAGTTTGGGGGGATTTTTAGTTGTTTAAAAAAATCTTTTAATACTATCGTCATTGATGAGAACGGAGGGTTCAATCTTGTTATTAAAAAAACATGCTCAAACCAGGACATTAAAATGTGTCTAACAAAAACAATTTTCATGTCCAGTCCTCCCTCCTCTCATGCAGAAATAAATGAAAAATAAGTGCATCACTAATCCATTGTGAAGTTCCACGTATTGCTCTTATATTTTATCACAGAATTTATTACTTTCCATGCTAATCTAATCTACTATATATGGCTGCATTTAAAGAGGAAAACAGAAGGTTTATTTAAAAGAACAGGTGGGGGGTTTTTTTAGCTTTTATTGAGACATGTAAATACATTACCAGAAGTCATCCAGATCTAGACAACTATAGAAAAATTAGAATTTAAATGAGAATTTGTCCTGTTTAAGGAAACACTGATATTTTTGTTAATTTCTTTTTTTTACTGGAATGATTTATAGGTAAACAAATGTGATGTTACACCTTAAAAATGTAAATGTTAGGCTTTTCATATCTTTACTTAACTTTCTGATAAGCTGTGGTAAGGGACAAGATAACATTCTCTCCTGCAATGAAACTGCTTAAACAACAAACATTAGGAGTGATGCAATGACTATTGAAATGAAGGTGTGATTTTAAAGCTTAGAAGTTAACTAAAATACAATGCTTTCCATCTGCTGGTATCACAACAATGCACACTGAGGAAACCATCTTCCACCACATCCGATGCAGATAAAATCATTATGTAAAATTGGTCCTAGTACATAAGTCTTCAAGAGCAATAAAACCCACTTCAATGAAGACTAAAACTTCTGTGAAGTAAAAGAAAACCTATTTTCTATTGTACTTTTTGAGACAATTTCCATTGTGAACAGGAGATATTTTTCTTCTATTTAAAAAAAATATAATAGAACAGTGTATTGTAACATCATGGCTAGCTGTCAAAACTGAAATCCCTGTAATCATGCCAATGAATAAGTTTATACTTTTGTGAAGGGGTTTGATTTGTTGGGTTTTTTCTTTTTTTTTTTTCCTTCTTTTCATCATTTCCTATTTATGTTTCTGGGGTTTGTTTGTTTTTTGGGGTTTTTTTTGTTTTTTTTTTTTCCTGTTTGTTTGTTTGGTTTTTTAACCTTCTTTTTTCTTACTACCATCAACAGTTGTTTCAGAAATCTGGACTAGTGGCAAGATACCTGAAAGCACAAATATTTTCAAACTCATACAACTACATGGCATCTTTCTTGCCATGATCTCAGGTTAAATTCTTTCATATTAAATTGAAGGAAACACCTGCCTAACCTCTAGGCCTATTTGAATCTATATTTTAGGAAACCATTAAAAACATATCCTAAAAAGAGTGCCTTATGTCCTATAAAAGTTAACAAAGATAAGAAAATGCTTATGAACTCAGGGAATTTCTTCAGTGAAACTGGCACACAGGTCCCTTAAATTTAGACATAAACTAGTTACACAATTAATACCTTGTTCAAGTCCCAGGTGAACTTTCAAGATCAGTTTCTTTCATCTACATAACTGCCATACACCACAAAAAATGAAATACTTTGTTGGAAAGGTGTGAACTTTTTGAGATTCCCAATACAGTTTCTTTCAGAAAGCTTTAGGACAATTCTGGTTGCTCAGATTGACTAAAGATTATCCATACCTGCTTGTTGAATCCAAAATAGCAGTTTGTATATTTTAGGATGTGTAAAGGAAGCTTTCTAGATTATTTTGAATATTTTAATTCTGTTCAGGACAATAAAGATGTGTTTTATAAGTCTACCTCCTCTTTCTTTCCATCTTGTCACATTCTGCATGACATGTTACTCAGCTACAAGCAGGAAGCAGTGGGAATCCTGACCCACACAAACAGCTGCTGCATGGGTCTAATGGATCCAACCATTCAACCCCACCATCATCTTCTAATGAGCTATCCAGCCACAAACTTATCTGAGAAGCAGTAGACATTTAACCACCAATATGCATTGTGCTACAATTGTCCAGAGTGAGTTAAGACTTCCGTGAGGTTTATTTAGTTGGGAGGATGCCTCCTCTGAGGATTTCAAGGGAGCTTGAACACTTATGTGATCCTTTCATCCATGGCACAGTGATTCTAAGAGTAAGCCTCTGAGGAAGTTTTCAGTAGAAAAAATCAGCATGATTGGTATACTACCTAACTAAGCAGGTTAAAGTTTGGCACTGTATTTTCCAATTTTCTTTCCCAAATATCAGTGCTGGTATTTAGGACTCTGCCTGACTGGCACCAGAGCATCCTCAGTTTTGTTTCTGATCTCATCCTTTTTTATTTGTTACCTCTTCTTTCCTATCACAAGCCAGCCAGACTTGTACTTTTACAATAAAGAATGCCTTAATTTTCCTGATCATCCATACACAGACATTAATTATCTGTATTTCTGCAAATTGCACTCCTTATTAACAGCAGAGCACATGAATGATGTTTGAAAAAAATACGTTTGGCCTAGGATAAAAAAACGCATCGACACAAGAAGGTCTTAACTTCTGCCTGAAGACAATCCCTCATTCCTCACATATTGTGACAGGAAGGCCTGAAGTTCCTTTTCACAGTCCTAAAGATTATTCCGGTGGTTTCTTAGTATCATATTCACTAACACATTGTCATATTTTGATTTGGCACATAATTTTGTATGGAGGAAGCATGAGAAAACTCAAGATTTCAGAAACTTAATTTTTGTTTTCAAACTGCATAAATCCATAGAATTTCAGTGTTTTACCTCATCATGGCTAATTAGAAGCATATGTGTTATCATTAGGTTTTAAAAATGTTTCATTTCATGTTTCAAGTGTAGATTTCCACTGAAATGTTATCTTACAAGAATTGAAACTAAAGGCTCTTAAATGGTTGAAGTATTGAATCACCACTTGTGTAGTGTTTATTTGTACAGGGAATTTATAGATGCATTAAGCTTGCATGTCTGTATGCATTACATTTGGGACATAAGACAAAATTTACCAAATTTTATAAAATATTGAATAATTTATTTCTCCCTTAGTCATTTAACTATTTAAATCAGTATTTAGCAATTTTAAAAAAATCTGCCTAATAATTTACTTTTTGTAGAAGTCCTTGATAAAGTCTCCAGGTTTCCACTTCAGAAGACATTACATTTTTATGCCAATATGCTAATAGAATCTCTTTCTAAACACAGTGTAGTATTTTTAAAGTTCACAGCCATCAGAGTTATTTAGTAATGCTAATATATTCCTCTTCTGCTCATCTGTAGAGAGCATTATTTTAAACCTTGTTGTTTGTTTTTAAAATAGTGCTAGGAAAAATTGCAATTATTCTTTCAGTTTTCAGTAATTTACTACTTTTTTCTAAGCTTGCTAGAGTTTCTGAAAGAGGTGTGATTTCTCCACAAACCCTTACATCTTTTCTACTCTTCTTTCTTGCTCTCATTCCACCAGATCCCCAATCCCAGAGGACATTTTGAGTGTATAAAAATTACTATAAATGAGATGGAGAAGACATATATTCCCAACACTTAAAAGGTCAACCTGTTGAATCTATGACAGAGAAAAGAAGGGTTTCATTTATATAAGTTATTGTTTTTTATGAAAATATTTTGAATATAAAGAAAGCACTGAAGCAAGAAGTATTCCATGTAGTATTTCCTGACCAGGGTAAGAATTTGTATCAGAAACTACAAATCAGTAATTGTTAACGGTGGTATGTATGACACTCTTAAAAAAAGCGTAAATTCAGTTTTGAGGAATACCACAGGAACATAACTAACTATAAATTTTATTAAGGCAACAAGTTCCCACATAAATCACTTTTTTATCTGAGCTAAAAATAATTGCAAACAACCAAATATTTTCTGTTAACTATGAAGTAGCTGTTTAGGTAAAATATACCTATTAATATAAATCTGTATTACTCATTAAATGAGTTGCAAAGCTGAAACTTTTTTTCTTGGATACTAACAATATTCCAGGCACTGATGCCAGAATGCTTGTAGATATCTATGTTTGCAGGCATTATAATAAAAAGCTAACTGAAACCCTGCTGTGAAGGCTCAGAAATAAAAAAAATATTTTTTTAAGGGCAGTATCTTGCAATTTGGAAAATTAACTTCATTTAACAATATGTTAACAGCTAGCATAGCACAAATGTCTGCTGTCTCTCCCTATTCACCTGACAGATAATGACCATCTTGACATTCAGTCAGTCTCGTCCAGATAATGTCACCTCATTTTGTACTTGCCTCATCATAAAATGTTTAGCTGCAGCAATTTATAGTCCTTTGAGAAAAGAAACAGATTAGACACTCAAGGACATATAACCTTGAAATTTTAAAGAATATGTGACAGTGGAGTTTTGTAAAACTTTGACAGTACTGGGAACATCAAAAATAAATCGAAAAAGGAGCACTAATTATTTGATCTATACTACTATAAATCCCATGCAAAATGTGTTAAACATTACGATTTTTATAATAATCAAAACAATACATTTCACTAAAAAATCATCATTTCAAACCTGTCAGAAAACAGATGCCCACATCTATTTCCACTGACATTTTCATTACAGCCAAAATGTGTATTATCTATAAAACCAACACAGAACTGCAGTCCAGTAATTTGAAACTTGATGTCTGACAATGACAAACAAAATCAAGTCAGCTCAGTGAGGTTGCTGGGTTCTTTCCTGTGAAACTATTGTTACAGTGCTTATAAATTTGAAATGAAAATCCTAATCAAAGAAGATTAGTAAAGTCTCAAGTCTTAAGGACATTAATAATTATAAAACTTGGCATTTCAAAGGAAAGCAATTTTAGCTCTTTGCATAAGTCATTCTGCATTTAAAATGCTAGCAAAAAAAATATTAGAGATGTTGGGAAATTCCCTTAATGGAAATAAATAACTTATTCTGGGCAATGAGGGGTATATAAAATATTCTGATATTTAATTCTTTATCACATTGTTTTCTTTTCACTAGTTTACACTAATCCTACTCACTGGGGGTGATCTCCTTGTAGAAATGTAGGACAGTCTGTACACCTGAGACTGAATAAATCTTGCACAAAGGGACTCATGTTGTGGGGATTATTTATGAAGTCACCGAGGATCTCAGACAAAGGAAATCTGCAATAAGTTATTGGCATTAATTTGAGTAACTAGGAGTTTGACATCATATTTTCCACATTCTGAAAGTATGTACTTGTAATATTTGTGCTTATAATATATGCACAAATAATAATGAAACTATATGAAATATAATAATGGATATATATTTTTAATAAAAAATGAAATCCTGAAAGAGGCAAAAGAAGTGGAATGTTAAAGTATTTCTCAGTCATGGTTTTTTATTGAAATATTATGAATTGTGAAGTTTTCCATGAGTTCAGAAACTTACCATTGGATAGTCTCAACTTGTTATATCATTCTACTTTATGACTAAAAAGTGAGACGATTTATTGTGTTAGATTTTATGTGCACCCTTTGTACCCTTTATAAAAGCTAAATTAATAACAAAACTTGTTCTCCCTAATATTTTGAAAAGGACAAAATAACCCTACACCCTGCCTCACTACTCAGCTTTCAGAGCTACTAAGACATAATGAAGAAGTTGAGATTCTCTCTTAACTGTCAAGAAGAGCTATATATTTGTACTGAAAGGGGTTTTTTTTCTGTAATTTTGATCTAGATGGAACAAATTCTATAGTGCAGATACATGATAAAAATCTTTCTGTTCTTACTATGGATGTAGCAAAATGTAGTTGGAGAAATAGAGTTGCATCTTTACTTACATTTCTTACTTCTGCTTCCTCAATGAATAAGTCCCTTTCTAAATTCTTTCCAACTACCCTATGAATTTTGAATATGTTTTGAATCACAAATCATTCCATGAAGAAACATCGGTGACTGTAAATATATACCATGAAGTATGAAGTACATTCAGCTTTCTGATATAATATAAATAAAAGAAAGCCCATTCTCATAAAATAATTAAACCCCCAGGTTAACAGAAGAAATTCATCATTCTAGAAACCATGCAAAGATTTTTAGAACACAGACTAATTAAAAAAAAAAAAAAAAAAAAAAAAAACCCAACAAAAAAACAAACACAAAACCAAGCAGAAAATAACAACTGTCTTAAAGAGCAAATGCTTCTCAGAAAAATAAATTAAAAAAACAGGTTTTTGTTGGTGTGTTTTCTGGCCTTTTTTGTGGGGGTGTATTTTTGCGGTTGTTTTTGGTTTTTTGTTTTAATTTTTTTTCCTCCAAGAAGTGTCATTTAAGGCAAGAGCTATTGAGCTGAAAGCAGACAATGTGCAAAGAAACGCTGCAAGTAAGATCTTGGATCATGTAGTCACTTAAACCAATAACTCTATTGTGCTGTGCAGCCTTTTCCCCCCCTCTTGTTCTTTTCACCTTGCCTTGTTTTATTCCCTCTTCCCCCTTTCCTCTTCTTTTTCACAAATGAGGGCCCAGTAATTTGTCATTGAGAGCTTCATTTGGCCACATACAGGCATCTATCATCATTTGACTAGTTCCAGGGCATCTTGCCAGGCTTTCAGTTGCCTGTCCAGAAAGGCACACACGCTTCCTGGATGCCTGGGTTTAAAGCCACTGGCTGTGTAGGAATTATTTTGAGTAAGCCAGTTATCTTGGAAATTATCAGATACCTGTGTGGGGTAAATGAACGAAAAAAACCTAAGGGCCTACTTCAGGATGAGCTGAATAACTCATTGGGCTCTAATGAAGCATGTTTCCATTAACTACAGTATATGCTTAGACCCTAGCTGATGTGTTTGAGATACTTGTAGATAACTCAGTCTTTAACAAAAACCCACTCCCAGCCTTTAAACAGGCAAAAAGATTGCAGTCAAAGTCCTTTTATCTACAGTCTTCTCAACTCCTTATTTTTCTTTTTTTTTTTTTCTTTTTTTTTTTTCTTCATAAAAATGGTCGGGACTCAGCTTACCTCATTTCAGGAACTTGATTAAATTGCCTAAACATTTGCATTTATTACCATATGAGATGCAGTACTTTATCTTTCCTTACCTTCAGCTACTAAACTAGAAGACAAAAGGTCTTGTTGAGTCCTTTTCCATATTTGCCAGCTTTCTGCAGATGTCTTCAGCATCCTGCAGCATCTAAAATGGAATTAGATGTCTATCTCTAGCAACTAAATTAACCCTTAGGTGTCAACATAGAGATACCTACATCTGAGCTAGTCATTGTAGGCTGTCTTTTTAGCTAACAAAGAGAAAGAATACAATTTATTTAACTTTAATAATCTAGTGGAATGAGATGACTTGCTCTGTAAGTATGCCTTTGTTTTCATTTGCTATAAAAAAACCCTAAGGTGACTAACTCAGATGTAGAGATCCACATTTTAATTTGTTTGTTTTATTGTATATTTGGTCTACATTTGGTTAGATGACTTCCATTCAGTATGTCCAGTCTGATGTCTGTAATCAAATGTAAGAAACAGTTTCTCTTGGTTAACATCAGCTATGATTGCATAAAGGAGAAATTCTGTAAGACTGAATCATTATTGCCAAGCTATGTTTCTTTCTCTATTAAGAGTGCATTTTTTAAAATTCTATTCTCATTTTTTAAAATATTTTACTTCATCCTTCCTTGAGCATCAAAAATTTCTATATAAGTGAAAATATTGATATATTTTTCCATTGATTCTTTTCTGATTCACTGAAACTGAAATCAATACCTACTGTAAAATAGCATACAGATTATTTTCTCTTTATTAAATAGATGTTAACTAGTACTGCTGTGAAATTCAGTATTTTAAATTATAGTTTGCATGATACTTCATCTTTAACCTACCATTTTTAATCATATATAAACTTCTTAAAACTTTAAGTTTATTGCAGTTTTAATTTTCTCCTATTTGATTTTGCTTAAAAAATTATCATAAGGCAACTTTATGAAAGGATGAACTATGTCAACTCGTTAATTCTGTAGACATAAAAAATGGTGGGTTGTTAGTCATCACCGGATTTATGAGATTTTGGCTGGAAACACAGGTGTAATACAGGAATAAGCCTGTAAGGTAGAAATGTTTTCACATGAAAGGGGAAAAGTATCTAATCCATGAAAATCCTGCCAATGCAAAGACCTAAGTGCCAAATTGTCCTGATTCACAGCAAGTATTCCAATCTGCTTATTTTCTAATGCTGACTAACTTGTAGGGGACTAGACCATTAAAGTTTTTCTCCATTTAACATGCTCAGAGGTATCTGTTTTGGCTACAAAACTGTGTACCACTTAGCTTTTCTTGCAGTGCAGGTTGCAGTGAATCCTCAAAAGTGCTTAGTGTCTTAAGAAGGCTGAAAACATAGGTTTGGGTTCCAGCATTTTTTCGTAACAGATAGCTGATGTGAGTTGTTATTCCATGTGAAATAGAAACCCTCTTCAGTCTGAGGGACACCACAGGATGTCTTCAGTTTGCAGGGTGTTTCTGGGTTACATTGCAATAGCTTGTCCCACTTCCATTCTTCTTTACACTGATAGATATGCAAGGGTGACAATGAACCAGCATATAGGTTTGTGGCTTCAGTTGTGATAAAGCCATTCTTATTGAGGTGGGGGACAGAGAAGAACAGACAGGATCTTGATCTCATCTGCCAGTTCTATAGACAGTGAAAGGTAATCTTAATATTCTTACATCTTTCAGGGAAATGAGATCCTACTTTTTCCCCCTACAAAATCTGAGTTAGGTTCCCTTTTACCCTGGCATCTGTGACTTGCATTTCTGGCTACACCATAGCCAGCAACAGAAACAGTGTGTTTTAGGCTAAGGAAGACTAAACTTCAAAGTTTATGCCCGCCAAGCGATTGGTCAAGCTAACAGCTAATTATGTAAAGGGAGGGGAGGGGAAGAAGAGAATGCATGAGATGACTGGCACTACTCTCTTTCCCTTTCTTCTTCCACAGTAAGCACCTATTCAGTGAAACAGACTAGGAGATAGGGCCAACATTACATTCCTATTTTCATATTTTCTATATTTTCCTTATGGAGCTACATAAAACTGGTTTTTATATGAAGGATTTTTCAGCCCACATTTTCACATCCTCTATAGAAAAATTTAGATTTTTCTTGAGAAAGACTAGATTATCCTACCTGAGATTTGGACAAAAAAATCATGCTTTAGGTAGTTGTTCACTTGGGAAACATCAGAAAATGCTTAAAAATATATTTTTTTTGCATACCATTAATTTAATATTCAGAAAATTCAAATTGTATACAAAGAAATTATTAGCTCATTTTTCCTAAAGAAAAAGACTAGTGTTTTTCACTTAAAAAGAAAAGGAAAAAAAAAAAAAGTCATTCTGGTTACAATGTTCCTGGCTTGTACATCAAAAAAAGGAAGTGAAATTGTCCCCTGATTTAAAGAATATATGAAGATTTCATGTAAGTAACCAGGGCTAAACCTGCTAGCAAAGGGATTGGAGACTAAGGAAAAGGAAAATTAAGGATAGTAATAAAAATGTTAACTCACAGGGCGTATTGGGTTTATGGGCTGAGGTTTGAGGGGGCAGGTGGGGGAGGGAGGCTGTGGGGGTGGCTTCTGTGAGAAAACACCAGGAGCTGCCCCCACATCAGTTTCAGCTGGCTTTAAGACAGACCTGATGCTGGTCAAACCTGAGCTGATTAACAACACCTCTGTAATAGTGTATTTCAGAAAAGGCAAGAAATGCTTTATGGCAGCTCTGAAAGAGATGAGAAAATGTAAGAGAAAGAGCCCTGCAGACACCAAGGACAGAGAAGAAGGAGGGTGGTGGTGAGGCAGCCCATGCTAAAGTAATTATTAGCTATTAATTTATAAAAATTAGATTTTTCTACAGTTACAATATTGTTGAGTGGCATTTTTAATAAAATAACTGAAATCAGTCTGCACATACACAGAAGCAAAGTTAACAAAAGGAAAAATATCCTGTGACTTGCTATAATATAACATCTTAATAGAGAATTATTTAAAGGACTTTTTACTTGTAGCTGAAGAAACAGTCCTTTGCAGGAATTTTTGTTTCTTTCCAGCTTAAAGGGATTTTCAGAAAACTGTTTTTGTTAAAGAATCAATTTGTTTGCTTAGAAATATTTTAATTAACAGGCTGGCAAATCCAGTGTGTATATATATATATATAATGTATATAAATCTTGAAAAATGAAAACCTCCCATTCATTTATTACAGAGTTGCAGTAAGTATCATACAGAAAATGAATCTCTGTGCCTCCATGAGTAAGTGTGTTGGAGTACTTACATATAATAATTTGACTGACTTCCAGTACAAATTTCAGGTTCATGAAACTCAAAGTGAAAATGCAGAGTATGAAATCACGTTGATCTAAACAAATAATGTCCATGTTAAATGCTGAAAGATTAAAATATATCTTTTTCATAAACTTACATGATTTTATAAATAATAAGTTTCAATAATTTGGCTGATCATAGAAGTCTTATATCTAATAGTGTTTGTTCAAGTGAAGCTAGTGTTCAATGCTGGAGAACCAACTTATTTTAACAATAACTCTTATCTTTCATATATGGACATACACAGTATTCACCCTGCTAGAAGGCTTTAAAAACCCTTGCCCATAACAGACACAAGACAGGAAAGACAACAGATACAATCCATGATATGAAGTCAAGATATTACTGCATATACTACCCCATCTTTGACTGCTGGGAGTAGCCTTTCCATGCATGTGCTCATCTAAACAGACACATTTCTCATGAAAATTTGTTGTCTTTATTTCCAGAGTCCTGAATACCTGAGTTTTCCAGAGTATACCTGTCCTTTTCCTCTTCCCCTGAGAAAGTCTGCAAGCACAGAGAATGTCCACTAATAGTCTGTGTTTTGAACAGGAGATGACACAGTGTCCTACATACACTCACTGCTTTCTCTCCTGTAGCACAGTGTTGGGTGTAAGTGTCAAAATTTTGGGAGCAAGCGAATTTCAGGGGTGGCCTCTGTGAGGAAAGGCCAGAGACTGACCTGTGCTGGTCACAGATTGTATCAGGTGGCTCCAACAGACCTACTTCAGGACAAGGATGAGCCCCTTAGCCAAGAAGGTGGCACTTTGGAGAAAGCATATTTAAAAAAGGGAAAAATACTGTGCAGCAGTGTGTGAGGAGTTAGAAGAAAAGTGTAAGAAACAATCCTGCAGACACCAAGGTCAGTGAGGAAGGAGGGGGAGGAGGTGCTACAGCAGCTAGAGAAGAGATTCCCCTGCAGACCCTGGAGAAGACCACAGTGGGGCAGTTATTTCACTGCAGCCCATGGAGATGACCACACTGCAGGAGATAGCCACACTGTGGCCCATGGAGAACCCATGCTGAAGCAAACTTATCCTGAGAGACTGCAGGCCTTGGAAAGGACCCACATTGGAGCAGGGTAACAGTGTGAGGAGGAAGGAGCAGCAGAGAGGAGCTCTTATGGACTGACCGCGTCACCATTCCTTATGCCCCCTGTGCCACGCAGGACTGTGGGAAGGAGGTAGCAGAGCTGGGCATGAAGAAATGAAACTAAGCCTAGGAAATAGTGTGTGTGTGTGTGTGTGTGTTTGATTTTTGTCTGTCTTTCTTACCATCCAACTCATCTTTTAACTGGCAATAAATTAAACTAATCTTCCTCAGCTGGAACCTGTTTTGCCTGTGATAGTAGTTGGAAAGTGAGCTCCCCATCTTTATCCTGACCCATGAGCTTGTCCAGCTTGTTTTCTGCCCCTGTCCTGTTGAGGAGAGGGAGTGAAGTAATAGGTAGGTGAGGATATGGCAGCTGGCCAAGGTCAACCAACTACAAGCACCAAAAGTCTATGCAGAGCCAAGAAGTCACTCTCCTGCAGATCTATGGGAAGGTTTTGGGTTTTTTTCTTCCATCATTTTATTTTCTGTTGTATAGATGAGAGGAATACATTATTTTAATTTTGTGAGACATATTTTGCTCCATTGTTCTGACTTTTCTCGTGTTTTTTTTTTTATTTATTTATTTATTTAATTTTTTTTAGGATGAAGACTTCCTTCAATGTATTTACCTCCTTACATCTTGCTTTGGGCAGCAAACAAAGATTCTTAACTTTTTCAGGATTGTTTATTCCATAGGACTATACATTTCTATCTGGTGTCAATTACTGTTGATTTAAAGATACCACCTTGGCCACACCTGCTAGACTAATGAGTTCCTACATACATTTCCTAATATGTGTATGTTCATCATAAGATATTCTTTTATTTCTTCTTCATATACATGAAAACATAAAATTTCACATGCTAGTTTTTTGCAATTTTAAAATAAATATTGCGTACCAGTTTTTGAAGAAGTAAAACAAATTTTGTAACATATCAGAAAAACTTTAACATAAAGAAAAAAACCCTAAGTTGAAAGGAACATATCATCAGTGCTACAATATATCAGATTTTATTTTTTGATGTTTGGCATATTTTGTGGGTTAAGAAATTACCCATGCATATGGATGCCATAATATGTGTCAATTTTTTTTTTACATTCAAATAAAACCAAAATTCTTCTTTGTGACTAAAGATTGTCCAAGTCATCACTTCATTGTCTTACATATTTTTAAAGAAGTGATACGATGTTCATAATAACCTCCCTACCTGAAATCATTCTTGCAATCATAATATTTGGAAAAATCTGATACTGTAGAAACATTTGCTTTTTTGGAGTTTACCAGTCTAAAGTCATCTGTCCCTTTGTTGCTTTTGTGTTTTTATGTTCCCTCAAAAGTGAAGGGAAAATCCTCTTCTGCTCTCCTCTGTAAAATCATTCTTCATCTCTTCTGGACCTTCAGAGCTTCAGCAGCAACTTCAAGGAGCAAAAGCCCTTTTTAAAGTTACGACTCAGAACTGATATTCAAACTCTGTGATCAATGACTTATAACTTAAATCCAGTAGACAACATCTTCAAAATAGTTGTTAACTTGCAGGTAGGCGATTGAATTTTCAGAATTATGTCTGTCAAAAGCAGAAAGCAAATTATGACCATGTTTTATGAGACAAACTGAATTACTATCTTGCTCTCACTGATCGTATTTGTTCTTGGCAACCTGACATAGCTGGAATTCCAACTAAACAAGTTTCAGATCCTTATTAAAAAAAAATCAGACCAACACATATACTTCCATGTATTGTTGCTGTTCACACAGCAAATTTTTGCGAATATCCCCAAAGAAAAAAATACTCTGCAATATTTCCAATATTACTGGTTTATTAGGCTTATCAATGGAGTATGAAAATTTTCCTTTTCATTTATTGCAATTTGAATGTAATTTAGATCCCAAACTTCTCTGACACATTCTTCCCTTCCATGTGTTATCACAGACATCTTGAGAAACACCAAATGCTGCAGCTGAAAAAGCCCTTCTTCCAGCAGCAGGCAGGCTTCGACAAATGATACTTGAAGCAGTCTTCAGTTTTTCTTCACATAATGACAAAATACTCTCAATATCTGGCCTATTTTCAGGATTGTCTTCTTGCATTTATTCCAGTAGAATATGCAGATCTTGCTGAAATTCTGATTCTGTCTTAGACATTTCCATGTCTGTAAAATAATACTTATTTGCACTGTACATTAAACTGTTTTTTGAAGCTTAAAATCATAATTATGTATGCACTGCATATCATATCAGTTTCAGTAAAAAAAAATTTGTTGGTTTTGTGTTAGAATTATGCTAATTTTTACTCAGAACAATGAATTAGAGATAGAAGGATCTTCTGTATGCATTAAGTAGCTTTTATTTTAAATGATTTTTTTTGATATAAACTGCAACAATCAGTTCAATAAATAGTCTGTGAACCATGAATTATAAGCAAATCCTTGAGAAAAGCACACAATTTAAAGAAACCTGTCACTTTTTTCCACTGGGACATCTATGTATCAAGAACATTTCCCTGGGATCTTATTCTCTACCATGAACATTTTGGCAGTATCTGTAATATACTGTGATATATATCCATACTAGACCATATATCTCTGTGGCAAACTAAGTCCATTAGCATAAGTACAGCAATTTCCCTAGCAGTCAGTGCACAGGGGCCCAGAATTTCTTTTCAAGACACTGCAACAACAGTGGTGACTGCTGGGCTGCAGGCATGAAGGGTAATCACCCAAAACACAGAGCACAAGGGGAACAGGGCAATGCCAGTCACCTCAATCAATGAAAAGGGAGCTCCCTGACCTGGCTGCTCCCAGGGCCATTGAGGACAATGCTGAGATGGCTGTAAAGGGTGTAAGACCCCCCAGGAAGAGTCAACCAAACAAGCTCTCTCCCCAAATCCCTTTGCAGACCAAAGGGGATATTTCTTATGGGGCTATAGGACTCATGATGGGATGCAGGTAAGGGGGCATTGTTGAACTGTGCCTAATTTCTTAAGGATGTTTTTAAGCAGATTTCAGGAATCCGAGTGATTTCTTATGGGATATGTTTAGAGGAACAAGCAAAGACAGGAAAAGGGAGGGATTAAGATGAATTAGAGAGGAAAAAGTTATTGGAAGATAGAGGAGAATGGATAAAATGGGCCTGCAGAATGCTAATGGTTTGTTGGTCTGCCTACTTGTTTCATCCTTATTTTCACTAGGTCCTGCTTCTACCTCTCTTCTGTGTGGCTGTGCCCTCTACTCTGAGTATGTGTGAATATGAGTGAACTTCAAGATAGAACAGCCAGCAAACAGACTAAGAGCTCTAAGCAAATGGAGTGGGGATGTGATACCTATAAATTATAATTACAATAATCAGGATAGAATGAATTCAGTTTAAATTCAACATGATTTACTAAAATAGAGTAATCAAAACCAGTATGTATCTTGTAACACTGTAGCATAGCCACATGTAAGAGTCTTGTGCAAGTATGTGAGGAATGTGAACTCCAAAGGGGCAAAAATTTGTGTAGCTGCATGCAGAATAAATAGGAAAACATGTCAATGGTGAATTTGCAAGGTAAAGAATAAAAAATAAGAAAAGTGCAAGCGGCTGCAAATAAACAGAACATTTTGTTGTATACAGAAGATGACTGGCAAAAGACGCAAGAAGATAAACAAATTTGGGAGCACAGGAATATTCTGGACAGCATATCCCTAAGCCTTGGGATCTTTTGGATGTCAGTGCTTTTAACCCCCAGCTAGCTGGGGTGGGATTTCTGTGAACATAGGTAGACATTTACATCCAATTTTTAAAAGGGTACAGTGAAAAGAGGACAGATGAATCCCACCTTTTAAGTGCTTATTTCTCACTATCCAGAAAGAAGATTATACTTCAACATTAGGTCATATAAACAACTGAAGAAATAATTGAATATCAAAAAATAAAGGAGGTTCAAAGAGAAAAGGACAAAGGACACTAGAGAGCTAATTATACGTACTGAAAATATGAGATAGGAATATTTTCCACTCCAGTCCCGAAATATCAAAGCAGAACAAATGAAACCTAAATAAATAAATAAATAAATAAAAAACCCATGCAAAAAAAAAACCCAGCCAACTGTGGTGATGCAAGTCGAGGTGGACTTAAAAGAAACACTATGTCTGCGTGGCTGGGTTCGGACAAAAATGGCCTTTATTATTTACACAAACTATTGATGTATCTTAGACAGTGCAGGTGTTAGACCCTGATAGGCTTTTGTGTCCTTCTTCTTGCTTGCTATTTGCTGTTGCTGTAGGTGCCCGTATGCTGCGGTTGTAAGTTCCGGTTCTTCACATCCTGTTTACATACCTGACAATTTGTGGCTGTCTTAAAGGTACACGGCTAAGTCTTTGAAGTCAACTAACTTGTCTGCAGACCCGCTGCAGACCCCAACAGCCAACCAACACTGGACAGGATCTGCTTCCTGTGGTTATTTTGCAAGAAAAGTTCTGTTCTTCTATGTGGAAAGTGCAAGTGATGTTGTTCTATATCCAATAGAGTACAGTTAACCTGTTGGTTAAGCTGAAAAGTCAGACCTAAAAGAACTAATGAGGCAAAGTTCCTGAAAACAATACTTGCCTTGGGGGGAATCTGTAAATAAACATTTCAGATCTCTTCAAAAGCTCATTGGGACTCATCACACATTGGGCGAAATAAAAACAAATTTGGTGATTTATCCTGGAAAAGGCCTTTCAGGTAATCAGAGAAGAGCAAACAGTCAAACAAATAGAGTTATTTGTTAATAGTTAATTTCCTGACTGTAAAATTGATAGTTTTGACACAGTTATTGGTTTTTCTGGCAACTGATCACCTGATTATCAGTTTTGGAGAGCTTAATAAATAATTGGTGACAAACAAGTGCTTTCTGTATTGTTCATCCCTTATTTAAATAACACATTAATGTGTTTTTTGTGTATTTATGTGCATTAGACTGCCACTCTTAAATGCTGACGTGCTATGAATACTGTTTCCTAATCTTTGTAGAGGTATTTTAAAGAAGGCATTTTAGCATTACTATGAATTCAAAAGTCTGTTTTAAATGCAGTAGGGAAGTCCATTTTATTTCACTCTGTTGAATATGTTGAGTATTAGTCTCTCTAAAGCACATGGTTGTACCATTCATTTAAGAAAGCTCAGGATGGGCCTGTGATTATAGTCTGGGACTGAGTCTTTTTTCTTCAAACAAGTCTGTTCCTGTAGCCTATGTACTTGCTCGAAACTATTTTGGTTCTAATGGACACTTGTGTGAAAGCAACCAGTTAAATCCATTACAGGCATTTCCAGAGCATTGTAGCGATATATGTGTATATTTTTGAAGTATTTATACTAAGGGCTGCATACATTTGATGCTGACATAGAGGGTTCTAGGCTGCCTCAGAAGATGTGACTCTCATCTTCTTGAGATGATGACAGATGTCCCTCAGTCAAAATTTTGTTTATTGCTTTCTCTTTTTACTAGTTCTATTAATGCTTTATTCATGTTACTGAATGTTTTTAAAATATCTCTATTTGGTGTTGGGGCCATGTCTATTAATTTTCTTATCTTTTTACCAACATTTTTGTTTAATCTCATAATGTCGCTTATATTTAGCATTCTTTCTTTTGTGTTTTTTGTTATTATTGTGTTGGGGTTTTTTGTGGGTTTGGTGTTTTGTTTTTACCACACACACCCCCCACCCCACCCCCCCCGGAGGTGACTTTGTTAGTAAATCAGCAACTTGATCAGGAGAGAAGTAATGAGGGAAATTAATAAGAAACTATGAGGGAAATGTTTATGCAACACTTATTGCGTTTTCAGCTAATGTCCCCTATGGTGTCCTTATGCTACAACAGAGCTTACACTGAAGGACATAACTATTCTTTCAGAACTTCTGCACTTAAAAGCTGCTGAGAATTTGGTCTGAAAAACCAATAAAGCTAAGAAGCAGCCTGCAAGACTAAGTAAAGCTAGAAAGATACACTGGGTTATTATGTGGGATCATAGTAGGCTTTTAACTGCCAAAATGTCATTTGATGCAAGTTAAGATGTACCCACCAGCTTACAGTTGCATTCTATTTTATCCTGATAGCAAAATTCACTTTCTAAAAAATTACTTCCTGTTACTATGAATTGTCTTGTTCCTTCATTTCAGATTCTCTGATGAGTGTGTTTCTTCATTACTTTCTTACATCGCTTACTGATTTAAATACTGTTGTTTTGTTCCTTTCTGTTAGTTTCTTTCTTCACTTGGTTTGTTACACAAATCATACCTGCAAACTTTCTGAGGCTAAGGATATGCCTTCCCAATCTGAATACCCAGTACTGCTTCAGTTTTGTCTAGTAGTTTGATTAATCAAAGAATAACATATGTTTACAAGCTAGCTTTCAGGTACTGAGTAACATTATTGAATATATTGTCTTTTCTATTAGGATATTAGCATTACAAGCCTTACCTTTAGCAAATTTCATTTTCTAGCATTCTGTGGCTATCCATAAAAGAGGTAGCCCGTAACTCCGAAGCTTCATTCCTCTCACTCACTCACTCACCGACCATTCTTGGAATTGCCCTCAGTCATACCACCATTTCTTTTAAGACTGAAGAAATCACAAGTAGTTTCATCGGAATAATTGTTCCTTATGGTTCTATTAAAACTGGAACAAAGACGGTATTGCCCAAAACCATAGGTTTATCTTTGGGCACCTTTGTCAATAGTGTAAAATCAGAAATAAAGTAAAATAAACAAAACAAAACAAAACAACAACTAGTTTTGTTTGTTTGATTATTAAGCCTAGAGTTTTTAAAAAATAAAATATAGCATCCTAGCTTGTTATAGTAGACATGTTCACAGCAGATTATCATTGGGACTAACAATAAACAAGGGGGAAAAAGTTATGATATAGTAACAATCACTGGATTTCATTCCATTAGAAACCAATTTAATAATAATGGTACTAAACAGTTGTTAGGGAACTTTGTCAAATCGTTCTTCCTCATGCACATAGTAAATTGTCACATGATGTCCAACATATGTCTGTGACTGATATATTTGACATATCCCTATGGGAATATGTTCCCCTTTGTGAATAAAGAAAAAAAACACAAGTGAAAGTAGAAACAAAGAAAGAATCTACAGCAAATAAACAATATCTGGAATGAGACAAAAAGATATCTGTTGTTTGGGATCTCCACTGTCTAAATACTGTTCTTTCATTTTGTGAATGTTACAGATCCAGTTGTTGTTTTATTTAGCTTTTTTATTTGGATCTCACTTTTTTTTCTGAAATAAAACCCCACAAACCAGCTATTTCGTGTTCAGTTCAAATGCACCATGCTATTGGAAAGATACACAGTATGCACTCTCTATGAGACTTGATTTCCTTTGCCTTGTTTTTTTTTTGTTTTCTTCTCACCAAAAAAAAAAAAAAAAAAAAAAAAAAAAAAAAAAAAAAAAGGAAAAGTAATTCAGAATGAAAATTTCTGGTTGTGTTTTAAATTTCTGGTTGTGTTTTGTGTCCAAAACCAGCTCACCATTCAAAGTGGATCATTAATGTAGTTGTCTTAGGATTTAAGCATCCCTTTCACAGACTAAATTGGTGACTATAAGGAATACATTTTCATGACCAGTGATTCACATTGTTGTGTAATAGGTTGTACAGTGATGCTATAGTCTTCAATAATTTTCAGAATTATTATGGCCCACCAAATCACACATCCTCTGTAGAGGAGGTAGACTAAGATACTATATGATTGTGTTATATAACTACAGTATGGTTTAGATTCCAAGGGACCTCTGGAGATCAGCTGGCCCAAACCCCTGCTCAGAGCAAGGTCCATTAGAGTAAGTTTTTCAGGACTGTGTCCAGTCAAGTTCTGAATATATTCAAGGATGGAGACTCTACAACCTCTCTGGGCAACCTGTCCCAGCACTTGGTCACCCTTACCATAAAAAATAAAATAAAAAATTTTACATTGAAGTGCAATTTCTTGTATTTCATTTTACACACACTGACTGTCATCCTGTCACTGGGAAACAGTAAAACACATATATATCCCCGATCTTTACATCCCCCAGGTATTTATACACATTGATAAGATTCCCCTCAGCCTTCCTGTTGGCTCATTTCTGCAGCATATTGAGATGCCTCTGAATAACATCACACCCATCTTGTGTATCAGTCACTCCACCCAGTCTTGTATCAGTTGCAAATGTGTTGACAGCACATGCTGTCTCATTAGCCAGGCCATTGGTGAAGCAATTCCAAGAGTACTGGTTCCAGTGCCAAACTCTGAGGTACACCAGCAGTGACTGGCCTCCACTAAACTCTTTGCTGCTGACCACAACAGATCAGCCAGTGGTCAGTCCATATCACTGTCCATTTACCTTGTCCATACTTCATTTTTTCTAGAAGGATGTTCCTGAAGGAAGTGTTGAAAGCCTTACTAAAGTCAAGGTAAAAACATCCGCTGCTCTTTCCTTGTCCATGGAGCCAGTTATTTCTTTGTAGAAGGTCATCAGGTTAGTCAGGCATGTTTTGACCTTTAAAAATCTGTGGAGGCTATTTCCAATCATCTTCTTGTCCTTCATTGTATTATTCTTCAAATTTTTGAAAATGGTTAACAGAAGTGTTTGTGCCATCGCTTTCCCTGGGATCAAGATCAGGTTGACTGGCTTGTAGTTCCCTGGATCTTTCCCCTTGCCCCTTGAAGAAAAAAAATGACATTTCTTTTCTTCCAGTCTTTGGGAATATCCCCCAATCACTAAGAAGTTTGAAAGATTACAGAGGGGTGTTAAGGGTATTAAAAGCATTGCCACCTCCTCCAGCAGTTCTAGGGATCAGTTCTCTGGCCCAGCTATTGGGCCCATCCCAGTGCCCAGGAACCTGGGGTCTCTGCCCAGGCTGAAGGACATGCCTGCTGCTTTCGTATTTCCAGGTTCAACCAGCAGTGAAGCTGAGCACCTGTCCCAGAGACACATAGAAAAAACCAAACATGTACACATACACAGACAGGCACACATGAGCACACACACAGGACACTGACACATCCAGTTACACAGATGGCCACAGTCAAGTTGCTGCCTTCAGAAGCCCCCACGTACTGGACTCACAGCAGGCAAAAGCCCAGACAGCCATGTCCCCTCCTCCTCTTGGGCTGGCAGAGGCAGATGGTCACTAGTGTAGCACACATATGACACTCTTGAGGTGCACAAGCACACTCACATTTGCAAATCCCCCAAGCACTGCCGTGGATCCTCTGCTCATCTGGAACCCCTGCCCAGATCCTGGCCCCTTTTACCCATCCCAATGCCCCTAACTCACTGGCTGGTCCAGCTTGGAGTTTGTTAGTGAACACACAACCCACACACAAACACTTTGGGGAAGATACAGACACTTGCCCCCAGCAGCTGGGACCAGGCACACAGGCTGTGACCCTGGGTCCTGCTCCAGCCACCTGCATGCTCAGACACTGTCTATATAGTGTCCTTGGGTCACCTGACCCTGCCTTCACTCTTGCACGTATACTTTTAATGGCTGAATTTTGTCAGAAGCTGGTTGTTCATCCATGCAAGTCTGGTTGATAAGGATATCAACTTAATGGGCTGGACCATTCTTGAGCTTGGAGATGGCAATCTTTGTAAATCAATCAGCTCTCCTCCACAACTTTTCTCTCCAGGACCCTGGGATTCTTCCAAGCAGATGCCTGTAGACGCCAGCATTTACACTTCTGAAGGTCAGGGTTGTGATCCTACTAGTTGCCTTGCTTCCTGCTTTCAGGATCCTGAACTCCACCATCTCACAATGCAGGCAAAGATGACACCAACCAGTTTTTTCTTGTTTTTAAGCATCAGGTTTAGGAGAACATCATGCATTATCGACTCCTCAAACACCTGTGCCAGGAAGTTGTCATCAATGTCGAAATCTCCTGGGTTGCTTGTAGCCTGGTATGTCTACCATCTAGCACATATGGAGGTTGTTCAAGTCCCTCGTGAGCACCAGGATCTGCAAACATGAGGCTCTTTCCAGTGACCTGAAGACGTTTTCAGCTACCTATTCCTTATCATGTAATCAGACACCCACCACATGATCATCCATACTGGTCTTTCCAGTTATCATAATCCATAAACTCTCAGCTGGCTTCTCATACAACCCCAGATATTGCTCCATGCACTCCTGTTGCTCTTTCACAGAAATGGCAACTCCCCCACTTCACCATCCCGGGCTGTCCTTCCCAAAGAGCTTATCCACTGCAGCACTCCAGTTGTGTGAACTGTCCAACAATGTTTCTGTTTTCCAAGTAAGACATAGCCCTGCAACTGCAGGCAGACCTCTAGTTCCACCTGTTTTTTCCCTGTGTGCATGCATTAATATACAGGCATTCCAGTTCTTACTTCCCACAGAAGGTATGACAGCTTCCCCAGTTATGCTGTCCTATAGATCTTCCCTTATTTGTGTGCATACATTTGAGGTTGGCCCTTTTCAACCCTGTTTTGTTGATTATAAGGTCTTTCCTTTTTATATCACCCTGCACAATTTGTTTGCCATTGAAATACGCAGCAAAGTGAGTATCATAGCAGAAGACATGTCAAAGTAATTCATTAGGAACTGAAGACTATATTTTTTTTTATTGAGTTCATGCTTCAGCAGATGCTTTTTTTTTTTTTTTTTTTACTGCCTGTAATCTCTACATTGTTTTGACCCAGATCACTGTATTCAGGTCACGAATGACTAGCCTCTCTGCTTCTCTCTGCTTCTTCCTGTTCTGGTCTGGCCTTAGCTGTTCAGTATAGTTCATGCTGCATGATAATTTTTTAGTATGTGTGAAGCCAGAAATAAACTATGTCTGTGACAAATACTGTGTATTACCTTATTACTAGGAAGTTGAAGTCACAAACAAGAATGAAAAACTTCTTTCTTTGAGCAAATTGGGAATACTTATGGCTTCTATATGGTTTTATTATGAACTCTGAGAATGTGAAATTTGACTTATTATTTTGGACTTTAGAAAAAATACCTGCAGCTGCAATATCATAGGTTAGCCAATTTTAAATCATCCAACTCTGACTGAGCCTGTAAAACAGCTGTGCTGGATACATAGCATACTTACTGTACATCTATGCTACCTGGATCTTTTCACCGCTTGGCTATCTGACCTAAGCATGCAGATGAAATACTTCTGAGACAGGATTTGCTTTCAAACAACTGAAAAACAAAAAACAACTAAACAAAAAAAGTTTAGATTCTGAACTATACCAGTCTAGGCCCTTTTGTAGGTATTGTGGAAAGCGGTGGCTGTAGTGGGAAACTGAACACATTTGAAGTTATAAGATTGGCCAAGCAATTCAACTTCACTGATTTTGAAAGGAATATAGTAAAATAGTTTAAACTAGAGGCTTCACTTTAGATTGATCAAAGCTGGAGTAAGGTCAATCCTAGCCTCAGTGGATCTCATGCCATACTTTCCATAACATACTGTTTTCATCTTCATAATCTATGGAGATCTGTACTTTATGAAGAATTAGAAGTGTCTGTGTGGCTTCAGAGCTATGTGTGTGGTTTGTTATGTAGTATCTTAGAAAATACTTTCTTATCATTTCTCGGTGGTGTTGGTGTAATTCTATCAGAAAATAGATGCATTGGTTAATTTTCTCAGGGAAAGTTTTGAAGAAGGGCAACTTGTATACTAGGATTTCCCATAATTGCCAAGTATATCTACATTTTATTTACAGAAAGGATTCTCAAAATTTACCTGAATCACACCTGCTTCTTACATATATTATGGACTGTGTGTGAACTAATATCTCCTGAAAATCTGTCTGCAAAACAGCTTAAATGCTAAGTTTAGGCGGACTTGTCTAAATACTGATATCACATCTGTTTATCTCTCTTTTTACTATTTGTTCTTCTGGGCTCACAGAGGCATTGAATTCATTAGAATTTGCAACATACTAAATTCTCAGTTGGTGAAATAATCTGTACCAGAAACTGCAACAGTAGTCCTAAATATAATAGCAGTTTATTTGTTTGGATTTGAATCTGAAAAGTTATCTAGTGGTCTAGGGCTAAAAACAGTGGAGATCACCTAACTGACCCAGTAAAGAGAATACAGAATTGTATATTAACCTTCCTATGATCCTTGTCCTTAAATTGCAGACATATGGATTTGATAGACTGTTCAATGGATAATTATGGAATTGGCTGGATGGCATCTGAAGAGTGACAAAATGAGCCATGCCCCTCAGTGGTCCATATTGGGACTGGTAGTGTTCAGTTTCTTCATTAACGACATAGACAGTGGGATGGAGTGTACCTTCAGCAAGTTGATGAATAACTCCAAGATGAGTGGTGCAGGTGATACACTTGAGGGAATAGATGCCATTCAAAAGAACCTTGACGGGCTTAAGGAGTGTGCCTTGGTGAACTTCATGAAGTTCAACAAGGCCTAGTGCAAGCTCCTGCACCTGAGCTGGGGCAATCCCCAGTATCAATACAGGGTGAAGGATGAAAGGATTGAAAGCAGCCCTGTGGAGAAAGACTTGGGAACACTGGTGGACAAAAAGTTAGACATGAGACAGCAGTGTGGATTTTCAGCCCTGAAAGCCAGTCATATCCTGAACTGCATCAAAAGAACTGTGGCCAGCAGATCAAGGGGGGTGGTTTTCCCCCTCTACTCCACCCTTGTGAGACCCCACCTTGTGCACTGCCTCTAACTCTGAGACCCCCAACACAAGACAGACATGAACATGTTATAGCTGGTCCAGAGAAGGGCATGAAAAAGATCAGAGGCTGGTACACCTCTTCTATGCAGAAGGGCTGAGACAGTTGGGGTTGTTCAGCCTGGAGAAGAGAAGGCTCCAGGACACCTTATTGCAGCCTTTCAGTACTTAAAGGGGGCTTATAAGAAAGATGGAGAGAGCTTTTTATGAGGGAGAGCCTGTAGTGATAAGACAAGGGCTGATGGTTTTAAATTGAAAGCGAGTAGATTTAGATTGTACATAAGGAAGAACTTTTTTACAAATAATGTGGTGACATACTGGAACAAGTTGTCTAGAGAAGTTATGGATGCCCCATCATTGGAAGTTTTCAAGGTGAGATTGGATGGGGCTTTGGGCAACCTAGTCTAGTGAAAGATGTCCCTGTACATGTCCAGGGAGTTGGACTAGATAATTTTTGAAGGTCCCTTCCAACACAAACTGTTCAATCATTCTAAGGTCTAATGAATACAATTTGCTGAAATCTGTTACTTTGCATTGTATTTTACTTGACAAAGTTCATACTGAAACAGCTGAAACAAATATATTAGTAGTAATAGAAAGAATTAAGACTGATTTGTGAAAACCAAGCAAATCCAGCAAACTAGAAGGGTTGGCCCGGGGTAGGGGTGGGGTGGGGGGGAAGGGAAAAAGAAAAGGGCTACAACAGGTCACACAGTCAGTTTTCCACAGTTTTGTCACCTATTTACTAAATGTTCTGGGGAAGCCTCAAAAGAATGGCATGTCACTGTTGGAAAGTGTTGTAGTTAAACCCAAGCCGGAAACTACCACCAGCTGCTCACTCACTCCCCCACTCCTTCTCCAGAGGGATGGGGAGGGAATCAGAAAGGAATATATAAGTCTTGGGTTGAGATAAGAACAATTTAAGAAAGGAAAGGAAAGGAAAGGAAAGGAAAGGAAAGGAAAGGAAAGGAAAGGAAAGGAAAGGAAAGGAAAGGAAAGGAAAGGAAAGGAAAGGAAAGGAAAGGAAAGGAAAGGAAAGGAAAGGAAAGGAAAGGAAAGGAAAGGAAAGGAAAGGAAAGGAAAGGAAAGGAAAGGAAAGGAAAGGAAAGGAAAGGAAAGGAAAGGAAAGGAAAGGAAAGGAAAGGAAAGGAAAGGAAAGGAAAGGAAAGGAAAGGAAAGGAAAGGAAAGGAAAGGAAAGGAAAGGAAAGGAAAGGAAAGGAAAGGAAAGGAAAGGAAAGGAAAGGAAAGGAAAGGAAAGGAAAGGAAAGGAAAGGAAAGGAAAGGAAAGGAAAGGAAAGGAAAGGAAAGGAAAGGAAAGGAAAGGAAAGGAAAGGAAAGGAAAGGAAAGGAAAGGAAAGGAAAGGAAAGGAAAGGAAAGGAAAGGAAAGGAAAGGAAAGGAAAGGAAAGGAAAGGAAAGGAAAGGAAAGGAAAGGGAAAACCCTGATAATAATAGCAATTATAATGAAAAGAATGGAGAAAGGGAAGTAGGGGAGGGGAATAATATCCAAAGGGAAGGGAGAACACAAAAAAAGTGATGCACAATACAATTGCTCAGCCAGTTCCTGAGCAGTGATCCAACCAAGTCCTCCCAGTTTATATATTGAGCATGACATTATATGGTATGGAATATCCTTTTGGCTAGTTTGGGTCAGCTGTCCTGGCTGTGTCACCTCCCAATTCCTTGTGCCACTCCAGCCTTCTCATTGTCAAGGAATGAGAAACTGAAAAAGTCCTTGACTTAGTATAAACGTTACCCAGCATCAAACCAAACCATCAGTGTGCTATCAACATTGTTCTCACACCAAATGCAAAACACAGCACCGCACCAGCTACTAGGAAGGAAATTAACTCCATCCCAGCTGAAACCAGGACAGAAAATTAATATAGTTGGAAAGACTTCTCATCTGAAAGTACCTCTTTTTCTATTGTGTATACATAGAAGAGAAAGGTCAGAAGTATCGAGGGAGACTGTTGACTGAAATTTAAGGATATCTTGGCAAAGGGAACAGCTATTATTGCATCTGGATGAATGAACAGAAAATAATGTGGAACTAGTGAGAAGAAAGAATAGACAGAAGAAAAAACAAACAGCAGTAATAGTGAGTAACATTTATGTGCACTTTATTTTGTTTAGCTTTTTTGTCATCTGCCACCATTTCTAGCAAAGTGATAGAATGATGAACCTCTACCTTACAATGGGTCAAAATGTCTCCAGCAAACAAGATTTTTCAATTAAAAAGACCAGATGGATAACAATCAAAGCTTTGCCTAAGAATGTAAGAATCTTTACAATTTATATATATGTCTATATGTATAAGCTTTTATTTCCAGAATTATACCTGAGAAAACACAATCCTGTAACAACAATGTGGAAGGCCTGAGTAAATTTTTAAATTCAGTCAGTATACGGATTGAAATATTCTGCTTATATATCTGCCCAGCCAAATCACAACTGATTCAAAACTAGTTTTTTTATTTGTTTGTTTGTTTAAATGAAGGAAAAATGGAAGTAAACAAAACCTTTTTTTTAAAAAAAAAAAAAAAAAGGAAAAATAAGGTTGCAAAGAGGACACTTGGTAGGGACATATAATATTCATTGAAACTTCTGAAAGCAGAGAATATGCTAGCTCACACTGTGAGGAGCTGCTGTCACCAGGTATCACAGTTACAAAATCAAAGTGAAAGCAGTCTTTTGGATGTTCTTTTATTGTGTAAGAGAGGCAATAAATGAAAGAACTTGTTATAACCTACAATCCTGCATAAATATATTTTTAGGAGTTTATAGAACACTGAAAAGAAGTAGAAAAACTGATTACTAATAACTTTCATAAATATCTAAATGAAGTGTTCAGAGGACAAAATACGGTACAATTAAAAACTTAACAGGAGCAACCATTTGTTTGCATGTTGCTTCTAAGATTTGACATGCATGAGAACTGTTGTCTAGCTTAAAGAGTATCACATGTAAAACAGTTTATGTAAAATATGAAATAAACTTCTTAGTAGTCCAAAGTGTCAGGTACAACCTTGCAGCACTACATGGTCGAGATAGAGGACATTTATCATAAACATGGCAAGATGAAGAACCTCTCAAGAAAACTCTTATAGTTAGAATTGCTGTACTTATAGGAAAGGATGATGTGTAGCTTCCTCTGCAGAAAAGTATGAGCATTTTCAAGTTGGACAGTGGTCATTTTTTATGCTTACCTTTACCAAGTAGCATTCACATACTAGTTCATAGATAGTGGTCACTATTGTGTGCAAGAAATTACTCAACAGTATTCGTATAGGGTGTTAGTTTAAGACTAAGAACCAGCTCAGAGCAAATCTTTATGGTGGTCTTGTAGTGTCTTTAGGAATGAATAAAACAAGACAATCTCATTTTTTAAAGTGGTTCAGAGACATCCTGAATTATATGATTTCTTAGAACGCCTGTTATCAACTATATGATAGGAAACTGATAGACCTGTCTTTCATGAATTTCTCTTACCGTTTTCAAAGATTCACACTGTTCATATGTACAAAACCTCTGGCAAAATGTACTGCAGACAAATTATGCAGGTGCTAGACATGAAAAAATAATTCACATTTGGTTTAAACTTCAGTCATGTAATATTCTCAAGCTCTTACACTGTGTGACATAAGATAGGCTGATTTCTGGTTCACTTTCTGTATAAAGTTCCTTATTTTATAAAAGTGTATAGTGTATGCCTCCGACATCTCTCATTTAAACTGAAGAATCCCTTTCAGTTGAAGAATACTCATAAAAATGTTGTTTGTTACTATACTTTTCTTATTTTTTTTTCTTTATCCTTTACTCCTTTTATTATCGCAGTGGCCAAAATCATACATAGTCAAGACATAGGTGATGCATGCATTTCTTCAGCTGCATAATGATGGGTTTTGTTTTGTTCACTGTCCATTCCATAACAATTTCTAGTATCTTGTTTGTCTCTTTGGTTACCACTTCATAGCTAACTGAAAGAACTATATACCCAACATCTTTTGTAAGTTGACCCCAATTTTAAATGGCAGTCGTAAGTATACATCAGAAACAAGGGGATAGAAAGAGTTGTATTATTTCCTGAGAATTAATCTGTAGCTTTCATAGGATTGGGGTTTTTTTTAAACAATATTAGCATGATGCAGAGTTTAATAATAGTAGTAATATGCTGTAAAAAATTTTCCAAACATTTTCTTCTTTTTTAATAACTACTAAACTGAAAAAAAGAACAATAAAGGCTTCAAATTTTAATTTGCAGTGGAACTGAGATTTTTCTTTCAGCTAAATAATGAATGAAATAACTTCCTATCTACAAAAAGTCATATCTGTGGTCCACAGCTGTGATAATATTAGTTTCCCCAGGAACTGGTTAGATAGTGTGAAAATATTTAAATACGTTGCCACATATAATGTAATGTAAAAAGAATAAAAAATAAGTTTCTAAAATTGAAAAGAGAAATGCGATCCAGCTTCATTTAAACACATAACCTGCATGAAAACTGCAGTTTTCTGTTGAAATTATATTGCTTTTAAAAGTTTCCTTGATCTTCACTATTTAATCAATGGGGACATTTAAAAAAATACCACAGGGAGGATCCTATTCACCTGACATTCTTACTGAAATTAATGAGAGGCTTTTTTCTTGTGGAAGCTTACACAGGCATCTACTCCTTTATGTGGAATAGATAGGCAATTTAAAGTATAATTTATTGCTTAGTTTGAAGTGTTCACTAACACTGTAAGCCATGGATCAGCTCTTATAGGCCCCTTTAGCACAGTGAAAATAGATAGGGTGCCCCAGAAAGAAAGCTTCATAGGAGAATGGTCTTTATCCTACTTAAAAATAAACATCCATATTAAGATGCTTATAGTTCATCCTACTTATCTTAGATACCATTATTATTTTCTCCTATAGAAAAAGACGAAAATGGGGGATTCCACACCCCCAACCCACCTGCTCCACCCCCAAGTGTCTTTATGAAATACAAAGATCCAAATAAACAACTACGGATTAGTTTTTAGGCACTTATGTGATTAAAGAGATCCTGCTACTAAGCATATGTGAAAATGAGTTCCTTTTCCCAAAGCTTAACCATTTAAAGATGGGTAGTCTCAACTAATTGCTTAGCTTTGGATTCTATTTTACTTTTCTATGTGCTAGGAAAACATCAGTTGGTACCACAGTGTAATTTGTCTTCTTCTGTAAGATATTTGTGATTAGCACTTACAGAGAAATTAGAATTGTATGAAGAGAATCCTACTGTTGCTTACGGTATCTGGTACAGTAGGCAGACAAAATTTAGGAACATGTTAGGCAGACTAGAATGTTTATTTCCACTTTTAAAAAAGCTTCTTACAAAATTATGCACTTAGTTATATTGCATGCAGCAAAAATTACACATTTAAGCACTGTCTACCTAGCACTGAAAGTCTTTTTTTCTAGATAACATTGCATTTCTGAAAGACAAGAATTTGTTTAGGAATTTTCATTAAGCATAACAAAATTTATAAACATTCATCTGCCTCGATGTTTGCATTGTGCACCTGTTTTTTTAGGACAATTAACAAGCTTTAGATCCATAATTTTGATTGACTAAAAGATTACCATGCTCGAACAGCTCACAGTTTTCATATGCAAAAGTGCTATTTTATTCAGATATATATTTCCACAGATTTAACAAGTGTATTTCTATAAGCATTTATACAAAAGTATTATTATTACCACAGTGCTTTTATTGCACAGCTCCAACCCTTTCCCATCTGATTTCTACTTTCCAACCTAGCATATGTGCTCCGTACCTCTTCAGAAAACATTGGAAAATTGGTTGCAAGGCTATTGCATTCACAGATTCATTTTGACTATGTCCTGGGTTATAGTTCCTGCATGCAACACATATTTAAATGAATTGCAATTTCTCTTTCCTTGTTTCTTTTTAACATTACAAGTAAATAGGAGTAAGATTACACTCCTTCAAAAAAAAAAAAAAAAAAAAAAAAAACAACCCAAACCTTATTACCTTTCACCAAGTATTGATATCTTGGGAATTGCTTGTTTCATAGAAATAAACATACTATGTCACTGGTATAAACACTGATTTATGCTCCCCTGTTGACTTCTGCTCCCTCTTGACTACTATATCGCCCTTTACTGTATTTCACAGTATTTGCAGTAAATACATCACTCTATTTAACAGAAGTTTACTATGCAATCTACATATAAATGGAAAGACAGACTTCCTTCCATGAATATTGGGATTTTATTTTTTTTTAATGTTATTGTCAATGTTTGGAGACACTGTTGTTAAGTAATTCTAAATTTACTACCATAGCAATCAGCTTCCTCTTCCAGCTGGCTTTTTTAGATGAGGGCTGGGTGTTTGTAGTTATCCTAGGAGCAGTCCAGCTTACAGCAGAGGACCTTCATGGCAATACATAGGATAAATGACAGAAGGATGCATTCCATGAGTCCTATTGAGATTTGGGGAAAACACAAAGCATCTGATTAGCAGTGAAACAATTCATGTGGGGTGGTGGGGGTGGAGAAGAAGTTAATAAAAACAGAAAAGAAAGAAGAAACAAAAAAAGATGAAGAATGAATGTCTGAACTGTATGAAGTCCTGAATGCAAAAGAGAAGCTGATTTTAGCTGCATTTTTCATGAATCAGTGTAACTAATATAGCAGCTAAGAGGGCCAAAATAAAAATAAACAAACAAACAAATAAACAGACTGAAGAAAATTATAATAATATATATATAAACATCACAAATTTGACTGGTCTTCTGGTAATGATGCTATACACAGAAAAAATGGTTTATAGAAAAGCATGCATTGCGAAATTAAGACAAGCCTCGAGGAACCTAAAGACCCTCTGAAAGCTGAATGGATCTTCCTGCTGATGTTGCACCAAGCCCTGGCACTGAAAATCCTTCTAGTGCAAGCTGCATCATGAAAGGACACCCTTCATGCAAGCTTAGGTTTTGCTTCTTTTTACCAAAACTCTGAGAAAGTGAAATTCAGTCTGCTGTATTTGATCCTTAACTGTCAAAAGCTACAATGGATTTACACGTTGTTCTTAATGTGGCTTTAAACAGACATTTTTATTCACTTATATCCAGATTAAATGAGGTATGATAGAGTATAATACCAAAGCCTAAACCAAAAATGTAAGCATGTGCATCATCAGTACAATACAAACCTTCTTCAAATATTTTTGAAGTCAATGGAAGTCTTATCATTGACGTTAACAGTTTTGTCAACTGTCCCCATTTATTATTTTCTTATTGTTATTTAACGGGATAGCCAAACGACATATGAAAGCTGTCTGTCGTTTATCCATACATATTAGAATGATCTCATAAAGGATATTAAACTGAATGAATTAAAGCTGTGGAATTATTGTCAAGGATTTGTGTTCTCTGCAACAGCCACAGTAATCTGATGGATCTTGTCATAAATGGGCAACTGATGCTGGGGCTGTTGCTGGCAATTATCAGCAAACTAAAAATAAAACCTGCAAATACTGCTGTCAGTTAGATCCATCACATCTTGTGTATGTTAATATAAATGGCATGATATCACAATGTTTTTTCTCCATATTTTCAGCAGTTGGCATAATAGAAACAGAGTATGTCAGTTCACTGGTTAGGATGGTTACTCACTCTGGAAAGGTATTACAACAAAGCAGACCCACAAAACATAGATTCTCATCAATATTGCTATTTATTTATTCCAAATAATAAATAGTTAAACACATGTTTCCATAACAGAGCAAATTTCTGCTTTGTTGGTTAAACATTCACTTCACAGCCTATTGGCCCAGTTTTCAGAAGAAACATCCACATTGCAATCAGAAAGGAGGAGTTACTGTATTTTTCTGTAAGAAGACTTCTGCAAACAATTTGTTCCCAAGGTTGGTTGTTCACTGCCAGCCCTCTGTGCTTCCCTCTACTGCTGTGGGCATGGGAGGGCACGCACAACGCTGTGCATAGCTCTTCTGCAGGGCAGACCCCCCCTTCAGGCTTAGAGGAAAAGGGCAGTTACTGCCCTAACCGATAACTCAAACTTCAGTGTGACAATCTCGAATTTACTGTTTCTAGCTGAGATGGGGTTTTGAGGTAGGTGCTTCTTTTGCTTTCTTAGACAAAGACAGGTCAGCACATATCCTGCCCCCTTCCCAAACCTGCTGCTATGTCACTGCTTTTCGTGCCACTGCAGAAGGAAAAGGGGTTCCCCTGGGGGAGCTCTTGTGTGACTGAATTTAGCAGGTGAATGGGCAATGGCAATATTTCAATATGACCTTTTTAATTCTATTGATATACTTGAATAGTTAATATCCAGCTCTTTCTTCAGAGATGAAATATACCCCAAAGTTATCAATAATCTCCTCTTATAGAGCACTGAAAACATATGTAATGATTGAATTTATTTATTGGTGTTCATACTTTGAAGACTGCATTTTGCACAACTTACCCTTCATGGAAAAAAAGAAAAATCAAAATAATCGTGTAAACAAGCCCACACTGATAGGTTCTTCTTCAGTGAATAAAAGTTTCTATTTTCCATAAACAGAGCGTTTTACCTTTACCACTTGAATCATACATTGCAAAATACAAAAGAAATCAATAGACAATGAAAAGATATTATTTAATTGTTCTTCAGAGAAGTGTGCCAATCAAAAATATTCAAAATATATAACAAATTTTAATTTATATTTGCATTTATATGTATCTTCTGTTTGCATATTATATCTGTACAGGAAGATTCTTTATATAATTTGCTTTTTTGTTAGTTTTTTTCCCTTCTCTGTTATTGACATTTTCCTTTTTTTTTTTTTTTTAATAAACTTTATTACTTATCTTCAGTGATCCAAAATATTCTATTCAGTGAAGATTAAAATGAGAGGAAAAGGACAGAAGCAATATGCCTATTTCTTTAAATCCCTTTTTTGTGTGCTCTAGGAAAATGGTCTAAGTGTACTATATTGTTACAAAAATAGCTTGGCTTCATAGGGGTGAAAGCATTCAGTGTGTGCAAAAAAATACTGCTCACAAGTGATTTTGTTTCTGTAACTAATTAGAAATTAACTGGAATCATCATTTATGCTAAGGTGTCTTTATATAGGTTGCCTCTCAAAAGTCTGCAAAAGGAAAGATATCCACATAAAAATCTAGAGAAAAACAAAACTCCTAAACCAAGCAAAAATAAAAATGATAGAAAATTTTTGTCTACCTAGTCAAGATTTTAAAAATAAGATGCCACATATTTGTGGTAAGTTTTTTCTTCCTTATCTTTTTTATTTAAAAAAAAATATTTTTTGTGCCAGTAAAATATAGAGCTGTACATCTGTACTATTATTATTTTAATTAGGTATTAATATGAAATAAATAATTCCTGTAATTCCTAGTACTTATGGAAAAGAAAATACTTAGAAATTATTATTAATGAATTATTAATATAGGGATAAACTTTACTCCTTGCAGTTCTTTCCTTTATTTGTATCAAGTCCTCCTTTCTCTGCTGTCCTTGAGTTTGTTCTCCAGGAGTTTGAAGGCTGGTAAGGATTATGAAGATTTATATTATCTGTAACGTGTCTTAGTTTCAGCCTATCTTTCTTCAGAAATACATGTTCAAATTTGTGCCTTTCAAGCTTTCAGAAAACAAAGGACTGTACAGAGTTAATCTACTGAGTTCCATAAAACTCTTGGTTTCAGACATGGGCCATTTTGCCTATACACTCTACTGGCACTTCAAATAAATTTCAGACAAACACCATTTGGAGAGTAGAAATTAGACACAATAGGATAGAGAAAATTGATTTCATAATTTCTGCCTCTGGCTTTGTTGTTGTTGTTGATTTAAAATATTCAGAATAATTTTCTGAATGCTCATTCTGACCAGGGTTTGAATATCACAGAATCACAGAATGGTTTGGGTTGGAAGGGACTTTAAAGATCATCCAGTTCCAACCGCCTGCCATGGGCAGGGACACCTTCTACTAGACCATGTTGCTCAAAGCCACATCCAGCCTCGCCTTGAACACTGCCAGGAATGGGGCACCCACAGCTTCTCTGGGCAACCTGTTCCAGTGTCTTGCCACCCTTGCACTGAAGAATTTCTTCCTAATATTTAGTCTATATCTACAGAATATCTGTATCTGATGATGTCGCACAGAGCATGGTGAAATAATAGAAGCACGTTTGTCATGTAGGCTCCTTAGGGAATGAGCCGACTATTAAAACAATGATGTGTTCCAGTTTTCTCAGATTCCCATCATTAATAGACTAATACAGTTCAGACTTTCAGTTCTAGCTCCACAGTTACTTTCACCTCAGCATTTAAAAAACTGTCATGTACTTTCTAGAATCAGTGTACCGTATAGCCTAAGACCTCTGTCCTGTACAGATGTAATATTTATTCATCCTGGTTCAGGTGAGGTGCTTCTGATTTACCTGAACCTTCCAGCTCTTGTATTTATGCCTGTTATCACTGAGATCTGATTTATCAGTAGTTGTATAGTAGATGTGTGAAACCTGCTGAATTCCTTGGCCTTCCTAAAAACAGTGTTATTGCTGTGTAGAATGAAGGGCAACTCCTTTCTTACATATGTCTTTGGAGACTTCTAATAAAAATTTTTCTTCACATCTCTCTCCCTCTCTCTCCTCTTCCATCTCCTCCTCTCTGCCCCCCGCCCCCCCCCCCCCCCCCCAAAAAAAAAGAAGAAAGTAATTCTGAGGAAAATATGTATTTCTCCTGTGTGTAACCACATTCCTTAGAAGGTTAGAAATAAAAGCTTCAAGTGAATGCATGAGCAGGCAAAGTTTAGTAAAAAAGGTATCTCTAATACCTTTGCTTTGTTTTCTTCATGAACAAGATGAATGGCAGAGGTCCGAAAATCTGCCATGGAGAAAACAATTAAGAATATTTTTTTTCCTTCACATTCCATCTAGTTTATATATTCTATTTTAGTGAGCAGTTTCACACATCCTGTAATGCATTTCAACACCTTCTCATTGGCTTAACATTGCATTTTCGTCACCTCTTCACTAACAGCATCAGAAAGGCCACAATGGTGCCAGAACTCCACTTTCAAGTATCTCAGTGTTGAGAATTAACACATCCTGACCTCATAAATGCTATAACAGAATCCTTAATGATTAAAATCCCACTTTATACATGTTTTAATCTAAGAGGTTAATGCATTATGAGGTTTATTGCTTTATTATCCCATTAGCAAAAAAACCCCTAACCAAAACCCAAAAACAAAACAAAAAAACTCCCCAACACCGTGACTGTACTATCCTACACTTTTTTTACTCATTTGCAAATAACAACACTTAATTAGTTAGGCTTCTAAAGAGCTTGATTGCTTTCTGCTTACATAAACACCAGACCTTAATATAGACAAAAATTTTCATCCTATAATTGTTAGGTTTATAGTATACTACTGTAGCATATTGCACAAAATGATCTCTCTCCTCCCAGATGTCAATCTGAAGCTTGCTAATTTTTCTTTTTTGTTATCTAGATCACTGGAGAGTTCCTAGGACTCCATATGTTACTAAATAACTGCCAACATAATGTCAAAGATCATAGCAAATGACCTAAACATACTCTACAAAGGGCTTCACTAAGCATCCAAAAGTCAGCTAATGACAAAAATAAGTCTGTATGCATTGCCTTTGGAGTTGTTAATTGAACATCTAGCTGTACAAATCAAGCTGGATTCTTTTACTCATTCTCAAAAAAATATTTTTTTCTTTTAATACCAAGGATGAGAAAATGCTTACTAAATAACTATCTTCCGTGAGGTGAAACAAATTAAGCCTGCTATCCCAGAATATTTTATTTGGAAGTTGGATTCACTGCTGTTCAGTGAGATATAAAGCTAAAACGTTTTCTTTGGGGATTTTTCGTGTCAAGCATGTGGAGCTTATTACGTACCCTTTGCTCAGTTGCATGGTCTTTACTCTAGCAGGCCTGCAGTTTTCCTGAGAGAAGAAAATTACTGAATTCACCTCTGCTTCTCTGCCAAATTATGTAGAACTGATTGACAGGAATTTCCTTTTGTCTAGGAATTCAACTTAAAATCTGTGGTAAGTACAAGATTTCTTAAAAAAAAAAAAAAAAAAAAAAAAAAAAAAAAAAAAGAAAGAAAGCATGAAAGCATGAGATAGATAGATATATATATGGTATTTACTGCATTACACTCATACCTCCAGGTCCTGTTAGTAATAAAGAAGTTAGCATACAATATCTTTTTATCAGTGCAGAGTGAAAACAGTAATAGTCTTAACAATGAAGGTCTATAATCCGTATAATATTTTGACTGGGGTTGTAGAGAGATATTGAAGGAATATAAAATTAATCTATCTCAAAGTTAGCATTGCTTATTCAGATCTGGTACAAAACAGCTGGCTCCAGCTCTCATAACTGAAATACTCACAGACAGGAGGATAAACTACTCCTTTTCTTTTTTTTTCTTTACCCCTGGTGAATGTCAAGGGATATTTCTGCTCCACTGAAAAATCCTCAAAACATTAAATTATTTTCTTTATAAGATTTTTGTATTTTATATTACATTTTCACATTGTTCAAATGACAAAACAAAGCCCAAAACGCCCTACTAAAAGATTGTGAGCATACAAAATAGTTACAAGTGCATGGCAGACCATAGAATTACCCTAAAATACTTTCCTGAAGTTTTCATAGAAACAGTGTTAACTTCCTATCTACAACCATTGCATATTCAGTTACAAAGAGCTGTGTTATTCCTTTCCTGGTTTGAAGGTTTTTTTGAGTTTTGTTTTGGGGTTTTGTTTTTGTTATTGCTTTGGTGGTTAAAATTTTTAATAGCTCAGACTAAATTAATAATACACTAACAGTTTACAATTAAGCTTTTTGACAAACAGTAAGTTATTTCAATTCCTTTATGTATATGACAGGGAGGTTATTATTAATTTTAAGGGGAAGGGAAGAAGCAAAGTAGCAAAAAATGAGGGGGGTTATGTTCTCTGTGTTGTTTAAAAAATAAAATAGAGGTTCAACTCAAATGAAATACTGTCAAATGAACAAAATAGTGGAATTATAAATATTGAACATTAAAACACTAGCCACATTGAACTATGAGCTGACAGTTGCAGTCATCTGACAGGTTTTTTTAAAACATGCAAAGAAAATCTGCTATCGTGTTTAAGTTTTCATAAACTGGTAACAAAGAGCTTATGTTTTCTGACACATATGACATAGATATAATGCATTGTTCATGTTAGTCCTCACTTGCCAAGGTCTAATGGAAAATAAAGCAGTTGCTAGAGGTTTGTTTAGTACCCCTCAAGCTCTGTAAGATCTAATAAATTCTGTGAGAGCAAAAAAAAAGGCAGTCCTTGCTCTAGAATAATACAGAGAACAAGCAGACTGACCCTCAGAATGTGGGGAACATCACTTCAGACAGAATGGCGGGAAACACAAATCTGAGGACAGAAAAAAAGATGGGCCTGAAGGAGTAAAAAGCAAATTACAGGTAAAGTTCAGTCTTAATGAAGAGCAATTAATTACAAAAATGTAAGTTATGTAATATCTCATACAGTGTTGACCAGAGATATATATACACTATGTATATTCACCCTGAGATTCAGGTGGTGATGTTTTTAAACGATAAGAAAATAAAAATAGCAAGAAACTTAAAGCATTTTCAAATTGCTGGGACCAATTTCCCAGTATGGTCTCTTTACTTGATCTACAGGCAGATATCCACCTCATTTTTTTGCTGTTTTGTTTTTCTCTTTTTCTTTACTTGGATAAAAAAAATAGTTAGCTTTTCTTTTTTTTTTTTTTTTTTTCCATATTTCCTATTAACATTATATAATTATCAAGGAAGAACTTTTTAAAATACTTTCTGCCGCAGCAAAAATTCTAGCAGAAAAACTGTAAGAAAGTATTCTTCATTTCACATTATCTGAATAATGAAGAACATCACTTTTATTCTAGTGTTTAACTCACAAATCAACAAGTTTATACTTCTTTGCTTAGGCTAATTGGTTCCATATACCATGGGAAGATTTTTAGTTCTTGTACCTTATCACCTTCTACTTTTACTATTTATTATTTTATTATTTACTTTTACTATTTAACTATTAAGAAGGCTGATGGAACAGTCATCCTTCTATTAGGAAATGGAGGAATAGTCAGACTGGATCAGAGTAAAATGTGTTCACACTTGTACCTGTTTCCTGATAGCAGACGTTACTGAATTTTTCATAGAATCATAGACCGGTTTGCATTGAAAGGGATCTTAGAGATTATCTAGTTCCCCCACCCCTGCTATGGGCCGGGAGACCTTACACTAAACCAGGTTGCTCAAAGCCACATCCAACCTGGCCTTGAATACTTCCAGGATGGGGCATCCACAGCTTCTCTAAGCAACCTGTTCCAGTGTCTCACCATTCTCACAGTAAATTATTTCTTCCTAATATCTAATCTAAATCTGACCTTTTTCTATTTAAAGCCATTCTTTCTTGTCCTATCACTACATGCCCTTGTAAAAAGTCCCTCTCCATCTTTCTTGTAGGCCCCCTTTAGGCTGTATAGGTCTCCCTGGAGCCTTCTTTTCTCCAGGCTGAACAACCCCAACTCTCTCAGCCTGTCTTCATAGTAGAGGTGCTCCAGCCCTCTCATCATCTTCATGGCCCTCCTCTGGACTTGCTCCAACAATTCCATGTTCTTCTCATGTAGGGGGTCTCAGAGCTGAATGCAGTACTTCAGGTGGGGTGTCACAAGAGCAGAGGGGGAGAATCACCTTCCTTAACCTGCTGGTCACATGTCTTTCGATGAAGCCTAGGAGACAGCTGGCTTTCTGGGCTGCAAGTGCATATTGCCAGGCAATTTTGCGCTTTTCATCCAGCAGCATGCCCAAGTCCTTCTCCTCAGGGCTATTCTCAATTATCCACCTGTATTTGTGTGTGGGATTGTCCCAACTCACATGCAAGACCTTGCGTTTGGCCTTCTTGAACTTCATGATATTTGCATGGACCCAATCCTGAAATCTCTCAAAGTCTTTCTGGATGGCATCCCTTCTCTGAAGCATGTCAACCGTGCTGCACAGCTTGGTGTCACTGACAAACTTGTTTTGTAAAATGGAGAAAGATGGAAACTTGCAATAACAAATTGTGGAATAATTTTGTTGCCACAAAAGATTTTTACTTCTTTACCTTTAATGTTTCAGGTTGGTTTATGTTTTGTGCATGATTGATTGAATGTAATATTTTCATTCATTTCTTCTCTTTGTGCAAATTCATGGTTTTACTTTAAAAAACCCCAGTATTAGTAATTAAATGGGATTGTTGTTTCTGAAGTAAAAAGGAGTGATTTGACTTCCCTTGAATTTTACCCTTTTGAACACTCCTTTATTCTCATCTATATTAATTTTACCAAGTTCTCAAAAAACAGCAACAAAATAAAGGTAAAGGAACAACTACTTCCCATACTTCAAGATATAATCCACTTATGCTTCTACAGTACAATATCTGTCAGGAAAAAAAATCACAGCCGACATGCTATTAGTCTAAATAGATAGTTTTTCCTGTTTCCTGATGCACTCAAAAAGTATTTTCGCATATAAGAATTGTTAATCATTAATTAAAGTATATAATCATGACTGGTACAAAACAGTTATGGTAGTGTGCATCAATTTTTGACAGCTCTGCAGTCCTCAGTCTTTTTTGAAGGCGTGGAGGAAGAGAAACTAAATTAAAAAAAAAAAAAAAAAAAAAGAGGGTAGAACACAGTTGCCCAAGAATGATAGAAAACAGTGAAGACACTTTTACACCACCAATATTTCCTTCCAGTCCCTGTAGCTGTAGGAGCAAAACATGAAATAGTGAAAATATGTTTTCAGTTTTATGCTGAGAATCAACTGCATTAGGAGTCTTTAAAATAGTGCTATTTTAACAAACCGTAGGAGGATTGGTTTGAACAGAGAAGAAGCATGATCCAGCGCTACTGCAAAGCTGAGTTTTAAGCAGCCTTAGTGGATGTAGCCAAACTTCTTTCCTATGCTGCTTACCTCCATTGCAGTTTTTGGACAAAGTTTGTCTTATTCTTTTCTTGCTACTCTAAATTCATTTCACAAAACACAATTTGATATAATTTGCTGTATGGCTATTGTTTTTACTTTTTCAACTGACATTAACAAATATATGGTACATATGCCAAATAAATAAAGATAATTGTCTTAGGACATCACTTGTAATACATCATTCAACCTCATTTTTTGTTTCATATATGGCAATAAAAACACGCTATAAAAGAAAGAAAAAAAAAAAAAAAAGAGCAATACCACATGCACACACACAGGACACTGACACATCCAGTTACACAGATGGCCACAGTCAAGTTGCTGCCTTCAGAAGCCCCCATGTACAGGACTCACAGCAGGCAAAAGCCCAGACAGCCATGTCCCCTCCTCCTCTTGGGCTAGCAGAGGCAGATGGTCACTATTGTAGCACACATACAACACTCTCCAGGTGCACAAGCACATGCATATTTGCAGATCCCCCGAGCACCAGTATGAACCCTCTGCTGCCCAGCACCCCTGCCCAGATCCTGGCCCCTTTTACCCACCCTACTGCCCCTGCAGCTCACTGGCTGGTCCAGCTTGTAGTTTGCCAATGAATACACAGGTACACCCCATGCATACCCGCTTTGGGGCGACCCAGACACTCACAGCCCCTCATTAGCTGGGACCAGGCACACAGACTGTGACCCATAGTCCTACTTCGCCTGCTGGTGCTGATCCCCTCAATTGCCTTGTTCTCTCTGGTCCCCCCACTAACTGACTTTGGAACACACACTGTTCCTGCCCCAGTGGCTGGGGGCTTAAAGACTCCACTGGCTCCAGCAGCTGGGACCACAGGCTATGGGTGCCCACTCCCCCAGTCTAACTCCAGTAGATGTCAAAAAATTTCACTCACATATATAGAGGTCTCACCAGCAGCTGGCACCGAGTCCTTGCAGCACACCCGCACACACACACACATGCGCTAGAGTGAGATTACACTGGGAAAGTGTTAAGAAAAGTTTTAAGAAGAAGATATGAGAAGACAGAACAGACTGCACAGTAATCAGACAAGCATAGTGACTGGCCCCATTTTACACACAACTTTCCCCTTTTATACCCCTTTCTCTCCACCTCCGCTCTGTTCCTATCTGCTTCCCCCTTCCCTTGCACATTCCTTCATCAGTTTCCACATCCAAATCAAATCAAAATCCTGGACCCCCAGGCTGGCATCTTTATGAGCTGTGTCTGAAGTGATTCCTGCAGTTTGTTGACAGCCCATCAATTTGTATAACCGACGGCTTCATTGTCTCTATTGTTGTTTGTCAGATTTATGCCTCTGGATGCTGTATTTATGCCTTCCACTTTTCTGTATCATTCTATATCTTTTTACATGGTCCTTAATCAGCTTGCTGATATCATGCTCACACTCCACACACCCTTAGCAATTGATGTATCTGACCAAGATTGTTCCTTAGCACTGTCTCCATTACCAGGTTTTTGCCTCTGCTTGTTTTGCTTCCCCCTTTTCATTATTATCCCATTTTGACAAGGTCCTTGATCAGATACCCTTAAGGGAGGAGGTGATTTTTTCTTACACACACTTTTACAAAAAAACACATTTAAAATTATATTTTATATTACTTTACACATATGCCCTGCTTCACTTTTTATGTACTATGGCTTTACTGAAGGTGATGGATTTGTCTGGTAAAGACATCATTTCACTGACTGCCTCAAAAATATATGGACTATATAAGCACAAGCAAAACTTTTTGTTAGTCAGCATCAATCTGATGCCACTGGTACAGCTTACAGTGGACTTCATGTACTGGGAAAATTTTGTCTACAGTTTAATTTTTGGGTATCATTATTCCCATGATATTTCATGTGCAGATGAAAATTTAATTTCCCTAATATTTCCAAGGCTTCCTCATTATTTTCCTTATAATTATTTCAGATGACCAGAATAATTAATAAATACTACTGCACCTGCCATGCAAGCCTACAAGGTAAATGATCAAGCACATCTAAACCCCAAGGCAATGTTCACTGGAGTTTGATTCGGGATAAAAGACTGAGCAGCTCAGGAATTAGAATTGACTGCTCTTCTGTCTGGGTATCAGAGTGCTCAACTAACATTTATGCAATCCCAATGTATTTATGAAGAGGAGGTCTATGACCCTAAGCATTATCTGTTTTATTTTAAACACCAATGCACATCAATACTATAAATTATTCAGGTTATACTGAATTTAAAATGCGTGACTTAGGTCAGACTCCAAGATCATCATGTTTAAAATTCAGACAGAAGCAGTTCCTAAAGGGATTGTAAGAGAATGGAATAACCTCTGGATTAATGAATGTATTACTAAGGATTTTATCATCATCCTTTTTTTGTACATTCTGATCACAGGAATATGATAAGAACAGAAGTTAAATAGGCTCAAATCCAAGACTCGTCATACCTTAAGAAAAATTCAGAGGTTACATCTTCTGTGATCCATCTGTATGTATGCTATTTAGAAAGATGATCAGTCCTCCTACCTTCCCTAGAATTTAACATAATTAACAGTGACATGTAGATCAATATGGTTTAAGCTCCCTCATAGGTTTTAGTTAGAAGGACACTTAGAAATTTATAATTAGGAAGCAAAATGGGTCAAGAACTGTATTAATTAAAATTATATGTTTTAAACAGCCACCATCAAACTCAATAGTCTTAATACCATTTTAAAACCCTAGTAAATCTGGCAACTACTTAAATGTACTTATAGTAACTTAGTACATACTTGATTTCTCTCTCTCTTTCTCTCTGTTGTTAATCTCTTTCTTAGAAAAATGTGTTAATTGTCCTGGATTTTCAAAATATAGGAGGGCATACTTGAATGATAAGCTTATGAAAATGTTCTTGAATAGTATCTTTCTTTTACACCAACATTACAAATCTTAACTTTTATTCAAACATAAGCTTTCTTTCCATCACAAACTTGGAAAGCAAATAAATCAGAAATTATATTGTGCATTCAACGCTGATTTATATTCAGACAGCTGTTTAATAAATCCCAGTCTCCATTGGAATAATGTTTTCTAAATTCTGGCAGACCTTTTTTGACATGATTGTCGGTCTCTGTTATTGTGGAAATATTTTTAAGATCCCAATGGATTTTCTAGTCACGGCCTGAACAAAATCTGATGGGTAGTCACACTGGTGAAGAAATGTAAACACAAAGACTAGTCTCCTTAGCAAAGGAGAGACAAGACTATGTCTAAACTAACACACTAAGAACTGCTTCTGCACAATACTGTGAACCACTAAGGGTACACAAGAGTAATTCCTTTCCTTCACATAAAGAGAGGACATGAAAATGTGATTCACTTCTATTCCCACAGACTTTGAGGAGAAAAGGAAATCAAACCTAACACCCCACTGTGAAAAATCAGGGACTGAAAAATTGAGTTATGCCTCAGTAAGCATACTTGATAGGGTCAAGATTATTATATTACATTAAGAGGCTTCAGAAGGGAACTTTACAGAACAAGATCCTTTGAAGCAACTTGGGGAGGGGTGGTGAGTTATCCAGATTACATGCTATTAATAAGGTACACAGCTTTTAAGTATGGATTTTAAAGCACTCACTCAAGATGAGATGTTCTATGAGGACCAAAAGATCAGAACCTTACTTCCTGATAATCCAGAGTAAGAATATTGTCAGAAAAGATACTTCCACTTCAGAGGTAGACCACTATGTTTTATTTTCCACAAGAAAGATTATTGTTTCATGCCAGGAAAAGATGCACTCTGTGCATCTTAGTATTTTGTCCTGAAGCAGAATTCTTGCTTTGATGTCATCCAATAATTTTTCCTTGAATTGTGTGTCAATACCTAACATAACTTTATCACTTTCAGTGTTCTTGTTTGACAATGATAGTATCACTATGAGCATTTTCTTAGGTTCCTGAATAAGAAATTTAACTGATTTTTCTCATCATCCTAAGAGATTATACATTGTAATACTTTCAATATATTTCACCTTCTTTGTAATAAATCTTCCATTAAATATTTTTTTACATTCTTATCTTTTTAATGGGATTTTTTTCTAAATGATATAGATAGGGATCGTAGCCCTCTTTAAAATTATATTATATCACTATGTAACAATACTGTGTTAAAATCTGTCTTTTTGCTACACTTTCACTTAAGCTAAAAAGTAGGCAAAGTTATTCTTTGATAAATTACACAAATTAGTCAAATGTGAATATATATTAATAAGATATATTGTGCAGATTTTCATGGCTTCTGTACTTAATTAAAATGACTCATGTCAGAGAATATCATTTGTGTAGTTCTGATGAATAATAGGCTCAGTGCTACATGCAATATACCTCGAATTAACAAGACATGTTGAATTCCCTCCTACGTTTCTGGAATCTCATCCAAAGCTTATTGAGTCATTGTCTAATTACTAGCAAAACACTGCTCATTAAGAGCAGTTCAATTTATTTCTATGAGAAGTTGTCAATGGGACCAGATTTTTATAGAACCTGCACACACCTAGATCTGGCAAACAGCATTTGAAACTGTAAGAAATTAAACACAGAGTTTAAAAAAAAACAACACTTAATCTGCTTTTACTTTAGTCAGACACTCACATATCACAACAGAAATCAGAAATGAGATCTAGTTTTCTTTGAGCTTCTGGAATTGCACATAGTGACTGGTGGTAGCTGTTGCTTGTTGTAAGACCGTTAGGACCTGCAAACTGTATTTTATGAACTTTAACTCTTCACCCTATACTGACAAAATCTTTACCATCTTGCAAATATTAACCATGTGTTTATTTTTATTAAAATGCAGATTTTTACAGAAGAGTAATACTCAGATTTAGAAGCAATGAAAAAAACCCCACAAACATACATTTTTATTTTTTAAAAAACTCTTATTTAGGCAGATAAGTAGAACCTGTGATTAGTGAGAAGATGAAGCTCCTGTTAGAAAAGAGAAAAAAAAATTATTGGGCAGTATGATATTCTTTGTCTTTCCTGTTACTTTATATGGTTATTCACAGTCAATGAATGGTAGTTGATGTCAGAAAAAAATGTGAGCCAGTCTTTTAAGGAAGAAAGTTGGTGGCAGAAAACTGAGAGGTTCTTTATTTAGACTTGTAAATCTAAGATATTAGATAAAAATATTACGTAATGATTAAGTAATGACTGGAGAGTGGCTTGGTGTTTCAGGAGGAGTCTCCCAAGACTTCGACCTTTGACTCAGGCAATGCATGCTTTTCTTTAAAATTAACCTTTGTGCCAGACACTAAATATTAATTCTTATCTCTTCTTAATGGAAGGTAAGGAGAGACATGAGAAGCAGGTAAGTGGTAGATAGGGAAAAAAACCCAAACAAAAAACCTCCTCAAATCCTCAAATCCTCAAGTCAACAACAACCCACCAACCTGCAAAGTTCTAGGACAGGGATCCTCAAGCTACGGCCCACTGGCCGGATACGGCCCCCCAGGGTCCTCAATCTGGTCCCCCGGTATTTACAGACCCCCCCCACCAGGGGTTGGGGGGGGAAACCAAGCAGCCGCAGATGACTGCCTGCCACTTCATCCGCGTGCTGGCCCCTGTTTAAAAAGTTTGAGGACCCCTGTTCTAGGATTTTGTTATCATACTGTCAACCTGTTCTACTTTCTACTTCTAATTTCATAAGGGTTATATAAGAATGTGGTTGGATAAATGCCATATAACATTGATACAGTGGGTAATCCAGTTTATGGCCATTGGCTAGTGACAGAAATCTCAAGGTAATGGCTTAATAACAGAAGTTAAAATAATAGCACAGTCAGATAAGCTACAGATGGTAGGAGCAGATGCCCTTTTAGCCAACATAATTCATTTTAGTCATTAAAACATTAGCAACAACATTTTTAGGTGGATTACATTATTGTATATGCAAAAATAGCAAATTCACATTAAACATGCCCCATGATACCTTGTATTTTCTGACAGCAGACTGGATTTCCCAGCAGTTTTATATCCTCCTATGCTAACCACCCATGTAGAATGTACAGCTGTTGGTGGTCAGTTTAGAAATTCAAATGTTATACTTGAAAAAAATGTCAGCATGACTTCTTCATCAGGGCATCTTACAATGGCTATATAATGGAAGCAACAGCACTCCAGTTCAAGAAGGTATAATTCATGTATATTATAATGTGGGTAGTGAAGTACTCTCTTGAATAAACATCAGCACAAACACTAACTTAAGTTTTTCCATAAATGGAACACCCTCTAAACTGAATTCAATTTAGTTATAAAGCAAGTTCTTTTGAAATTTTTCAGTTGAGTTGCATGTTACGTTAGCTTTTGATATTTAAAATTAATAGCATTTACTATTTGGACACTGACCCGAACAAGTCAGCATGGAACAAGAACAGGAGCATAACAAAGACAGTCCAATAACTTTATCAGAAATTGCAGATACACAGTTGGAGAGTTGCTGCAAACTTAGGGGTGACAAATTATTTCCTAATCAAAACCTTTAATAGATCAAAAACACTGAGCTTAAACATATTCGCAATAAACCTTTGATTACTTCTTGGAAAAAAATAAGCACAAAGCACACTTCACCTGTAACAGTTTGTAACACTGAGGGAATTCAGCAGTTTAAATATTTCTCAAGTATTTTTCTCCAAAAATGTTTATTAAAAAAAAAAAAAAAAGAAAAAAAAGTAAAGAATAAGAGAAGAAAAAAGAAGTAGAGAGAGAAAAATTCAGTGTCTATAGGCATATATCATGTTTTGTTGAACATCATTCAGTAAGTGACCCATGGCCAAAGAACAACTAAGAACCTAATTAAAATGACACCTATGAAATGGTAGTCAAGGAAAAAAAAAAAAGGCTCACAAATTTCTCTTCTGCAGGTTATACCAACAACCAAAGATGAAGTACAGAAAAATCACTGCAAACCGCCTGGTGCAAAGCTCCACATTCTTGCATTTGTGAGAATCCCATCATACTACAGAATACATGTTCTTTTCCATTATGGCTCTGGATTTTTTTATTTTATTTTTGTTTTTGGTTTTTTTTGCTGTTTTAAATCTGTCCTGAAAGATGTCACCACTTCACCAGGAAAACTACAGTTTCAGTCATCCCTGTTAAACAGTCAATAAGTACTTCATTATTACATTAGAATATTCATAGTAGTTTAGAAAATTACCTATCTCAGGCAACTGCTTAGCAATTATTTGCCATTGAGAAATGAGGGAAAATAAAAAAAAAAACTATAAAAGCATACTACATATGGTACATTTCAGGAAATTGTTATGATAGAGATAACAGACCACATTAGATGAAGGACATGGCCTTGATTGCAAATCCAAAATTTGTCCTGAGAGCCTGCATAGTGAGTGATAACAATGACAAATTTGCATTAATTACCTATCGAATACCATATACATGAAACATACTGCAATGCACCTGGCAAGACATATAAAAAGTAATCTTTAAAGTTGTTTTGATGCTTTTCAATTACAGAAAGTGTCTTACTGAAATGTTCTTCTGTAAAATTAGATAAGAACTTTATAGCAGGAAAAGAATGACACTTGTCACTCAAACTCATTTAAAAATGCTGCATTTAAAGATAAATATTAAAAATATTTAAAATGAATCCATGTTTCATGGGTGCTTACTCAAAAAGTAAAATTAAATTAGTAACAGCAATAAGTCAGAATGCCTGCAGAACAAAATTAATTTGGCTTCATCACATGTCAAATATCAACAATTTATATTAGCATTTTGCTCCAAAATTCTTTAATTAAAGAAGGTGTGGGATCAAAAAATCGTTTTGTTTTCTGATGAAACTTCCACAGAGAGATCCAATACTTAATCTTGGGAATTGTGCAGTAGGTATGACAGGAAGGCAGGCAAATGTGTTAACAAGTGAATTAACAAGCTCCACATACATCTGTTAATTTTTTTTTTAATTTTTTTTTTTACATCTTTTACATCTTTGACCTGTATGCATTTAGCTTGTTTCTTTTTTTGTGGATTTTTCACTGAAACATTTGAGACAAATTTGAATACAAGAGGTGAAACGTTCTCCACTATCATGCTAAAAGTATAAAGACAACTTTCAGCATGAAAACTCCAAAGCTTATCTTTAAAGAACGGGGTAATAAGCCAGATTTTAAGTGCAAGAAGAACTTCTTTCCATACCTGCTCTTTCTTTTCTCATACAGTAAATTGCACACTTAGCACTCTGCTCATTCCCCCGATTGAATAGTAAAAAGTAAAGTTTCTGCTAAACAGTCATCAGTTGTTAGCTTCCTTCAGGTAAACAAGGGGATATCTTATCCATGTGTATAAATACCTGATGGAAGGGAATGAAGAAGAACAAGACAGACTCTTCTCAGTGGTGCCCAGTAATAATATAAGAAAACACTTTTTTTGTTTTGTTTTGTTACTATGAGAGTGGCCAAACACTGGCCCAGGTTGCCCATAAAGCCTGTGGAGTCTCCATCCCTGGAGATATTCAAAAGCTGACTGGACACAGACCTTGGCAAGCTGCTGTAGTTTTGAGTAGTACAGTTAGAGTACATGATGTCCAGAGGTGCTTTTCCATCTCAAGTATTCTGTGCTGGTTTTATGTAAAATTGCTTTTATCCAGAAAATACATTTTCCTTAATGAAAAGAAAAAAGCTTACAGATAGATTTTAGTATTTTGACATAATTAATAGCAACCATGATAAAGAATAATAATAAAAAAATAGCAACTGGCATAGTGAAGAATCCTGAAAGAATTTAAAAATTAAAATGTCTATTATGTTACTGTTAAATTAGCAAGTACCATTTTCCATAAGGCAATGCTACAGTCATTGTGCAGACTGGGCAGTGCTCAGCCAAAAAGGCAGACCTTCATTAGTACTATTATCATTGTTATTACTATTATTACATTATTATTTTCCAAGCAATACACAGATAAACTGTAAGGCATAATTCTTACTAGAGCTTTGACAATGATTGTAATTACCTGGAGTAACAGCAAAAAAAGTAAGTATTTCTATAAATAGTAACAAAATTGTAAAATGTCAAAGAACCTCTGAGAACCCTGAGTTGAAGACAGCTTTCTAATGTTGGAATTTGTACTGTATTATGTATTTCTAGATGGTCTTTAGCAAGACATTCTTCAGATAGAAAAAATATTGAAAAGGATCTGCTTATTCAAAGAAATATGCCTTATTCTGTTGTCTCTCTTCTAATTAGAATATTTTTACTAGGTCAAATTCAACCTTTATTAAAATAAAGTGCATACTCTAAGTATGTGCATTATTTGGGAGTAAAATGTTACATTATGGACATTATCTTAAGACTAGCCAAGACAGGACTTTTTCTGAAACCACAAATTTTAGAGATGCAAATGAATGCAAGCTGATTTATGCCAATTATTAATTATAAGCATAATTCATGTAATTTAGTCATTTATACAACTGAATAAACCTATAAGCCAGGTACTTAGATATCCAAGTCAGATTAACTGCATTTATAAATAATTTCACACATAATTATGATCAACTGTGATATCAGAGGTTAAAAAAAAAAAATCGCCATGTTATGTTATCTAGCTTCCAGATACATACATGGAAACAGATATGTAAGATAAGGAAACAGATAAGGATACAAATAATGATGTCATTGTCCTAACCTAGCCTATCCCAATATCTGAAAATTAAGCGTATGAGCTATGTATGATATATTTCAAAGATTAAAATTTTCCTCATGTAAAAGGTAATTCAAGATATTTGCTTATGGAAAAGAAATGGTTTCAAATAGAAAAATATATACGGCAGAACTGCTGTTTTGCATTATTTTAAAAAAACAAAATTTGATAAAATATGATTTAATTATTTTATTACATTATGTTACATAGGATAGCGTAATAATAACCTTGTTTAAAATTCACATTTGATTCCTTAAATTTGAGGTCTTGGACCTCACTTTATGCCTGAATTTTGCTTGGGTGGCCTAGATTTCACCTAACTTTCTGAACCTTTTGTAGGCAGATCTTTGGAAACTTAGTGGCTAAGAAAGGATTTAGTATGCCCGTCTTTATCCACCTAAAAGTAAGGCACTTCAGTTAGTAAAGATGACAATGGACAGGGATGTGTATTTTTAGAGGACCATTCATCTTAATCTACAATTTGTAAGGCTGAAATAGATTCTTGACATTTCTCTCTTTTTATTTGACTTCAGCAGAAACTTAACGGAACTGATGGAATGCTCAAAAAAGTCTAATATTGCTCTTAAGAATTTAGGCATCACTCAAAATAATCCCTTTAGTCAATGAAGAGTCATAGGGAAGATTATTTATGGCAGGAACCTAATTTTGCACCCTCATAGTATTAATTTGGAGCAGCTAATTTCTTTCTAGTAACTCTACGTGAACTAAGGTGAACTCTATACAAACTATTCTCACCAAGCTAATTTTGGAGTGTATTTTCACGATCTCCTTCCTTAGGTTATGAATGTCTTCCCGGAACACAATTTCAGATGCTTTGGTTAGATGTCTGAAATTTGGTGATATGAACCTGGCATCTATCTAAGATACACAGTTATAGATTTGTACTATTTGTCAGTTTGACATTATAATTCAGAAAGAGTTAATGCATCATGTGATTCAGTTCTCCTGACCACTTGCTCACTCTTTAACTATGACAAAAGTGGTAGACTTAGCTTGAACATCTATATGCACTACAGCAATTTAACCATTTACATGCTACTATGTATCTATAGTGGATCTTACCAACAATATTTTGCTTACATAAGAAAAAGATGTAAAATGTCTGGCACATATTGTAAGCTAATAAACAGAGTGAACCAAATAACCATGGAAATGTGCTGAAATATTTATAGAATATCTGTTAATATTCAGTGATGTTTCACAGGTAATTATAAACATGTAAATAACGGCTATCTCAGTTCTGTATGTCCAAATTAAAAACACTAGTTCCACTTTAAAATAACCTAGACTTTATAGATCCACTGTTTACAACAGTTTAAGAAAACAAATAGATTTAGGGAACAAATAACCAGATTCTTTATTTGTTGAGGCTGCTATGCAATTTTACACTAGCTAGTATCTGATTCATAATTTTTGAGCTACTTATAATTCTTGTAGTTAAGGTAGTATCACGTAGCAAGGAACAGGAGTAACACAATGTATTTCAAAGTAAACCACAATCTAGCACACATGTTTTGTTTGATTTCAAGGGCAAATTGAACAGATTCAGCTTTGATCTGCCAATAGAATTCAGTAGGTGGTGCTGAAGCTTAGTCACAGTACAGCATAAATTCCTCGAGAAATAACCGGATTACCAGTGCTGCTTTTCTCTTTCTCCACCAAGTACTATCCCAAAAGGAAAAAGAAGAAAAAACTAACTCCAAATGTTATTAATGTGTGCAACATACATTAAATTATATTTGATTGTAGTAAAGCTAAAAAATACTTGGTTTACAGGTCTCATGTATTTATGGTATAAAATAACCCTATCATTTGTTAAATCCCATAACATGACTTTAGATGGCTTTAAATAGGGTCTTGAAGTCTTTTGCATATTTTGGAAGTCTCAGTGAAGACCCCGTACGTCTTAGGGTAGGAACTGAGTCACCATAATGGCCTTCCTAGTTTTATAGCATACAATGGAGGTAAAGAAAATGTACCAGGGCTGTTTTCATAAAACTGCAATGATGCATCTTGGTGGGAGAAAGTGGCATGTTTACTTTATAGTAACTGTTGTCCGGAACTGTAGAAATATGTAAGTTTTTCTGGTAGCTATAGATTACTACACATATATAAAGGACTATTCTACTGTCTGCAAGAAATATTTCAAGAAAAGAAGAGCTTTTTAAATTAATTGAGGCCAACTTTGGACAGTTTACTCTCTTTTGCTGATGATAATGTTAAAGGAAAATTTAAGAAACATCTGTTTGTGTAAAAATTAATAGAAAGTGGAACAATATTTCATTCTAGATGATTCACTGTATTACTCAATTGCTGCATAAGACCAAGAAGGTATATTATCAATAAATCATCATGACCTTCAAGATGTGTAATACAAGTTTCTATGATGTTTTTAATCTGATGAGATTTCAGAACTAAATACAGTATTTAATTTATGATCTTGTATACACAGAACTGTAAGGCTGAAGCTTCACACTATGGCATTTTGTACTTCTAAAGATCTTTACAAAGTAGTCGCCTATTGAAAATTACTTCTGTTAACTACCTAATTGTTATTGCTAAATTACCATAAAATGATCAACCTGGGTATGGCACAAAGAGACTCTTAAGTTTTGAACAATGTTTATATTTCTTTCACATGCGCTGTAAGTTTGTACTTATAGCGTGTAAGAATTACGAGTTGATTTTTATTTTGTTGAGCTTTCTAACCTATTTACCAAGAAGTAAATTATATTATATATATATATATATATTTAAGAACAATTATTTAATCATGAAAGTTGCCCAAAACACATAAGGTGGCACAGATCTCCACTAACTTTTGTCTAGAATTTACTCATATACATCTCAGTCATCTTATTCTCCCTTAAGGCACTGTGTTGGTTTCATGTGGCAAGGTTCTGGTAGCAGGGGGATGCAGCAAAGACACCAGAAGCTTTCCCTGTCTAAGAGAAAGCCAATTCTAGCCACCTCCTAAACAGACCTACCCCTGGCCAAAGCTGAGCAGCAATGCTGGTTGGTGCCTCTGTGATAACGTATTTCAGAAAGAGTAAACAAATCACTTTGCAGGCAGGAGATGTGAGAGATAAGTGAAAACATGTGAGAGAAACATTCTGCAGATACCAAGGTCAGTGAAGAAGGTGGGGGAGAATGCCCTCCAGGTGGTGAAGCAGAGATTACCCTGTAGCCCATCTAGAAGACCATAGTGACACAGGTTATCCCTTTGCAGCCCATGGAGGTCCATGGTGGAGCAGACATCCACAAATCAGCGTGTGGAGGACAGCACACTGGAGTAGATGGATGTGACTTTAAGTGAGCTGCAGCCCATGGATAGTCTACACTGGAGCAGGCTCCTGGAAGGAGTTGCGGCTCTTAGAGAGGAGCCCATGCTGAAGCAGGTTTTCTGGCAAGAACTGTGACCCTGTGGAGGACCCATGCTGGAGCAATCCATTCCTGAAGGACTGTACCTCATGGAAAAGATCCATACTGAAGCAGTTCTTGAAGAACTGCAGCCCATGAGAAGGACCCAGATTGGAGAGGGTCATGAAGGACTGTTTCCTGTGAGAGGGGCCTCAAGCTGGAGCAGGGGAAGAGTGTGAGAAGGAAGAAACAAGAGAAAATGAATTATGAACTAACCTCAAACTCCATTTCCCATCCCACTGTGCTGCTCAGTGGGGAGGACATAGAAGAGTTGGGAGTGCAGTTGAGTCTAGGAAGAAGGGAGGGGTACGGGGAAGATACTTTTAGTTTTGTTTTTATTTCTGCCTATCCTAGTCTGGTTTTATTGGCAATAAATTACCTTGTGAGTAATCTCACTGTTCTTACCTCCACCCATGAGCTTTTGCATCTTATTTTGTTCCCATATCCTGTTGAGGAGGAGGAGCGGTAGAGCAACTTGGTGGGCTCCTGGTGATCGGCCAAGGTCAACCACCACGAGCCTTCAGAGAAATCTGTTTCCAGGATACATTCACTGAACCCTAAAAAGACAATTCTCAGTGTTTTGTAAAGTTTTCTTGGGGGGGGGAATTTGAGCGGGTTTCTCTTTCTAAGTGGTAAAGAGTCTGTTGTCTATTTCAGATGTTCTAGTTACTTCCACTTGCGTGGTTACTTACATTCCGCTTCATCTTGGTCTGATTTAGTTAAAGACTGAAAAGATAATTTCATGCACTGATGTTATACATTCCTGAAACATAACAGACAAACACAGGAAGACTCTCTCACATGCAGGTAAATCTTAATAAGTAGGCTGAAAAGCTTACATTCTCCTGAGAGCTTTTCACAATTACCATTTAAAACAAACAAAAAAAAAACCCTCAGCCTTGAAGCACAGAATAACAGAACTGTATACTGAAGAGAAGTTGAAATGTACTATTTTAGAGACAAGGCATATGTTGGGGAAAATTGTGTTTCTTTAAAATGTCTTTTTAAATAAATGTATCTCATTTCCATATCACTGTCCCTTATTTCTGTCTAAAAAATGTCATTATACACCTAGAAAATAGGTTCCTTGTACCTTTTATTACATATGGCTACAGAGCTCACTTGAATTATGTTTTTCTTATCCTGGATAGAGTATCATACCACTATAACTATGCTACTTTCTTTACCCAAATTACCTCGTTCAAAGCTAACTCAGATTCCTTTGAAATGGAGTACAATGAGCTATTATTCCATGACAGTTTAAGCTCTTGGCGTCTAAGAATTGCAGAATTGCTTTCTCTTGCATGTTTAAAGTCTGTATACTTCTTCCAGGTCCTAAAATTGGTAATTAAGATATTTTTAATTGTCTTTCAGTATAGAAATTTAGCAATTATAAGCATTTTTTAAAAAAAATATTTTTTAAATAGTTGTAGCTAATCTGAGTATTTTTTTTATGGATGATCTTCTTTCTGGTTTACAATAGTGTAAGCCCTTTTGAGGTATGTCAGTGTTAAATAAGAGCATTGTATTGGAAAATGAAGTCCAAGCTTCACTGCCATTGCATAGTCCACAATCATTCATTCGGTAGGAATGCTACTCCTGCTTTATCTTATTTAAAACTACTAATATAGTTCTCTAGAATTTTGAAAAATTCTGATGCAGCCTGTGATCTTCAGCTAAACTGCTTTATTCAGCAAAACTACTTTTGCCTGCTTTTTGTGTTATTTCTAGACTATTTTCACAACTAAAACAGTTGTTCAGAAAGTTAGTTTACTATTGTATATAATTGAACATAGGAATATAATTTAATTTACATTTCGATTTCTAGCTATCCACCCTATTTTCACATAAGCTTTTTGGAATAGGGAATTTTTTCTACAGCCTAGTCCAATATGGAGGTAATATAAATACAGCAAGTATATGAGCTGAATACAGTCATATTGATAAATAATAACAATGCTGCTTGGGAAAGAATATAGCCACAACATCTTAATTTCATTGTGCTTTAGATAAGTCATCATAAGTTTCTGGTTTTGAACTGTTTAGGGCTGCTTTTTAAAAAAAAAAAGCATAAAGTGCCACTGAATAATACAGTATTTATGTTCTCCAATACTTACTTACATAACTTGATGAACTGAGAGTAGAAAAATAATTCAAAAATTCAAAATCACAATAAAATCCTGAGAAAGGGAAATAAACAAATGTAATAAAATTATTTGAGCCGTCTTACTATAGATACACATTTACTGCTGCTGTTTTCAAAATGGCAAACAGTTCACTTTACAAAATATATTTTAAGGTCTGAACCAGAGAAGTAGGAAGTCTATTTGAGTCCAATCATCCTGTCAGTATGGTCATATAAGTTGTTTAACACAGAATTACATTGCCTCCTTTCTGAAAAACTGTCCATTTCTGTCATCTACTTTATGCACAAATCATGAGATTCAGCTCCAGATTAATGTTGGGAAGAATCCCATCCAAAAGTGAGTACCCGAACAGATGGAGATTAATTGCCTCCTAGGTGCCAGAGTGCAGAGCAGGCTGGAGGCTCCCTTGGGTCGGGGAGCAAGGAGAGCAAATACCCCAGGGTTAGCCATGCCTTCCTTGGCAGGTGCCACCCCACAGGACTGTAAACATGGAAGTACTTTTACATGGAAAAATAACAAATTTTTTATAAGTAAACATTTTATGAGTAGAGACCATTGGTACTAACCCATGGACTTATGTTGTCCTAACATATTTCGGAGAACACAGGCACTACAAAATATTTTTGTGCTATTGTCTAGGACTGCTTGATGACATGTTGATTTGGATTTGTAGCCAACCCTTTAAATTCAGCAAAGGCAAAACTTGTATAAAGTCCCTCTCCTTTGTTGGAAGATATTGTGCTCTTGGGTTTTGATGAAATTGCTGAAAACTGCCGTCACCCTGCTATTTTTTGAGTCAATCAGGAGAAATTTTGCAGCATGCCCTAATAATAATAATAATAGTTTACAGTCTAAGACTAGGAATATGTTGAGGCAAGTAATATGCAATCTTTCTAAGACTAAGCCTATGTCTAACTGACCCAGGAATTAACACATAATAAGTGGGAAGCAAAGGAGCAGATAGCATGATCTGTGACAGAGCAAGATATCCATGGAAGAAAGAACAAAGCTACTTCCATTTATTTATATCCAGAAGACATCCCAGTGACAATCACATTTTTTTTGATATCTCTGTTCCTACTTGCTGATGTAAGTAATTATCTGGGCACCAGTTTATTGGAGTAAAATTGCTGAATATTAAGAAGGGAAGGAAGGAAATATTGAAGTTGTGGATCCCTAAAATTGTTGAAAAGTACTTTACAAACAAAAGAAATTAACCATCCAAAATATCTTGAAAAGTTACATGAAGAAATCATGAATTAAAGTTTCTTTTATTTCAAAGACAGACATTGAAAAAGCAGAAAATGCCTAATTTATGTTTTTTCATATAGTGGTGGTTTGTTCCTTGTGTGCCTGAGTGTTTGCACTGCTGTACAGAAAATGTAAACAGAAAAACAAATGCAAAACAAAAACTTAAAATATTTCTGCTATCTGTTCTGCTCCTGACGAGTATTATGGTTCAATGTAAGTTTTCCTACCTTTAAACTCTAGCACGCAATTTGTGTTCTACCTCTTGTAAATATATAGGAGCACATCAACATGAAGAAAAACACTGAGTGCTGGGTTACTGTATACCATAATTATTCTATGATAAATCCTAGAGAATTACCTTAGTATGATAATGAGTTAATTCATAATTCCTGCAAGGAAAATTTCTTCTTACAAAGAAACTTGGGGTTTTTTTAAGAGTATAGCAAAAAAATTGTCATGCATAGTTATTCTTTGGTTTTCTAAATCTTTCGTTAGCCTGACAGGATCTTTTGGTCCAAATTTACTCTTAGAAAATTAACCACTGGAATATGTTATATAAAACACTGTATGTGCATGTAATCTACACACTGCATGATAATCATACACTAAGAACTTAGCATTTTTTAGAATTCTGCAAAAATATAATTAAATGAAGTAAACCAATTTTTTTGTAATACATATGATTTCTGAGCAGCCTTTATTTCTACCTTAGATTGCCTCAAAGTTTCAAAGTTAATTTGGTCAGATTTTTGTCTTGACCTAAATACAGGGTTTTGATGGTATTTTTCAAATGGATACTGTCTCTATTCCCTTATTCTTTTTCACAGAAAATTATCTTTGTGAATGTAGCACTGATTTCTACTGTCTTTGTGATGTGGCTTACTGGCCCAACAGAATATCTTACCTGGGGATTGCTTAGCAAGCAGTTGGGAAAAACAACAACAAACACATATGCCCACAAACAAACAAACAAAGAAACAAACAAACCCCCCACACTGGAGCATCAAAAACTTTCCACAAGGTAGTTAGAAATCAAGATAGGTGAGACAACCCCTTTCTCAACGGTGCCAAAATCCTCCTGCATGAGGTATGAGGTGTTTAGTTTTGAGCTTTTCTTGGAGGACATCCAATTTCCAGGTGCAATCTAAGACCCATAATTTTTTGCATTACTGCACTAAATTTGCAAGTACAACTTGTTCATTCTGGATCAAATGCTGTTTCAAAACAATGGATGCCAGCATCTGATGTCAGTGTTGCTAAGTGCCTGATCAGAATTAACACCATCTTGTGCCTGCCAGATCATTCACCTGAGCTGGCTGTAATAGAACAGCTAGAAGAAATTTAGTACTCAGAACAGTGCTGAATGCAACACAAGCATTTTAAATAAAGTTAATGTTGCAGTTAGCTTTGTTTCATTTTGTTTTGTTTTTTCAATAGCTAGGTTATATATATGAACATAAAAAAAAAGGATTAAAATAAAAATTAGAAAATATGATGACCAGTTAGAATCTCTATGCGAACCACCTATGTTGCAACAAATAGAGGTCATTTTATTAGTGACTGAAGCCAGACAACTTATAATGAAGAAAGGTGAGTTTGCTAAGGATGAAATGAAAAATATTCATGTTCTCTGTTCCATGCATTAATCTACATAAAAAGTTACTGTACCAATTCTACCCTTTTCAAAAAGAGAGTTTTCTATTCCTGGAATAACTGTGAATTTTCCAGTTAAGTGATCTAATATTTGAAACTAGGTATTGTTTTAAATCTTAGCATTGCAGGAAATTATACATGAACTTTTAAAAGGAAGGATTTTTTTGGCAAAGACAAGATTTTTAACCTATACTCAGGGCAGCCAATGACACTGAAGATGGGACACTCAATTTGTTTTCAAATTAGAAAGCCACCATTCAGATTTGTTCAGTATGACTTAAAGTATTTTAATGTACTATGTCATCCTGCCATGTAGAAAATTGGATTCTGAGGTACCATTCTGTCCCTCCTGGAAATGTTCTCAGTGACCTATTTCTGTGATAAACTACAAATCATTGAGATACAATTTGAGCCATCATCTTAAAATTCTTTGATGAATTCCTTAATCTCTTGGATAACCCATGATGCTTTTTTGTTTTGGTTTGTCTTTTTTTTTTTTTTTTCCTCCACTTTTAGTTTGTCTGGCAGATTTTTTTCCACATTAGCTAAAAGAACATTTTATTACTAGTCTAACCACCAATAGAACTCTTCGAGAGGCACATTCCAGTGCTTTCAGCTTTATCCTGGCTTGAAGGAGACACGTTCAAATTGATTCTTTGTCAGAATTTGGAAGAGAAGGATCTTCAGCAATGAACCCCTGCATGTCAGATGACTAATATACAAGACTTAGTCTTCTAGGTGCTGCGATACAGCTACTGTAAGCAGTAGGTAGAATAGGAGTAACAGGCAGATTTTTGTAATGGCATCATGAAAACATGACTCAGTCCTCTGTAGGCAACTGTCACAGCACTCCAAACTATCTGGCTGCAACAAGGTCTTTTACTATCTCATACCAGCATAATCCTCATGCCAGTCCCTCTGCTGTCTTCTCCTAGTCTCTCCTCATCCAGGGCAGGCACACTCTCTCTCCTCCTCTTTCTTCCTCAGCTGCTCTCTTTTCACTGGCTGCCCAGCCAATTAACAGAACCATCCACAGCTGCACCTTATCTACATCAGCCAACCCACTGCCCCTGAAGCCAGCCCACAGCTGTATTTTATCAATATTAATTAAGCCAGCTTCATTCCTCTACAGACAACCAAACAGGATTCATCTCACCTGACTTCAGACATCTGCAGATAGAACTAGTCTTCTTCAATATTCAGTGGGAAAACCGGGTACTTTTCATCTAACCTATTTTATAAGTCTGCCTTGAGACAGATGATTCATGAACTAAGATGACTGTAGTTTTCCACTGGTTTTACAAGAAGTCTAGACAGCTGTCTCAAAAGATTCCATACATATACCTATAACTGATCAGCTAAATACAGTTTCCAGAAAGTAGAAGGTCACATGTTCCAGCGAAGACATCTTAGTAACTTGGGAAATTTGTCCTGTTTTCATGGGAAGTACGTTGTTTTTTGTTGCAGGGATTAGCCTGGGCTGAAATACCATTTTTAAGGACAAGTTAGTACATAACATTTTATACTACATATTCTGTGATGTATTCAAGGCCAGACAGATGGTAAAGGAATTGACTAGTCTAGGAGTTTTAAGTATACTCCTGAAATCTTAACTGCCAAGGCTTTTTCATTCATCCTGTCACAGTCTGTTATATCTCATTGACTTTGAGCTTCTTGTTTATGCGCTGTGATGTCTTTTGTCCTAATAGGATAAAATTCACCCAAGCCCTAAACTGAATAAGATGCTACCCACAATTTATTGTTGGTTTACTTAATAATTCCATAGTATGAGACATATGGTCAAGTAAAATTATTTAATACAAACCCAGTAATAAGATTTCAGGTGAAAAAAAGAACAGGAGGAAGGAAAATGTTTCAGCAGCATGTGAAGGATTGCAAAAGGTAACTTGATACACCAGTAACTGTTCAGACTGATGAGAAAACAAGCCAGGGCTAGTGCAATGACTTCTGAATCTCATGACACAGCAGCTGACATGGCTAACACTATTAACAAGAGCAACAGCAATGCACGGCCACATAGACGACTACTTGTGACACTTTAGGATACTAACAGGATGTTAATATCTCAAGTACTCTTCTAACCCTGATGCAGCATTTATAGCCATGACCCACACTTACCTTCGAACTTTCTGTCCTTGTTACACTCTGAACTTTCTGTGTCTGCACTCAGTCTGCCTGCTACATCACATTTTCTTGCTCCCAGTGGATTGAATAATTCCTTCTGTCACTTGTAAATAAAGTTATCTCAAAATAGTTCTACATTCAGAATCTAACCATTATTAGATGGTCTGTAAGATACATTAGCAGGAATCTTATTTAGCAGTAGTTCTATGTTTCTTGGTCATTTCAAAAAGCTTAGCCTGATACTTCCTTAGTAATATATTACATCAAATTCAGTTCTAGGGTAGATCTGCTAAACTCAATCTAATTAACAAACTGTTTAGTGAATATTACCCTTTTTCTTACTTTTCTTGAGTTCTAAGTTTTTTAGTAATTTATTTATTTATTTTATTTTTCCTTGTAGCTGTGATAAAGCATTACAAACCAAGTTTTTAAAAGTAGCCCCTCTATTTTTTAAATATTTATTTGCAGGAGTTCAAGGAACTGTCTGAGACTTTAGGATTCTTGATTGCTAAAAGATTTTGCAGTGCAACTGTGTGTTTCTTGAGGGAATTAAATGTTATTTTATTTGTCTTTGTCTAAGAAATTCAGAAGTTCAACATAAGTTAGTGAGCAACATCCAGAAAAGAAACAGTCAGGTCAGCTATAGTAAGCACTGAGTTACTGCTGAATGTTTTGAATGTCAAGAAAGTGTATGTGGTGACACCACCATCTATTCTCCCTCAGTCTGATTCTTTAGTCTTTGTGTCATTTTGACTGATACAAATACTGACATTGAGAAATTTCTGTGTAATGAGATGAAAGATGTATACAGAAGCATTTTTTTTTTCTTCTTCTGCTCTTATACCTACACGTAGCATGAGCTGCAAGAAGGAAAACTGCCATTTATTTTAGGTAACAAGTGAAAATTATCATAGCAGTATGAGTTAATTCCTATTCCCTCAACTTGCCATACCAAATAAAGAGATGACATTTTATCTTACTGATAGCACTCTTCTGTAGCATTTGCCTGTCATGAACAAATTATTGTTTATATCACTGGAACATATAGGTAACTCTTAAAAGCTGAAATTTTGCAATGTCAATTGCTATGAGTTTGTCATCATTTTTCATCTTTTTCATTCTTTTATGTTTCTAAGGAAGCTGCAACTAAAATGTAGAAACAAAGAAAGAGGTGTATTTTAAAAAATGTGTTTACTGATAGTTGTATTTGCTGGTTTATATTCTTTTTCTCCTCTCACCAACCTGGAAAAAAAAAAAAAAAGTTAAACTGTTAAATAAAATAACTGTCAAATAAAAAATATAATAAATAAAATACCTATTTTAGAACTAAAGCAAGTTGATTCATTCTAATCTCTATCTTTGCTACAAGGTGACTCAGATCTTTACCTGCAACAGAATTTGTAAAACATGGACTCTTTCCTGCATTTCTTAAGTGTCATGTGTTCAAAATCTTGTCTTTGACTTGGATGCTTATTTTTTTGCTTTCTTTAGAATATGGGGGTTTTGAGATGAGATCATGGGGTGTATAATGAGATACAGAGATAAGTTTGAAAATTCTGTTTGGATTGCAGCAGGAATAAAATGTGCATTTTGGTTTGTAATTTCACTGTCAGAAATCAGAAAAGCAAATACCAAATCAATGTAAGTGAATCAGAATTTAAGGCAGGAGTTGAGTGCATTTTCTGTGGTTCTATTTGTTTTACTTAAAACCATAATATAGATGTGGGTCACTTATGTTTCTTTGCAGGTCAATCCCTTGAAGACTTCAAAGGTTAGTGTTTCAGATGCAGTCACAAAGCAAAGAATTTTAAAATGGGCTGAATGGTTGGGAAGATATTGCTACTAACAAATAAAGTCATTCTTAACTTTTAGAGCGTTCAGCAATTTCCAGCATTTGCTTGTGTTTTCTTTGCTTTCATTTTTCTTACAAGAAAGACATTTTTTATTCTTATTCTGAAGGCTTTGTTTACACTATCCTTTAAATTGGAATCATTTTTAGGAAAGATGTTGAAAAGTATCATAAATGCTAGTCTGCTGCTAATAAAAATAGATTTCAAAAGAATGTTTGAATGATACACTATATACTAAAACATGTGTAGGAATGAAGTCAGTGTGGGATTGGCTCAGAAAACTGTTAAAATTTCACCACTTGACTTTCCAGTTATATTACATTTGCAGATCTTGCCAATTGACAGATCCCCTTATATACTGTGCACTGCTACTTTCATTTCTGCATTATGGCAGATGGTGTTCATGTTTGAGATAAAAGCACTTCAGTTTCCCTTTTCTGATTCTATGGTCAGTATCGACATTTGCTGTTCTGTGCTGGATGCAAAGGTTCTTTCAGTTTTATGGCTGCTTGCTATATAACGGTAATACTGCTAAGCAATTTTTTTTCTGCTTGAAAAGAATATTTTGACAGATTCATAATGTTTCCAAATGTTATTTTCAAGTAATCACTAGTATTATTTTGAAACATTTCAACTGGCAAAATTGTCTGTGATATTTAAAAAAATACATATCTATATTTCTACTGCTGTATCGTTAATAAAATGCAAATAAACGTTTGTAAATATCTGGCATTTTAATTATTTCTTATTCTGCCAACATTTTTTTCCATCCTTTATTGGATGCAAGGTTGGGAGCATTGCTAAAGAGGATGAGGAAAAGTACTCTTTACTTTTTTGTACTCATTACATTACTGAGGTACTTAATGCCCTCTTTGCCTCAGTCTTTAATAGTAAGACCAGTTACCCTGACAGTAGTCAGGCCCTTGAGCTGGAAGACAGGGATGAGGAGCAGAATGAAGTCCCCATAGTCCAGGAGGAAACGGTTAGTGACCTGCTGCTCCACTTAGATGTGCACAAGTCTATGGGGCTGGAAGGGATCCAAAAAGGGCACTGACAGTTGGCAGAGGAGCTCGTCAAGCCACTCTTCACCATTTATCAGCAGTCCTAGCAAACTGAGGAGGTCCCAGTTCACTGGAGGTTAGAAAGACATCACACGACATGTGTAGGACAACCAGAGGATCAGGGCCAGCCAGCATGGGTTTATGCAAGGCATGTGCTGCTTGACTAACCTGATCTCCTTCTACAACAAGATGACCTGCCTAGTGGATGAGGAAAAGGCTGTGGATGTTGTCTACCTGAACCTTAGCAAAGCCTTTGACACTGTCTCCCACAGCACTCCTCTGGAGAAATTGCCTACTCATGGCTTGGATGGGTGTACCTTTTGCTGGGTGAAAAACTGTCTGGACGGCCAAGCCCAAAGAGTCATCGTGAATGGAATTGCATCCAGCTGGCACCAGTCACAACTGGTGTTCCCCAGGGCTCAGTATTGGGTCAAGTTCTATTTAAGATCTCTATTAATGCTCTGGAGGAGGGGATTGGGTGCACCCTCAGTAAGTTTGTGGATGACACCAAGTTGGAAGGGGAGTGTTCATCTGCTTGAGGGTTGGAAGGCTCTGCAGAGGCATCTGGACAGGCTGGATTGATGGACTGAGGCCAGTTGTATGAGGTTCAACAAGGAGAAGTGCCGGGTCCTGCACTTGGGTCACAACAAGCCTACACAATGCTACAGTCTTTGGGCAGAGTGTCTGGAAAGCTGCCTGGTGGAAAAGTACCTCGGGGTGCTGACTGTCAGCTGGCTAAACACGAGGCAGCAGCGTGCCCAGGTGGCAAAGGTGGCCAATAGCCTCCTGGCTTGTATCTGAAACAGTGTGGCCAGCAGGACAAGGGAAATGATTGTCCCCCTGCACCTGGCACTGGTGAGGTCACACTTCAATTGCTGTGCTCAGTTTTGGGCCCCTGATTTCAAGAGAGACATAGAGGTGCTGGAGTGTGTCCAGAGAAGGGCAACAAAGCCGGTGAAACACCTAGAGCACAAGCTTTACGAGGAGCAGCTGAGGGAACTGGGGTTGTTTAGTACGGAGAAAAGGAGGCTCAAGAGAGGACCTTATTGCTCTCTACAACTACTTTAAAGGAGGTTGTAGCTAGGTGAGGGTAGATCTCTTCTCCCAGATAACAAGCGACAGAACAAGAGGAAATGGCCTCAAGTTTCATCAGCAGAGGTTTAGATTGGACATTAGGCAAAATGTCTTCACTGAAAGGGTGTTCAAGCATTGGAACAGGCTGCCCAGGGAAGTGGTGCAATCACCATCCCTGGAAGTGTTTAAAAGATGCATAGATGTGTTTCTTAGGGACATGTTTTAGTGATGGACTTGGCAATCCTGGGTTAATGGTTGTACTTGATAATCTTAAAGGTCTTTTCCAACGTAAATGATTCTATATATGTGTATGCAGTGAATACCACTTAGCTGAACATAGTTAAATCAAAAGGTACAGCAATTACGTAAAGATTTGTTGGGGGTTTTTTATTGGGTTTTGTTTTTTTTTTTAATGATACATGTTCAACACCTTTAGGTTACAGAAACAAAGTCTAAATCATATCAGGCATTTAGGTATATTTAAGAATACTTTCATATTGTAATACTGCTATCTTTAGATTTGTTGAAATACAGACTGTTACCTTTTATGCTGAGTTTAGCAATATAGCTTGCAATGCTCTGCAACACATTTTGTTGCGGGAATATAGTCTTTTCTTTAAATCTCTATTGGTTCTTTAGGCCATTTTTACTAGATATTTTATGACTTTTGTGATCCTTGGATCATTTTTTCTTGTGAAAGATAATAACTGTCAATCCATTACCCATTTTTCTAAAATTATCTCCATTTAAAATTTTAATAGTAACTTTTATTAACTTCAAATATTTTTTAATATTTAGAAAGCTGTTAACATACATGACTGTACAATGAAGTAAAGCATTGGTGGGTATTTATTTTTTTGTTTTGGTCAGAAAATGTACTGTCACTACTTTGTACTTTTTGTTTATATATATAGTTTCATAATGGAGCCATAGCAGTCACTTCACAGACCATGAAAAAGAAAGAGACCAGTTGTCAAAATACAAATGTTAGACCATATGAGAGTTGAGGTCTGTCACCTTTTCTATCAGACTTCTGTGATTCGGAGTGATCCATTACTCCATTGCAGCGGCTTTTGATTTCTGAAGTAGTTTAGGTGACACAAGCTGTTTCTTCTTGCTGCTGTTTTCTGACTCTAGAACTGTATAATTCCCTGGCAAATAGAGTTATAAATGGCATTAGTGATTTCTTCCATTTTTCAGCAGACCTTTCTGTACAGCCTAATTTTATTTCTCTCCTGAGACAATAAATGACAGCTGCCTAAGCAGCAAGTGCCAGAGTCCCTAAAACATCCAGGAGCTGGCTGTTGCTGCCAATGAAAACTGATGGGAAACTGGGAAGCAGCACCTGCTGCCACCACTCTGCTTCTTTCTGTTTTCCCTCTTCCTTTCATCCTCCAGTTCATCTGCTAGTGGTAGTAGCAACCTCTCATGCAAGATATAGCAGAGGAGTATGTGTTCAGTATGTGTTGAGCTATTGCTACAGCATCAAACTAAAGATTCAAAACCTCTCTATAGTCCCCAAACTGGTGAGTTTGTAACTCTCAAAAGTACTTGTTTTCCAAAGCCTCTGAATACATGTAGTCTATATTATAGGTCATTGTCACAAGGCAAAGATAGGAAGTATGAAAAAGTAGACTCCAAATAATCTGCAGGCACATCCACTACTGACAACAAATTCAACTTGTCAGAGATACAGGACCATTGACCCTTTGATAGTGTTTGATGAAAGAAAAATATGAGAGATTATCCAGTTGTCCAAAAAGGGCAGACATGAAAGAATTTCATTACAAATGTGATGGTCAGCACGTGTTCTAATATGGCAGAATGAAATAATCAATGAAGAAGCAAGTATATAGAGTACAATTAGGAAGCCAGTAGTTTGATGGGTTGCCAGGTCCTTGTTTTATTTTGTTTTGCTTTTCTGGACTGAAAATTCAAGGAAAACCTAAAAGTTGAGGACATCCAGACTTCCTCTCAGAAGCTTTTTGTCATCAATACCTTGCACTAATATTCTGTAGGTGCATGAATGAATTTAGAATTTAAGAAAATACATGCTCTTGCTAAAGTAAATGGGGATTTCAGCTTTTATGTGGCTACCAAACTAGCTTTTCAAGATAGATATGTCTCCTTCTAACAGCAGAGAGTATTCTTTTTTTCTTCATTTGCGTATTCTTGAATTACTTTCATTTCAGAATTAATTGCACTTGAATATTTGAATTACTAGTGTGGGTCTGGCTCTTGAGTTGCTGATATACTTTATGATAAATTAAATGCATATATAATTTTTGCTCTTCTTTAATTCTGTGGGGAATAACATAAGCATGTGAAATACAAATGTAGACAAGCTTTACCTAAGATGCTACTACAAAATAAAATTTTATTCACATAGAAAAATATGGTTTTTTTCACACTTCTGTGTACATTCACACCACAACCCTTTCAAAAGAAAATAGAAACCCTCAAATACAATAAAGCAGAATGTACAAGGCTAAACTGGTGGTTGAATAGAAATCTAAATTTTTTAAAAGTTGGAAGCAAAGAAATTCAAGAAGTAGATAACTTTTCAAATTTATTTTCTAATATTATGTTATTAACATCCAAAAATTTATCAGATGTTTAACATGAAAAGTCTGTATCCATCCTAATTTCAAAGGCACTTTCTTTAATCCCTCACTAAAGAATCTCAGACTGGCTTTGTGATAGCAATATTGCTTTATAGATTACAGTAGCTTAACCAAATCTAGAATAACTTTTACCTTTGAAATAATTTCCTTTGAAAACGTGTTTAATTCTAAATTACTTTACACATTTCCTTGTGAAAACATGTTTCTGTAGAAAGTTCTCATCTGCCTTTTCTGAAACCTCTAAGGAAAAAAAGAATCACTAGTGTATAAACTGTTTGGAAAAAGACTTAAATATAAAGGAAAGAGACAGACAGACAAATGAAGCATTTTTAGACAGACGAATGAAGCATTTTTGTATGTATTTGTGGAATTTTGTGAACTGTTGTATCTGATGACAGAGAAACCTTTTCAGCTCGGCAATAAAACTCCTGGAAAAAAGTGAGAGTTGATAATGGAGACAAAAAGATAATCTGTTGAATTTGGTATACAGGGATCAATGAATGACAACTATTTCATATTTAGATTGCATAAAAATATATACAAAAATTTAACCTCAAATGCTGGTAAATAGTCAGCTAATGAAAGAAGGAATACTATTGTAGTTGTGGCAAAGCAAGTAACACTTTTCTATTTAAACCTGTAAATTGTCACATTAAAGTCACTGACATTTAAACTTTTTTTTTTTTTTTTTCCAAAAAAGGAAGAAAGTGCATTGCATGTTATCAAACAATTTACTTTGATAACGACTTACATTGAGATTGGTAGTAAATCAAAAATTAAAAGTTAGCTGTATAACTCTTTTTTTTTTTTTTTTTTTTTTTTTTTTTTCCCTCCTGGAAATGCTTGTTATGATTTAAACAATATAACTTTTAAAGTGCTGTTGTTTCAGACCTTGTAGATGGTTGGATATCTATTAAACATTTTGAATGGGACAATGTTAAAATCAATTTCAGGTTTACAATTCTTGTTTTATTTACATATTCAGAGTTAAATGTGTTGCACGGTGACAAAGAAAACTTTCTGAGAAATACTGCACACCAAAAAAGCCAAATGCTCACCTGCTTTTATAATTACTGGGAGAACATTGTTCTTTGTAGTTCATCCCCTCTCTATCTAGAACTCCTTCACCTGTTCGTGAAAGGGAAAGAAAGCCCCTCACTAAGGGTTTTAGAAATATCACTACTAGTGGGATAGCTGTAAGGGCCATGGTAACCAAAAATGTTCTGTATGAGACTTAATACTGCAAGGGTATATGTTGAAAACACTTTGAATGAAAATTACAACACAGTTAAGAATAAACCAGGATATAAATATCTGACTGCGATACAAAACCCCTCACACCTTATTAGATCATGATTATTAGATGCTTAGCTCTTTATATCTTCTAGTCAGCCTGGCAATTGACAGTAATGCATAGATTATAATTGCATTCTTGAACTGTATGATCATTTGCTGAAGATGTAACTGGTGTACTGTGTATTAGCGATACAAGTATTCCTTCCTATACAAAAATACATTAGTTAAGCAAGAAAGCTATGTTTTTATAGTAGAAAGGGTTTAAAAATTTCTCTGGTTACATTAAGATCCTTAGCTGATTTCTGTGGGAAGACGAGTTATTCCCCTGGAATGTATCAGAAAAGGAGCTTGGAATGTTGAGAATAGGAGCCGCTACATCTACTTTATAAATGTTAAGCTTCATGTAATTTTTGCTTCCAAGCACTCATCATCCTTCTGCTATCCCTTTGCATCTGTACTGTGGGAATCTCTGTTACAATACCTTGACTTCCTTTAATACATTTTAAGGTATTAAAATACGATAAAAGAATGTTTTCTATTTAGGTAAGGTTAATTTAGCATTTGTAACATTCCTTGAGTTTTACAGTCATAATGAACCAGGGATTTTAGACATATCAAAGGTAAATGATTAATGTAAATGAATATCTCACAAATGTAAATTGTCTGCTTGCAGATTAGAAGACAGTGTGCTCAGAGAGAAAAAATCATGGAAAGTCACTGAAACACCTAGTAATTTACAGAAGAATTCCATATGTGCTGGTGAAAGAATTAACTATCCCAAGTTTCTTATTACAGCACTCAGGCAGACCAGCACCTTTGGCATTTCTATGGGTCTCTACTGCCTCCTCCCCTAACCCTGCTTAGAAAATCATCCACTTGTTATGAACATTTTCAGTAGTTCACCTGAGCAAACAGAATTATTTCTACTTGAAATAAATATGGAAATACACCATAATCAAACTGGCAAGAGTTTTTACAACACATGGGTTTGACTGTCTGTCAGTAACTTCAATACGCTGACATGAAAATGAGGCTATAAATGATCATCCTTGAGCATTGAGTTTTGTGGTAGATCCCTGATATGACATAAGCATTATGGATTTTTTTCTCAAAGAAAATTATACATTTTCCTTACATAAAATGCTGTTATTTGCTTTAACTAATGAACTAACCAATTGACCTTGGAATCCTAAGATTCTGATTATGTTTCATATTGAGCCTCAGATGTAGTGAATACACATTTTCCAAAGAATGAGGTTTTCTTTCACTACATTAATGCATAAAATCTCTTGGAAAAAAATCTTCAATTTACAAACTAAAATAAAATTGCCATGCTTCAAACTGTAATTTCTTATTAGAATTTATTCCAGAGAGTGAATGAAGCATAAGAAGCTATTGCAGCAGAAATTAATAATAAAAAAGATTTAAAAAAATTATTAAATTATGAGAAATTGGCATGATGTTAAAATACTGAGTTCTCTATTTTGGCTTGTATCTCTTTTCTCCAGTAATTCACAGTACCTTACCAGAAAGAAGAGCATCAAGTATGATATGGATTTATTTTTTTTATGTATTTCTCAATGAGAAAAAAAAAAAATAATAATGGCCACAGACATGGAATTAGCCGTGAAAATACTATTATGTGATTCTTGCTGATGCTGACAAAACTGGATAAAGAGGAAAACCCCCAGTATTTCTAGGCTTGACTGTGATTCTTGTTGTTATTTTGTTTGTTAAAATGTGAATATTCTTTTCTAGACTAATTTTAATTGTGTAAGAAGCTATGCTTTATAGATATACTTCTCTAATCTATGGAGTTAACAGGCAAAGGCGCTGAGAGAATTGGCTGATGTCTTTGCCAGGTCACCCTCTATCTTATTTGAAAGGTGGTGGGGACTGGGAGAGGTCCATAACAACAGGAAAAAGGCAAACATTTCTTCTTGCTCTCATAAATTACTCCAGTGTTCTGCCTACAGTAATCCCCTGGATGAATAAACTCTCCCAACCAAAGTGAAACTCTTCACATGTGCAATGACGAACCAAGAGATCTTCAGCATTAACTGACTTGTTCAAGGCTCCTTTCAAAGTTTTAATATAGATTTGCTCACATTACTGGGGTGATAATATCTATAATAACATGGTAATTCAGTGTCAGTTCAGTGAAGCTTACTGATATGACAACCTGTATAAATAAAACTGTAGTGCAAAAATCAGACAGACTCTTCAGGCATATGTCACAATTGTTTTTACCACCCAAACCCAGAATATATAGTGTTTGAGTTTGGATCTACTCATCAAACATACTATTCCTGAAAAAACAACAGATTGCCAGTTTGATTATCTTATTACCATCACTCTTGTTTCCTTAAGGATCATACATATTTAAAACATTTTTGGGAAGTCATTTGTAATAGTTTGAGCAATTAACTTTTTGTATTCTCTGATATTGAGAAGGTAAGTTTGTCTTAATATTTTGCTGCTACAACTTACGTAATTGATACATATGCATAGATGACACAATCTTTGTAATAGCCTGATAAATGCTCAAAACTTACGAATGAAAACAAAGCAACAAACAGGAATTACACAATCACAAGGAGGACACATTTTCCAAGTACCCTTTGTTTTGTTCATGCTCTTAATGCCCTGTAAAACAATGAGCAAAATGAGTTATTTGGGAAACAGGTAGCCTGAGAGGGTACTTGGGATTGAATTTAGAAGTTTTGCATTCTGATAAGTACTACGACATTTATTTTTGAGCAAGACAATGCATTGTCTGTTTTGATTCTTTGATAGGGGAATAAAGGGGGGTGGGGGGTGGGGGTGGGGGGTGGGAAGGCAAAAAGATTTTTTACTTTTGCCATGTACTTCCAAAAGGTCTTTCAATAACTAGTAATTATCTAATGGGAAATGAAGTATTTTTCTTTCAGCTGCTCTCAAATCAATGCAAAGTTATTCTGCTAGTGAAGCTAGTAGGAGAATTTGAGTTGCATAACACAGATTAAACTTCAACTTTACTTAGCAATATTTAATTCTGAACAATATTACAGAAACCCAGAGATTTAATAGTATAAGAGACTACTTTTTTCAAGTTTTTATTTTTAAGGCCAGCTGCTTAAGGTGAAAGAGATATTATGATTATTAGAGCTTACTTGATTAGAAAGACTTGGAATTAAACTGACTCCCATTTCTTTGAGCACCAGAAGAATACAAATTGTTCCATTTGAAAAGAAAACAAATTTGAGAAGAAAATGAGAAAACATTTGAGAAGAAAACAAATATTCCATTGTTCTGGAATAGGTTACAGATCATTATTTCATCAATGTTCCAAAAATCACAGAGGTGCTCCTTGAAAGAGTTCTATGAAACCTTCATTTGTGTGTAATATTGTTGTAGGCAAAACATTCCTGACTTGGGGAAGTATTACTTAATTTAATTTATTACCTATTCACACAAGCTTCTGATCATGGATTTGGTTAGTGAGAAAAAAGATAATACAAACAATTAAAAAATTGCATAAAACCATTTTTCTTCCCCTTCTTCAGATTCAGATTAAGCCAGACACCTATCACGTCCTTCCCAGTCTCAGTTTCTCCTATTTTAACCCCAAATTACAGTCATTAACTCCCAGTTCCTTCACTGGGGTGTTGATTGACATAGAAGGCTGGGGTTGTGTGTGTAATGACTTCTGCCAGTTACTTCTTTCTGCTGATCTTTATATCTGCAAGTTTACCTCTGCTGCTCTCTACCATAGTCTCTCAGGGGCATTCCTGCCATGATGTGGGTTGCTCATGACCACAGTCCCTCAGGGGTGTCCTTGCACCAGCATGGTCATCCACAGACTTAGTCCTTTTAGGGATGTGTGTGACCCTTTTGGCTTTAGATGTCTGCTTCTTGAGTGGCTCTGCAGCAGCACCTCCAGAATTGTACAGTGTGTCTCCAGCCCCTAGCAGTTTCTAATTTATGGAATGTCTCAGTAGGGGTGCTGTGTGCTTCTCTGACTATCTAAAGTTTTGGTGCATAATGGGCTACTCACAACAGTTTCAGAGCTGTCTGGAACAGGATGTGACTGTCATTTGGCAGCTCAGAGCACCCTCCCACACAGGTCACCCCTATAGCCCCACGCTACTTAAACCCTGCAATTTATGCTAAGTGCAAAGATACAGTTGATTGAAAATTATGATTGCAACTTAATCTAATCATGTGTGTGATTAATACTAAATAATAAGCCATAAAACTGCAAGCATGAAGCTCTAAGGTTCAACATTGCAATATCTAAATATCTTGTTATTTAGTGGTTATTTAACTTGATGTTAAGTTTCTATATTACTTATCTACATGTTGAGAAAAATAAACTTACATGAATGAGATGCTAAAGGGCAAAATGGAGGAAGTCTAAACTGGTCAGAGGGAATTTAGTGGAGCAAGAGGTGTAAGACATCATGTGTCTGTTTCCTAAATCTGAATTGATAACGGATTTTTAAGTTAGACCAACCATTATAAAAAATATTGAATTTCCTGCTCTAAAAAACTAATAAGCATTAGCTACAGATTTGCATCTACAAATGAGGTCCAGTGCCCTTGTTGGAAATGCAGGGCTGGGACCTGTGTTCAAACAAAATACTTGAACCAGCTAAGCTTGTGCCACAAAGCAGCACTAGAAGGAAGTGGTGAGTGATAGTAGTAGGAGAATCCCTGCTGCAGGGGATGGAGACTCATATCTGCAGTCCTGACCTGCTGTGAAGGAAGTTAGCTGCTTGCCATAGGCTTTAACTCAGGACATTGTGAGGAGGCTGATGAAACTCCTCTGGCCCTTGGACTGTTACACCCTGCTATTCTTCCATGTGGGCACCAACAATAATACCAGGGAAGACCTGGAGAATATCAAGCTACATGGATCCAGGGACAAGGATCAAGCATGGTTTTCCTCTTGAGCCTAATGCTGCAAGTAAAGAGCTTGAGGAGGAGTAGACATATCCTGAGGGTCATGATCTCACTGAGATCACAGAGGCATGGTGGTGTCACTCACACAGTTGGAGTGCTGCAGGAGGCAGAATCAGACTCTTTCAGAAGTACAGCCCAGGACAGTGAGGAGAGGGAGTTCTGAGCCAGATCAGTGATTATGGGTGAGGATTAGTGGGATTATCAGCATGAGTGATGTTGTGGTGGATTCCTGCTACAGACCACATGATCAGGAAGAAGAAATAGCTGATGCCTTCTTCAGTCAACTGGAACAAGCATCAGGTTCACAGATCCTAGTCCTCATGAAGGACTCAAACCACTGCCATATCTTCTGGAATGGTAAGATAGCCAGGGCACAAACAACCCAGTGGGTTTCTGGAGTACATTGATGACAAATTCCTAACACAGATGACTGCAGAACTGATGAGAAGCAGATATTGAAATCTTATAATTCTAAGATTATAATTTCAATACCAGTAAGAACCTAAACAGAGTAAAAGTACACAAAACCTGAAGGCTCTCACCAAGAGATGACATGACAGTTTATGACAGATGGTATCTATCTTGTTGAAGCTGCTTCACTTTGTGTCAAATACTTAGATCCGGAAGTAATTTTTTCAGGGAATTGTTCAATGTTTGAATGTCAGATCTCTTAACTAGCTGAATGTGCTAGGTGGATATGAAGTCATTGTTCCTCTTGAATATGAATATTTAATTATCCCATGAATTTCATACAGTTTTAAAGGACTTGTTAAGGGATTCACACCCTAGAATATCCACTAGGATGAAGTTTTCTCTTCACATCTTTAACTTGGGCCCCAGGGAGGCAGCAGACTAACCTAAGAAGTAGTTCCAGTGTGCATATTGGGCCTTCTGTTCCCCTCAGGATAGAGTGTCCCATGACCTGCCTTTTTTTTTCTTTCTTTCATCACCGTGTTCAGCCAGGTGGAGAGAGGCTAGGGAATCCTCCATGTCATGTGTCCTGTCTGCCTGACAGGCCTGTCCCAGGGAAGGTAGGGTGCAATGCCAGCAGTCTCTCTCTCTCTCTCTCTCTCTCGGACTCCCTGATACTCTTCAGCCTACTCACCTCCTCCCAGAGCTCTGTCACTGAGCGGAGGAGTTCCTCTACCCGGGCACACCTCCCACAGCTGTGCTCGCTGCTGCTGTCCAGTACTGGCGTAAGAGCAGGGCACAGCTGGCAGCCGGCACCTGGGTGGCTGCGTGTTCCCACCAGAGCTCTCTGGGCAGCTGCATCAGTTGTGGTGGGTGCAGAGCTTTGAGCGGACACAGCTTTCTGCTGGGTGGATACCATAGCTCCCTGGTCGAGCTGGCAGAGCTTCAGCGCCCCTCCTGCTGTGCCCATCTGTGTACATTGCTGCACTGCACCCTTGCCGACGTGCCACACCCTGTTTGCCTGGCTGGGTCACTAGTGCTCCCCAGGGACTTCTTTTATGCTGGGGGGAGGACCTTGGCTCTTGTTGTTCCTGGCCCCATCAGCCACTGTCACACGAGCTGCAGGCTCCTGGTGTCTGTCTCTGCTCCCCTGAGGTTTCCCTATTTCAGGGACCCTTCTGTCCACCATGCTAGAGCACTGCGCTGTGCATTATGCCTGTGCTGGTTCTGCACATCTGGGCAACTGAGAGTTCACTCCTTCCATCAGAAATAGATATGCAGAATCTTCTGGAGAGTTGTTGGTGGTGGTTTTTTTGCTTTGTTTTGTTGGGTTTTTTTAATGTTTTGAGGGCTGCTTTATTATTCAGTTCATAAAATATTGGGTATTCATTTGTGGAAAAAAATGTCAGGAGAACTAAGAACAATTGCTAATTATAGAACAGTCTTTAGGGTATGTTACTTCTATGCACTACACAGCAATTGTTCTCCTGGGAAAAATATGAACAGGCTGATACTGATCTGCATTACAGAATGATCATTGATCCATTGAAAAATATTTCCACCATCCTTAGGTTACATGAATTAAACTAAAACAGGAATATATGAAATTATAAACAAGTTGTGTTTCATTTTTTAGTTACGTGAGAAAGTCTTAAAGAGTTAAATAGGAAGTTCTTAAACTTTAACATTTATTAAAGCTGACTTTAATATATTATCAGCATTTGCCTCTTGTCTTGACATACTCACATGCAGACTGTGACAGTCATAACTACGCTTGTTATTCAAAAATTATTCATAAATTCCACTATAAAATTCTTACCTTTTTACCTCATGAAAAGCCCATGGGCACTCTAATGAAAATTCTGGCTCACATTATAGAGTTCTCTTTGGATCCCCACTACCACCAGCAGCCCCCCTTTGCACAGGTGGACTACTGACTGACTTTAATGAAACTCTGAAAAACCTGCCTACACAGAGTTACTTCTGGGAAAGAGAGTGTTGTTAGCCAGATATTTGTTTTTCTTTATCCCCTGGCATTAGCTTGTGCAATGCAATAAAACGTGGGTTTCAAATTCTGAATATTATAGTTGAATCTCTAGCCAGAATTTACTGCTCAATAAAGTCATAAACAATTTGCATAAAGATGCCTAAGAAACACGTGTTGAAACACTCTGTATTCGTATTCAGCAAGTCCTGTATTAATGGGAAATGTGCACAGAAATATTGTGAACTGACAATTTCTTAATCTAAAAAAAAAAATATTCGCTGAAAATATTTTCTATTTCTTGATCAAGTTTGCCTAGTGTGAAGTCACATGATAACATATAAATATTCAATCTGGCTTTCACTGACCATCTTAGGTACTTGTAGCATTCTCAGGTTTGGAACATGGAATTCACAGAACTACTTGTTTATTTTATGAGCAGTGGAAGTTTGGTTTTGGGTGGTTTTTTTTTACAACTCCCTGTCTGCCCTTATGCTTTTCTTCTTCCATTTTCCCTCTCTCTAGATGTTACAGCTATTTGAAACTTCATTTTCTATACTAACTTCTGTCTTCTGACTTGTCAATATACCAGCCTTTTTCTACCCTAGGAAACCTCCACTATTTAGCTCTTTTTAAGATTAAATTCTTCAGTAATAGCTATGAACACTATCTCTCTGATATCACGTCTCATCTGTGTCAACTAATTAGAAAAGCTGCTGTCAGACCATAGCATAGAATCACAGAATCATAGAATGATTTGGCTTGGAAGGGACCGTTAAAGTTCACTTATTGCAGTGACCCCCTGCGGTGGGCAGGGACATTTACTGAATCAGGTAGCTCAGAGGACTGTCCAGCCTGACTGAACACTTCCAGGAACCAGGCACTCACAACTTCTCTAAGCAACCCATTCCAGTGTCTCACCACTGTTTCTGAGCCAGTGGGATCTCTCAGAACACATCCAACTATGAGTGGGATTCATCTTTTTCAAAATACTTAGCAGGAATGGTGTAGAAGGTTCTGACTATACTGACCAAAAATTTAGACCACCTACTCAGAAACTGTTGTTTCTAGGCTCAATATCCTGTTAATTTTGTGGAACTACACATAGTTTGTACTCAGGAAAAAGAGCAGAATGGAAAAGAGATAGAAGTATGTCTAATAAACGAGTTGCAGTCAAAGAAAATAGTTCAAAATCCATATGGCAACAGATTGGAACCAACTCTGCAACTTTAACTGGTGAGGTATCTTTTCTGGAAGGGGGAGTAAGTGAGTTCTGGTTCTTATTTTGAGACTTATTTCTCTATTGTGCATTAAACATTCATTATAGAACCTCAGCCATACATAGATTTTGAGAAATGCTAGAAGTATCTACTAGGAATAAAGCAGGTGATGCTGACATTTCCATGGCACAGTAAATGGGAAAGATCCTGTAACAGGTATCTTGCTAGCCATCCTGTCTATGTTTCTATGATTTTTAAATAGATCTGGGTAATAAAATTGGGAGTCCAGAATTCTTAATTGTAAAATACGGTCTTTATGAATCTACAAAGTTAATATTCCTTTTCTATTGCCCAATTCATCCTTAAGAGCGTTGTTGCCCAGAGACAAGAATTCAGCAAGAATGCTCATCCTAAAGAGAATACCCTGATTGAGCCTATGACAGTAAGATGACAGAAAAGGAATTATTCCATCTGTAATTCCAATAAGGAATTGAAAGGAAGAATTCCATTAAATTGTAAGATTTCATTCAGACATACTGTCCATCCATACTGTTTTGTTCCCAACTGTGTCTGCAAATAGACAGTCAAGAAACAATAAAACCACAGTAATCTTGTGTGATACTTTCCTCTTAATACTATATCCTAGTTTCGACTGGGACAGAGTTAGTTTTTTTCTTAGTAGCTGTGCAGTGCTGTGGTTTGGCTCTGATGTGAGAATAATGTTGATAGCACACGGATGGTTTTAGTTGTTGCTGGGTGATGTTTATACTCAGTCAAAGACTTTTTGCCAGTGAGAGGGCTGGAGGGGCATGGGGAATTGGGAGGGGACACAGCCAGGACAGGTGACCTGAACTAGCCAAAACGACTAGTTATGCTTGATATAGAAACTGGGCAAGGCTGGCTGGGGCCTGCTGATCGTTGCTTGGGGACTGTCTGGGCATTGGTCAGTGGGTGGTGAGCAGTTGTACTGTGCATCACTGGTTTTCCTTTCTCCCTTCCCTTTGGATTTCATTCCTCTCCCCCTCTCCCTCCATTTCATTATAACTTTTATTGTTAGTATTATTGCTATTATTGCTCTTTCATTTCTATTTTATTTAAATTATTTAAAAGTTCTTATCTCAACCCTTGAGTTCAACATTCCTTTCCAATTCTCCTGCCCATCCCTCTGGGTGAGGGGGGAGTGAGTGGCTGCATGGTGCTTAGTTGCTGGCTGGGGTTAAACCACGACATACTCTCAGCTTCTGACTGTTTTCTGTTCTGTTTGTTCTATTTCCTAAAATTTTGTTTGTCTAGTGGGTAAACCCACAGCAGATTTCTCTTCTAACTATTTGTCTAACTTCTCCACAAACTTATTTAAATTCCCAGCGTAAACAAACCCCTTTGCAGAGGAAAAAGAAGTCTTCTATTCACTGCATGAAATAACATCACCTTCTTCTGGTTTTAACTTGGACATTTATTTGGTGGCCTATAGTTCTTCTACTGGAAGAAACAGTGAACAGGTAGCTTTTACACTTACAAGCTTGTAGACCTGTCACAACTTTGCAATCATTTCTCTTTCCCAGGATGAGCCGCTCTGGACTAGTCAATATTCTTCATGTAAGTTATAATTTTGCAATTCTTTTTGCTGTTCTCTGAAACTTTTCCTATTCTAATGTGTCCATTTTAGATGACAGGATCAGAAGTGCTCTCAACCTTAAAAGTGTCTGAACCACAGCTTTACACAATGGGATCCCTGTCTTTTCTCTTTTTTATACAACATAACTAATGTTCTATTCTGTATTATTTTTTTCTCGTGATTTTGAGTTTTAAGTTGCTTTCCTAATTGCTGCTGAACAATTTTTTTTTTGTTTTTGTTTTTATTTTTTTCAACTACCTGTCACAAGTTCTACATGTCTCTGTAGAGCTGAAACAGTCAGCTAGGAGGCCATTCTTCTGTATGTGCAGGTATTGTTTTTCTGCGTGACTTCCCTATCCTATCCCTCATGCACACCATCTGACATTTATCTCTGGTTAACTTCATCTGCCTTCATACTGCCTAGTCATTTATGGATATATTAATTTGTCCACACTGGCATCCTATTTGAGATTCTTTCAGGTGCTCAAGACACCTGCATAGTGCAGAAAATAAGGCACAGAACCAAAAGAAAACTAATAACCACTTTTGGAAACTTGGGGAGGCCAGATTCCCTAGCAGGACAGAGTAAAGAGGGACAGAATTTCATGCGTATTCCTACATTCCTCAATTTCATTGCTTCCTACAGTTGTCTGGTTGTTCAAGATTTTATTCTGAGATTTATATTGAGTCCAGGCTAGAGGGTAGCTGCTTTAGGTTATTAGGTGCCTAACTCCCTTACTTTCTACAGTTGTCTTCATTGTCTTAGGAGTTTCTAGTATGGCAGTGTGTCTCTGAAATCCCAGATAATGACATCAGGGAAATAGCTGACCAGTGCAGGTATAAAAATAAATCCATGAAAAGGGAAATTTACTTTATTTGTTTAAAATAATTAAATCATATAATTCCTCTATTCACAGCTTTATACATGAAAATTAAAAGGTCAAAAGACTGAAGTGCATTAAATTAAATAAATTAAGATGTAATTTATGCTTTTATAATGACCTGACTTTTTACTGACTCCTACTTACTTTGTTTGATTTATTGTTTAAGATTTTTACCTTTTTTTTTTTTTTTTTTTTTTTTTAATGTCCATAATCTTGAAGTCAAAAAACATGTAGAAATTAAGAACAAAAAACCCCAACCCACCACTGTTAAAATTTAACTGTGGTGGCAACTCCTTAAATCTGATTTCTGATCCTATAAATTCCTTGACAGCAAATGTGAAAGTGTTTTTCATTGTTACATATACCTTTGTTTGTTTGTTTATAAACTGTAATTACCGGTATACAAAAGAATAATTTAACAAGACATTAAAAAAAAGGTACTTGATGCAATTTAAACCACAAAGAACCTAAGATAATTAGAGCAATTGTTTAAAAATAAGCACTAGGTAAATTTAAGAACTCTAAAACTTGGAAAGAACAAATCAAAATAGCATGCTAAAAAACTAACCAAACAAACCCATTCAAAAACTTATTAATTTTGAACAAACTGCATATTTTTGACTGCTTTAAAACTACTGGGTTTTCTCACATTTCCGTAAATGAAATTATTTTTTGTATCTAAATATTAATTGAACATTAATGTGATAATTTTATATAGGTAGACAAGAGTTACAATGAGCTATATATCCTGGAATCAAATCTTTTACTTATGTACATTAATCCCTAATCAAAACCGGCCAGATTGGTATTCATCTAAGCTGACATTATCTACTTGAACCCTAGGCACTTCATGGTCATGGAGCTTCCTCTAATAGTTGTCATGTAGCAAAGTCCATGTCATGAAAATTAATTCAAGAAATAATGCAACCCACACGTTAAATGTGTATCCACCTTAATAAGTTGTCTTAGTCTTTAGTCATACAAAGGATTTAAGCCTGTTTAGACTAAAAATTTAAAAGAATAAAAATTTAAATATGATCAAAAGCTATCTGTAGAACTTGCAGCAAACCTAAAAAATGCATAGCTAAATGTGAGGGGGAACTTCTTCATTTCTACCAAACTAATAACAATGAGATGTGGACTGAGTTGCGATTTTCTAAGTACTGTGATGTCAAGGTCTATGACTACAAGTGCAATAATTTACTTAAATAAAAAGATTTTGATGGACTGACTAACGCCAAACATCCTTGTCATAGTTCCATTCTTGATAGTAACTCACCAAAAGAAGAATTTATGCTGTGATGGAGAGACAGGACGCAGCTTGATGCAAGCAAATGTTGATTTATTGTACAGAAATACAGGTTTATATATACTTTCAGAAGCTGCGTGTTTAAAACAGATTGGTTCTTGAAGCTAAGCATTGCATACTAGCAATCCCCAGTTGGTGGTTAACTACCATCAATCAACAGCAAGGTGTTACCTTTCCTTGGTGCCATCCGTCCCCCACTCCCCTATGCTCTCTCAGCATGACTCATCATGTTAATTGTTGTGTCTATTCACACTCCTTGTCCTCCCAGGGCTCGTGACCTACAGGCTCGAGCACGTTCCCCTCAGCTAACTGATTGCCACCCATGGTCCTAATTTCCAGCCCCCTCCTGGAAATTTAATTGGTTTATTTTAAGCAAAATTACTTCCCATAAATTCCAGACTATTTTCAACTGTAATTGCAATGAGAAGATAAGGTAATGTCTTCTAGTGATAGGGTAATGACCACCTAATCTTGTAAATGTTTCTTTAAAAGTACTCTAGCAAGTTAGCTTGTTCTGAATAGTTTTTTGTTTTGTTTTGTTTGTTGTTGTTTCTATTTCTTTTCAGTTATACTCCGATATCTCTTTGTCTATTTAATAAATTTTAAATACACATGGGAAGTTCAATTCCAGAAAAGTAAACTACATGAAAAATGAAATTAATCTTTTTCTTGATTTTTGTAATGCCAAAATATACCTCAACAAATTGTACTCTGTTTTTGTCAACACAGATGAGCTACCTAAATAAAAATGAGCTCCTTTAATAAGAGTTCAAATATACAGTGTATAGCTGAAGTTTAATCTTAAATTATGGGGGGAGGGGAAGAACAATTAGAAACTGAATCTCTATTTTTGTATTATGTAATTATACAACACAGATTATACAAAGGTAAAAAATTGGCACTTGTTATTACAAATTAAGGCTAATATAATTTTATCTAACATAACTCAGGAGTAACTGAAGGTAAACCAAAAAAATTATCAGTGTGGAAGTACTTCTTTTTCTAAATTTAAGGTCCGATTAGTACTTCAGATTCTGCGTTCTCTCTAATTATTATGATGTTTAATTGGCTTTTTCCTTTCTCATTTTAAGAGCAAACCCAGAAATCTATAAACTTACAATAATTGATATCTGAATTTAAATTGGATATTTAAATACAAAATACTTCCTGAAGGTCATAGAGACCAAGAAGTGGGGGTAACACTGACTAATCTTAGAACTTAATCTGGCAACTAAAATACATATATTAAAGATATGCAATTCAATTCATCGTTCTGTTTAAATAATGTATTATATATTTAGTACACTAATTTCTTCCAATATGCTAATTAAAATTAACATTAAATCAGTCAGTTTAATGCCTTTTTTGGTTTCACACATGAAGGATTAACTGACAGACACATTGAAAAATGGCTGGTATACATAAATAAAGGGCTTGTAGAAAGCCCTTTGGGTAACATTGCACAGTGTCAACAAAATCCAGAGAAGTTTTTGAGTTAGAAAACCTGTAAAAGTAACACACCTTTAGGGTGATTTCACGTCATAGATGGATGGTGAAAGAGAAGCTGAAAAAGTAGCATTCTGAAAATGTATTTCTTTGGTATGTGCTATTTTCTAGCTAGTGTTATAAGCTTTTAAAATACTGGTTCTAATACAAAAGAAGTTTGGTGGTGGGGGAGAAGATGGGGAGATAAATTAACCTGCATGTACAAAGGTGATACCCAGAAACAAATAGGACTGAGATAATGACTCCAGTACTTTCTCTCTGTTGCTATAGTACCTCAGGATCCAAATATTAATTCAAAAGTAAATTCCGGTTAATTTAAAACAAGACATCGTGTTTTTTAGTAAATCCATACTATGTTTCATCTAAAGATATGTAGAAGTTCCTGAAGACATTCAATATGAACATGTGAAAAATGTATAAATATTAGAAGAGACATTTTGTTTTGTTCTATTTTCTGACAGAGAAAGTTATAGGAGACAAGTGATGCTGAAAATAATTTAAATAAACCTCAAAAATAACAAAGAGAAAATGTGGAAAACATTGTCACTGAATGCTGAATAACAATAGGCAAGATGGTACAAAGGCAGGAATAACAGATATACATGGGGGAAATGCATATGCCAGAATACCACAAATTATATATCTTGACATGAAAAAAAAGGGGAAGATACTATATTTTTACAGCTAAGTTAAAAACCAAAAGCACAGTTGACAGATCACTGACCGTGAATACTGTTTATTACTTTTTTGTTCCCTGGTTCTGTGTAAGACAATTCCAAATACAAGGGATGCTATCCACAAGCACAATAGATCCAAGGCAATAAGTCCTAGTTAACAGGTTTTAGACCTTTTTTGCTATCAGTTTAGATCTGGAAACTGAAGGAAACCAAAATATAAGGCAGTTCTACTAAGAGACAATAGGTTTAAATAAACAAACAAACAGATAAATAAACAGCTGAGAAATCATTTCTGTCAGATGCAAGCCTAAACATCTGACACAAAAAGCAAAAACTAATTGGAAGGTCAAAAATATAACTTTTCTTCCTCCTCTCTGCGTTCTCTTATTTCAATGTCACTGAGGAAAGAAATCAGTTAGATCCTGTCTTACTTTGTATCAGAACAAAAATAGCATGAGAGGAAAAACTAATATCATACAATGAAAAAATAACTCTCTTTGCCTGGAAGATGGTAAGTTCTGCTCCTTGGCAAGTGTAAGTGGAAAGACTGTCAGCTACTGATATTTTCTTGTAATAAAGGTTAAATAAGGAATCAGACAGAAAGATGAAATTCCTTTATACTGGGGGAAGTGAGAGCTGTATTTCACAAGAGATGTTTGATGCCATCTACTTTAAATTAAAGTAATAGTCAATGAGGAATGCTTTTAAGTTGAAATACATATATACACACACATTGGTTATTTGTAGTGGCTATTGTTTTATAACTAGTGAAGCAAGGTGTACACTAGACTAGGAAAAATAAAAAATGAACCGTTCAAGTATAAAATGCAACAGAATATAATTATGCTGCAATGGAAAAGGTAAACTAGAAAGAAGATGGTATTACATTATTTTAGCAATGATGTCATAGGAATAAAATTAATGACAAACAGAATGAATAAAGGAAAGACAAAGCTGAACTAATCTTGAACATTTGACTAAGTTTGGAAATAGCATCAGGAAGAAATGACAATTTCTAAAAGAAGTAGAATGACAAAATATGTCAAAATTGCACTGAAAAAAATTGACATTTGAGCTATTTGTTTGAACTTACTTTTGCAGTCAGTAGAGAAATTTTTACATATCTAAAGTGAAATTTACTCTTAGAAAAATACCTACATAGATTACAGTATCATGTTACCACAATTCCTAATTATCTCCACCAATTACAGAAAGGATCTTGAAAGTATATACTGTCATTTATACTTTAGATTGCCCATAAATTTAGGCCTTTCTTTGGATTTTTCTTATAATGAAAAATGTCATGCTACTTGATCACAGTATTGATACACATATTTTGATTTGTTAACTTGTTTTAGAAAACTGTATATACCAGCAGTTGCATCTTTTTACCCACAATCATAAAAAGGGAGCAAAAACTGGTAGTCCAATAAAACAGAATATTATTCTGTAATCTGAAGTGGAAACCTGCATTTTCTAAACCTTCTTGATATTCAGCTTTGTCAGACCTCAAAATATATGTTCTCCAATTTGCACTAGAAAATTTTTGTAGGTGGCTGTGTGGCTGGATGTTCTAATTTGTGATAAAGTTTGTCAAAAAGCACCTGCTCATGCACTGTCTTTAATTTAAATTCTGTTATTGATGGCATTCAGAAGCATTAAAAAACTTAAGTAAGAAGAATGAGAGTCTTTCATACAGATGCAGAGTTTCAGTAGCTCATTTGATAGAAGAATGATACAGCTGATTATAAATTACCCTGTGATTATTCTAGTGAAAGATTTGAAAAGTGTAAATTTGAGTTCATAAACCACAAACAAAATGCATATTAATTTTTTGATAAAAAGGTAGTTGAAAATTGTTAAGTGCCAGCTTGATTTACAATTACTGACGTAATTTCTCTTTTCTCTAAAATAAAAGCTCTAATTGCATTTCAGTATCAGAAGGCAATACCCACATACTTTCAGTTAGTTCAGGTTTAAAACATTTTTAGGTTTAGTTTGGGTTTTTTGTTTGGTAGGTGGGATTTTTTCCTTTCATTTTTTTTTTCTTTTTTCTTTTCTATGATGTCATAGAATATAACTGAATGGACATTCTCACTCATTTGGGTTGTCATTGACTTAATGAATTATATATTCTGTGATTTCTTTCCTTGTTCTTACACTAGTTCTATAGCAGAATGTTGTAAATTTTAATTTTCTTTTACTGCAACTCCTTACAACATTATTCATCAGGTAGGTTTTCAGTTATAAACTGTGCAGTTGGATGAGATAGATGAAGCACAACTACAACATGATACGTGGCAAGCAAACTTTCTGACTCATTCTCTGATAGGTATTTCCTCTAATAAATCATTCACTCACTACAGTGCCAAAGAACATCAGCACTGATTCCATGTCTTTTTCCTAGTTGTGCAATGAAGCCCATGAGTGTACATTTCTGAATACTGTCTGTACTAATGATTGCTTCTCCATGCTGTTTTCAATTTTATGTAACATCTTAACTCTTAAAAAGTATTTTCACTGTAGTTCTTTGAAAAAAAACTTTAAATGAGCTTTGATCGTGTAATTTTTGAGGTGTTTTGTATACAGAACTATGCACTTCTTACACTAGTACATTTGTCCTTTATTTCACTCCTAATGGCGTGGTTTTTTTTTTTTTTTTTTTTTTTTTTTTTTTTTTTTTTTTTTTTTTGGTTTGCTGTTACATTTTACATCTTTTATTTGGTTTAATTTTTGACATGCAGAAAATGTCTACTGAGTACTTGAATTTAGCAACAGAAAAAAATAGAAGATTCTGTGGTATAATTGTAACAATATTAATTTTGCAGTGTCAGATAAGGTTAGAAATGTATATACGTTTAAATATCATTGCTGTACACAGACTATGTTATTCAGTCAGTAAGCTAAAATGCTTAGGACAGATTTAAGAAAGTGCTCAAGACAATACTCTATAGTGTTAAATTCATGTTCTTCATAGAATCATAGAACAGTAGAATATCTCAAGTCAGAAGGGATCCACAAGGTTGATTAAGTCCAAATTGCTGCTCCTCGCAGGACTACATAAAACACATGACTAAGAGCACCAGCCAGAAGTTCGTTGAACTCTGACAGACTTGGTGATGTGACCACTTTCCTGGGGAGTCTGTTCCAGTGCTGGACCACCCTCTGAGTGAAGAACCTTTTACTAATGTTCAGTTTGCATTTCCCCCAATGCAGCTTCATTCCTCTCCCTTGTGTCCTACCACTGGTCATCAGAGAAAGGACATAAGTACCTCCCCCTCCACTGTCCCCCCTTGAAGAAGTTATAGACTGTGGTGAGGGCACCCCTGTCCTGGTTTCAACTGGGATAAAGTTAGTTTTCTTCTTAGTAGCTGGTACAGTGCTGTGTTTGGGATTTGGTGAGAGAACAATGCTGACAGCACACTGATGGTTTTAGTTGTTGCTGGGTGATGTTTACTCTAAATCAAGGACTTAGCAGTTTCTTGGGCCCTGCCAGCGAGAGGGCTGGAGGGGCACAGGGAATTGGGAGGGGACACAGCCAGGACAGCTGACCCCAACTAACCAAAGAGGTATTCCATACCATGGGATGTCATGTTGAGTATATAAACTGGGGGAAGAAGAAGGAAGAAGGGGGCAACTTTTGGCATTATGGCGTTTGTCTTCCTGAGTAACTGTTACATGTGATGGAGCCCTGCTTTCCTGGGGATGGCTGAACACCTGCCTGCCCATGGGAAGTGGTGAATGAATTCCTTGTTTTGCTTTGCTTACATGCACAGGTTTTGCTTTACCTATTAAATTGTTCTTATCTCAACCCTTGAGTTTTACATTTCTTTTCAGTTCTCCTCCCCATCCCTCTGGGTGAGGGGGAGTGAGTGAGTGGCTGCACGGGGCTTGGTTGCTGGCTGGGGTTAAACCACAACAACCCCTGATCAGCCCTCTTTTAAGATTAACAAACCAAGCGACCTCAGACACTCCTCCTAAGTCTTGCACTTGAGACCCTTCACCATCTTGGTCACCCTCCTCTGGACACACTCCAATAGTTTGATGTGCTTCATATACTTTGGCACCCAAAAGTGCACACAGTACTCAATGTGGGGCTGCACCAGTGCAGTATAGCGAAACAGAACAAGGTCTTAAAAAAACAAAAGATTAGTCAGGATGAGTTTGGTACAATGCTCTGGGTGATGCTCTGTTTGTGTTGAGAAAGGAATGTACTCTGAATAATTAGAAAAGATAAGGTGGGCACCTGAAGGAGGTAAGGAGACCATCAAGTCAGGAAATCGTTGAACAAAGAAAATTGAAAGGTCTATTCCACCTAGATCCACCTATTATGAATGGAATGATTGGGTGTCAAAATTAAAATAATATGTATGTAAAGATGTTGTGTAACCTTTCACGAAAACTGTATAAAATACCTAACTTTTCAGTGAAAACTTTGGAGCTAGTTTGTCCAGTGCAAATCGGCTAGCTCCCCAACGTTGCACGAAATAAATACGTTTGCTGCTTAAAGACAAAATTCATCTCTGAGCAGTTACTCTGTGCTGTTTTGGCATCAATAGATTGGAACAATCACCTCTCTGACTATCTAGCAAAGATGTGCTTGAAGCACTCCAGGACACAGTTGGCCCTTTAGGCTGCCAGGGCACACTGCTGACTCATATTCAACTTGTCACCAACCCAAACCCCAGATCTGTTTCCATGGGGCTGCTCTCCAGCCTCTAGGTCCCTAATTTGTACATATAACCAGGATTACCCCATCCCAGGTGGAAAATCTAACACTTGTTCTTGTTAAATTTCATACAGTTGGTGATTGCTCAGCTCTCTAGTCTATCCAGATCTCCCTGTAAGGCCTCTCTATTCTCAAGGGAGTCCACAGATACTCCTAATTTATGATCATTGGCAAACTTACTCAATGCACATCCAACTCCTGTGTCCAGATAATTTATAAAAACATTAGAGAGCACTAGCCCTAAAATTGAGTCCTGGAGAACCCCACTGGTCACTGGACACCAGCCTGATGTAACTCCATTTACTACAACTCTTTGAGCCCAATTGCTCACCCTGTATATTATGAACTTGTCTAGCTGTGTGCTGGACATTTTGTGAAAGACAGTATCAAAAGCTTTGTTAAATTCCAAAACCACCACTTCTACTGGCTTCCCTTGGTCAATTATTTGGGTGACCTTGCCAAAAAAAGGAAATCAAGTTAATTAAGCAGGACTTTTCCCTTGTGAACTCACGCTGACTATGATAAATGACATTGTTTCTCAAATGCTTTTCAAAAACTGCCAGAATAATCTTCTACATAATTTTACAAGGCAGTGAAGTGAGACTGACAGGCCTGTAATTACTAGGGTGTTCCTTCTTACCTTTCTTGAAGACTGGGACAATGTTTGCCAGGTTCCAGTCAATTGGGACCTCTCCAGACTCCCAAGGCCATTGAAAAATAACGGCGAGAGATCTCATGATAACATCTGTTAGTTTCTTCAGTATTACGAGGCTCTATAAACTTACACACATCCAGCTGAAGCAGCAAGTCTTGAACAAGTTCAGGGCCAGCTGGAATTCTGTGATCCCCTCAGTCATGGTCTTCCTGAACAGGATTCTGGGGGTCACAGGGCCCATCCATCCTTGTTGTTGAAGATAGAAGTGAAAAAATTGTTACAATGCCTCCACGTTGTTCTACATCCCTATTTGTGAGGTGACCAACCTTGTCAAGTAGTGGACCAATGTAATCTCCTTTTGCTTGTAACATATTTTTAAAAGCTCTTTTTGTTGCCCTTTGCAGTACTGGCCAACTACCTGGACTGTAATCAAACTTTGGATGCACAAATTTTCTCACTACAGTGACAAACAGCATCTCTGTAGTCCTCTAATGCTGCCTGTCCTACTTCCCTTTTCTGCCTATGTTCTAGAAGAACGCTGTTCATCTGATCTGGCCTTCTGTCCCACTTGATTGACTTCTGACATTTTGGAATTGCCTGCTCTTGTTCTCTTAAAAGGTTTTAAAAATTGATCAGCATTCATGTATGCCGATACCTTCAAAAACAGATTCACAGGGGACCTTAATAACTGGCTCCTTCAGCAGCCCAAAGTCTGCTCTCCCCCTATCCAAGGTCAAAGTCTTGCTGACAATTTTTCTCTTATTGCCAATGATTTGAAACTCAACAACTTCATAGTCACTGTGACCAGGACAGCCACCACTCATCACTTCACCCTGTCCTAATTTCAGCTGGGAAATAGTTAATTTTCTTCTTCGTAGCTGGTGCAGTGCTGTGTTTTGGATTTAGTATGAGAATCATGTTAATAACACATTGATGTTTTAGTGGTTGCTAAGTAATGTTTACTCTAAATCAAGGGCTTTTCAGTTTCCTCTACTCTGCCAGTGAGGAGCTACACAAGAAGCTGGGATGGAGCACAGCCGGGACAGCTGACCCAAACTAGCTAAAGAGATATTCCATACCATAGAATGTCATGCTTAATATATAAACTGGAGGGAGTTGGCCAGGGCCTGCCTTATCACTGCTTGGAGACTGGCTGGGCATCAGTCAGTGGACGGTGAGCAATTACATTGTGCATAGCTTGCTTATTTTTTTCCCTGTTTGGGTTTTATTCCTTTCTCTTTCTCCTTTTCATTGCAATTGTTGTTGTTATTATATTTTACTTCAATCATTACACTGTTCTTATCTCAACCCATGAGTTTTACCTTTTCCCCAGTTCTCCTTCCCATCCCACTGAGGGGTGGAGGGAGCAAATGCATGGTACTTAGTTGCTGGCCAGGATTAAACCATAACAGCCCACAAGTCCTTCTCTATTTGCAAGCAACAAATTTAGGAGGGCACTTTTCCTAGTCACTTCCCTTAGTACCTGTACCACAAAGTTATCTTCAACATGCTTCAGGGATTTCTGGGCCTGTTTGTGTCTGCTGTACAATATACCCAGTCGACACCTGGGAAGTTAAAATTACACCTTAAGACAAGGGCAGCAGATCTAGACATATCCCTTAATTCCTTATAGAATAATTAATTGGTGTCATTTCATCCTTACCCAGAGGCTCCCAACCATGTTGTCACCCAATACTCACTAGTTACAGACTTTTACTGAAAAATTTGGCCTCAGATGAGAACACTGAGTATTCTAGCTCTTTTGAAAATGAAGTAGCTCTGAATTTCATAGCATAAAGGACCTATTCAAATGTGATAAAATAAAAATAGTATCTTGAATTTTCAGTTTAAATGCTTAGTTTGTCCCATTTTTTTTACTGAAGATTTGTTACTAAAAATCTAGATGGTTAGCTCTAACCATATGATGTTGGGAACTGAAATAGTGAGAATAACAACAGTTACTGTTTATTTTCACTACGCACCTCACTTAATGCTATGGTTGCTTTCAGTAACAAAATAAACCTCAGGAGTTTCTTCTCTTCAGGAATCCCAGTTGCAAAGTTCTTTAGATAAACAAACAATCAGTCTCTGAATCAGCCTGTTTTCAGAACAAACAAACAAAAAAATCCAAACACCGTCCCCACTCCCTGCCCCCCTCTCCACACCACACACCCCCAAAAAGGAAAAAAAAAAAAAAAAAGAAACAAACAAAAAAAAAATGTTGGGTAGTCTTAACTATCTTCCAAACCAGCATCAAGTGATATTCAGGCAATGAGCCTGCAAGTGGCTCATCTGAAGCATCTGGAGCATCTTTCAAATGAGAAGAGGAGAAGAGGCTAAGAGAGATGAGATTCTTCATCCTGGAGAAGAGAAGGCTCAGGTGGATCTTATCAATGTATATAAATACTTGATGGGAGGGAAAACCACAGAATTCAAACTATTCTCTCTAGTGCCTTCTAACAGAACAAGAGTCAATGGGCACAAACTGAAACACAAGAAATCCCACCTGAACACAAGAAGACACTTTCTTACTGTGATATTACCCAGAAAGATTGTGGAGTCTCCATCCTTGGAGATACTCAGTACCTAACTGGACAAGGTCCTAGGAAATCTGTTCTGGCTGATTGTGCTTGAGCAACCATGGCAGGTAGGGGCAGACAAGATGACCTGCAGAAAGCCTTCCCAATCTCAAGCATTCTGTGATTCTATGAACTGCAAGCTTAAGCACAGAAACAGCATGTTTTCCAACTGCATTTCCTGTCACAGAACTTAGTTTTTTTCATCTCAGCACACCTAGAGGATTACCCTGATGCCAGAAACAGACTGTAAGAGTGACAGGTATGTGGTCAAATGGTGGGCAGGAAACCAAGAACGTTATTCTTGTGTCCAGTCCAGAGACTGTCCTTGCAGAAAAATAAACAATTTGACTTTTCAAACTTTGCTGGTAGTAATAGAATGGGGGAAAAAGGAAACAGAAGAATCCTTAGTCTTTTTTACTGTATGACAGACAAAATACCCTTTTCCCTTGTTCTTGCAGCCTTTCATTCCCTCTCCTGAGTCAGTCTGATGTGTTTTTTCTGTTTTCATTGTTGGGTTGTTGGTTTGGTGTGTGTGTTGTTTTGGTTTTGTTTGTTTGTTTGTTTTCCTATTAGTTTCCCCTTTTATTTAGTATCTGTCTTTCTTCTATAAATATAATTTTCTCACGGTGTTTCCAACTTTCTTTCTTCCATTTGATTTTTTGTTCTATTAAATGTCTTTATAAGTCATGTAGTATCTTGTCCTCTCTGTGTCACTGTTTTTTTGGTATATACTGCTGTTAAAAGCTAGAATGCAATGTAAGTCACCTATGACCTTCACTGACAGGTACTATGCAGGTGAGTGTTTCGGCAGCACAGACAATGGGAAAAGAAAGAAACATTCAGTCTTTTCAAAATCCTTTGATGCCAAGAGGAGGAATTAAAAAGGAACCCAACTGTCTTCCTGCAGTCTCTTGTGAATGATATTGGAGCTGACATTGAATGAGAATAATAGAAGGGACAAATAAGTGACTGTCACTACTGTATGACTTTAACTTCAGATGATTGACAAGGTACGTTAATTTTTTTTTTTTTCTTTTTACTGCTTCTTCCATCTACCTTGTAGTTACTTTTCATACATCTATCCCATTGTTTCACTTTCATACTACATTAATTACCTAATATATATGCAGCCCCAACTTACATTTCTTTAACAAAAAGAGTTTTGGATTTCTGTGTTGCTTGTGTGATTTGGAGTTGTATTTTCCTGAAATTTCCATCAGCTGGTGGTAAGTAATAACTCAAAAATATTGATACTTCTTGGAGCTAATTTTTCTAAACATAAATTATACACATATTTCAATAAATGCTGTGTGAGAGATGAAAATGTTCAGTGCATGTGAGAAAAAAGCTAATGCAAAATATATTACCAAGAGAGTTACACCAGATAACAAAGGCTGGTAGAATGAACACAGATAATGACAAATTAAACCCAAACCAAACCCAAACCCAAACATGTTAATAAAAGTTCTAAAAATTGGTTTTGGTCAGTTCATATATCATAATTTGGTGAATTATTATGGAATAGATCTCTTTAGTGAGCCATTTATATCAATTAAAAAAAATTACTTGAAGGTTGAATATAGCAAATTTCAGGGATTAGGGTTTTTTTCAGTCAAAAGTCATATAGGCAAAGAAAATCACTGAAATGTACAGTAATGTAAGGGCAAAAATAAGCTACATGTTAAATGTGTGACTAATAAATTAAAACTTTGAAGTCTCTGCTAATACTTTAAAGGATATTTTTAGAAGACATATCATGACATGGAAGAATTTTTACATATATCAGTAATCAAATTAACATTTTTTTTTGTTATAAAGATAACATTAAAATAATTCAGAAGTTAAAGGACTTTTTCTTTAAAATTACCTGTTGAATTTCCAACTTGCATGAATAAATTAAGCATCAGAATTTATTTGATAAACTTGGCTAATTTTGTTACTTATAATGATGAAATATTGAATATTTGTGGCAGTAACTTGGTCTAAATGAACCTCAATGATGTAAATAACACCATTTTATTTGTTTGTTTATTTACCTTTTGATATTCTTAAAGGGGAGGAATTTGGAATTGAAGAAGTGCAAAGTCAGTTTGATGCAATAGACTTAAGGGTAATAGTAACTCTAAGCATTCCCATAAAGTATTTTTCTGATCATCAGTACATATTAATATCTTAAGTAAAGTGAGATATTTTTGAAAAAATTCTAGCACAACTTTTTTGGGGGTAGGATTCAGCTGAGCTGCTAAGTGTATGGAACTTCTGTAAATTACAGTATTTGTTCATGAACTTAAGAAACATGATAGTAGTCTAGTTTCAAGTTTCGTGTCTTTCAGATTGATGGCTCTAACTAGCCAAGAGGAAATTCTGTTGAACTCAATGCTACAGTTTTTTCACCTGTTTGCTTTTGGTGGATTTGTTTTGTGTTGTTTAAATTTACATGTATGTACAGTAAATCTTCACATTCCAAATCAAAAGATCCTTCATTAATGCTATTAATGGTATTAATCTAGTTAACTTTTTTGGGAAATATGCTTATGTAACCATTAGGGCAACATCAAAAGGAAAACAGTACCAGATAGACCAGTGTGGTAATTGAAATGAAGGTATGACTCTGAATAAAATCTCACTCTATTGTAATCAAAGTTCACGAATGAAGTAATTATGTGTTCATAAAAAGTTGTTTAAATCTCTGCAAATGCTAAGATATTACTACTGATGCTGTAGTTGTAGCATTTCCTAGCTCCACTACCTATTTCTGTAGTATGGATATATTAATACATTTTCATGCAGAATGCCATTAGAAAATACCAAAATAGTACAGTGGAGGGGTTGTTCAGTTTTGGGTGGTTGTTGGGTTTTTTTTTCTCCCCAACATAACAATTTCATACCACCTGAGGATGCTGGGATTCTCAGAACTAGGTGGACTATCTTTATTATTTATCATGAAGCATATTTTAATACTTTTTGCAAATATAATTTAGGTAGAAATTTGTTGTATCTAATACAAAAGAGAGACTAGCTGACTCTACATAGCTGTAGAAAGGAAAAAAAGTATATTAAAGGAAGTTGTAACATTAAAAGATGTACTAATTCAGAGCTCTATGTTATAAATTAAAACTAATTTACAGACAAAATCTTTATCAGTTTAGGTGGAATAGTTGTCTGAATAAAGATCACAGTCATCCCTGGAGGAGATGGAAGCTCACCTGCAAGATTTACTCATCACTGAGTGAGTAAAAGTTTTTCAAGTATGAGCCATTCTGTCCTCCTGAGATCTTGTGACTCTATGTGAAGTTTCTATTTAGAATATATTTTCCTTCAAAGAATCACTGAATCTTTTGAGATGTTGTGAAAAGAAGTTTTATTACTATATCTTTTTCAAGATGTAGTTACTGGAACTGATTCCCTATACAATCAGAGATGTTGCTGAAAAAATTAAATTATTATAACGACCACTGAGAAAACAAAATCAAACAAAGCACACAATTTTTTTAGAAGTTTTACTGTGTTAAAAAAATAATTGTTGTCAACTAATGAAACAGGAAATTCCTTATGAGTTCCATCTTTATAAGATGAAAATGGAATTCTAGATATTGATGAGACAATCACTGCTCAAATGTTATGATTTCTACTAGTTGTAGAGAAAACATATTAGTTGCATTAAAATGTCGATCAAACAAAAATTACCTACGCCTTATGTTGTGCTTTTATTTGTAGACATTAGTATCATTAAAATAGAGTTTATTTCATCACCCTGATTGTCTGGTCACCCAAAGAAACAAGTGACAGAACTGTGAGAATATGTAGTCCAATGGGACCGTAATGGGCTGAAAAAAAATTAACAAGCTGGTAGTGCTTAGAAGTACCGCTAATTTGTAATGCAGGCACAGGAGTAGTGTGTGATTCTGAGTTCAGCAACTGCCCATCCAGAGCAGCATTCAGTTTTCTGTCCTTTGAAGAAAATGCTGTGAAGGCTGCCGAACAAAGACAGCAGCATAAAAGGAAGCAGCATGGATTTTTTTAAACACTTAGGATGTGAAGAAAACAGTTTTACCAACAGTTAAATCTGTGGAGGGTAATGTGAATTATTCTTAATCAATAAATGATAGGTTTGCTCTACTTTTAACACTTTGAAATAATTCCTCTATTCTAATAAGCATATTGAAAATTTAAGTGTATTATTCTTACATTTATACCTTCAATTTCTTTAGCATTGAAGGTATCAAAAGAGAGAAGATACTTCTGTAGTGTAATTTTTGAGGGAATTCTGGCAGCTTCTTAAATGGTTGTTTGAGTTTGTGCACCAAATCCCCAGGTTCCTGATCACAATAAGTTACCTTGTTCTCTATTTTTACAATTTAAAAGATAAATATATTTTAATTTACTCAGTCTTCTAGATATTAATTTTTCAGAGCAATGACATCTATGATACTGAATCTTTGTGTGGTTTTCTTTAATCCCCTCCCCCTCACCAACTGAGTGTTTGGTTTCCTCTAGCTATTTTTTCTGTTAAAAATGAAATTTGTATTTTATCATTGTTTTTAATGACGTAGGTTTCAGATCTCATCACTCCTAACCCATAAGGTTTTACAGAAGAAATGTTTATGGAGACTTAGGGAAGGTATTCAGTAATAACAAATGATGTGCACATATAAGAGAAGGAGAAGCAGATGAATGGACTACTAAAGCAAACAGTTGATAAATACAAGTTGACTGAAATAACATATATAAAATATTAGAGCATTTAGGTAGTGACATGTAGCTGTCAAGGCCTTTGATAATTATTTAGAAACTTAACCATGTGCTTGAACAGTGTTCTGGGGGAAGGAGCTAGGGAAGAATTTAAGAGTGACACTGAAAGTGTTTTTACTGTTTTACAGGCTGGACAAACAAAATTTCAGTAAAAGTCAAGAAGTTTTGGTAATTGCAAAGAAGTCTAGTACTAATATACAGCTTAATCAATTTAAGAGCTTTAACATTTTCTATCCCAGTATTGATCAGTTGTAAAATAATTTTAGTTTGGACCTTACATAAAAAGTCTAGTTCTCCAGGCTATGCTTAAATTTAGTGGAGAAATAGATCTTCACAAAACCAAGGTAGTGCCAAATTACAGAGCAAATTATGGCTGAACAGCTTGCATTTCATTCTTGGCACAGCTACTTCTTTAACTACATTCTTCCATAATCTTACTCTCCACCAACTTCTATTCAGTAAGGAGGTGCAGACAGTTGGTATTTAAATGTCAAGTACAAATAGCAGGGATCTCTCCCAGACCACACAGTCTTTTATAGTAGTATTTTCTAGCTTGGTCTGATAAACGCCTGTCACATCATGGGCAAGCATAAACGTTTTTGCCACTCACCTATTCTTAGATTGTGTACCTCTTACTGAAGCAAACATTTTTTTCAGTTAATTTCAGTGAGCACCTAGTCTACATAGGAAAACAGGCTGAAAGATTTTGCTGCCTTCTTTATTTCTGACCCTGTACATTTACCCATTTTCATTCCCTGCCTTGTCCTTTTCAGTTTTCACTATTGCTTTATGAAAGCTTTGTCATAAACCATTCCTATAGGCAAAATATCTTTCCTACTCCACAAATAATTTTCAAATATCGCCTGAGATCACATGTGTTTGCTTCTAAGTGGTTTACTGGCAAGAAATACAATGCCAAAATCTTTAATGAAAGCCTCATTATTTGTGTTTTCCATTTCTGCTGTTTATTCATGACCCCTTTCAATGCAAACAACTTTCAAGAGTGTATTTAAAAGCTAATACCATCAAGCAAGATTTAAATCTGAAAAATATTTTTATTCATTGCTATTTTTTTATGGGAATCAGTTGCTTTCTTTTGGTTTGTGTTTTGGCTTCTATTTTCAAAACTTTTGAGGTAAGGAAAAATGAAAGATAGGCCAATACTGAACTTATTTAAATATTCTAAAAAGACCAAAAAAAAATCTAATTAGACCTTTTAAATACTTCCATGCAATCTTTAAGGTTATGAGCTAAAAATCAATGGCAAATTTCCTGAAGTAGTCACAGGGTGAGTCTACTAGATTCCACTAATTGAATCACATTAGGCAGACTGTTACTGCTATTAGTGTGTTAAGCAATTTCTTCTGACAGGTTGCATCCAGGACAAAGAAATGCCAGTGAAAGCTAAAAAAGATCAAGAAGAGAAAATATTTTTCCATTAGAATATCACTAAAACATTCTGCACCTCTTAGTGTCAGCATGATACACTGAGAATGTGTACATTGTGAATAGAAATAATAAAGTTAATGTTTGCATAGTATCATTAAAATATTCTATATCATATAAATGTATTATTATTATTTTCATCATCATCATCATTATTTAGGAACTATTTCCTTACAATGGTTTAGATCCCTAATATATGTGTTATTCTCTTTGTAGATCCAAAAGTGTAGGAAAATTTCTTAATAGACAGGAATAGAAAAAAAAAAGAAAAAAGTAACAAATGCAGGGAATTAAACTGTAAGGATGGGATTAAACCTGAGATTCAGACACATAAATTCAGGTGTTAACAATCTTTGTGTATGTAGATAAGCTCCTTTTGCAGCAGATGAAGACACAGAGATAGATTCAGTTAACCGTAAGGAGATACCTCCTGCCACCCCATAATGATTTAAACCATCTGCATGGAGCTATTATACTGGAATTCAGAGACATCTTAATCTTCTGGACTGACAACTGAATTCCAGGTAAGATACCCTGGGATATTTCAAATAATATGAGGAGCCTGCATGTGAGCAACTTAACTTTAATTAAAACAGTCAAAGCAAGTCAGTTTATCAACCAAGAGGTTTAATTTAGTTGACCGCAAGACAGGTATCAAAGCTCATTAGTCACCCTGAGCATCATGGGAATTTAGGGGGAGATAGCCACAAGAACATCACTCAATGACATAACATGGATGATTTATTTGCTAAGAGGAATGTGTACAGAGGGTGGAAAGCAATTTCAGTTCTATGACACACTAACACAGACACACACTCTGTACAGAACATGTGCTCACTGACCCATGCCAGGTCCATGTAAAACATTGGCTCAGGTGACCAGGGCTCCCATTCCAGTTGATTAGGATGTGAGTCCTGGCTCGTTGCCTGGCTTTACAGGTAGCAGTTCTAGATTGGGCTCATCCTTTGGCATAGCACTGCACAGCTCTAGATGTGTTCCCTCCACCCCACAAGACTATTGTTTTCACTGTTCTTTGCTTTCTAACTTAGGCAGTCAGCATAGACTGCCAGTGGTCTCATTGATCATGTCACTTTAGGCCAGTCTCTCCATACATGAAACAAATCAGCAGTTGTGCCTGGGTTACTGATGAGTTACATGCATGCAAAGTTATTAACAATCTATGCCTATTTGTTACTTTTCTGGGAATACTTAAACCATGAAAGCAGATCAGATAGAGTCCAGAGCTTTTGGGAAATCCTACCTCTATCAAGTACTTGTGTTTTTCTTGTTTTTCCAACATTTTCTGTGAACATCTGATTAAAGCTTAGGTAGAGGTAGTAGAGTTCTCACCATTACTGAACTATGGGTTTGGGTAGGTGCCACCTTGTCATATCTGGGATACCTTACCTGGCCTTTTCCTACTTCTCCAGAAGGACATGAATCTACTGTACATGCATTGTCAGTTTTATCAGCCACATCTCAAATGGCGCTTCATGACTATCTGTGAGCAACTGAATCAAGCCTTACCCTTCTTTCTATATCAAAGTGATCTGGATTGCCCTCTAGACCTTGTTGACTGGAATGAGTAGACTTATTTTGATCTTAATGGGAATTTAGATACTAACATTTAGACTATTTCTTGTTGCATAAATTGCTGTGCAATTCAAACATGTTAGTAATTAAACAAAACTTTTTTTTTATAGTCAGGTAATCCAATATACTTGAATTCTAGGCATGTAATTCTATGTTACATGAAATTCTCCTAAACTTGCTTTGTAGGTCACTGTGAAGAGAATAATCTGGGAAAAGACTCGGTGGAACTTCCAAGGTATTTTATTTATAAATTATGAAAAATGCAGGGACTGTGAAAAACATACTTATAATCCCTGTTTGGGACCCATACCTCCCATTTGCTTGGCTTTAGCAGAAACAAACAAACTAGAACAAAACAACAACAACAACAAAAAACCAACTCCAAAAACAAAGCACAACCACCAAAAACACCCTGTTAAAATAAGGTTAAAACTTAAATAACAATAATAGCTTTAATTTGCACACAGGAAACAATATATTGAAAATATCCAGCGACCTGCATATTTTTTAATAAACCACTTACACTTAAATGATGTAATTTGATATATTAGATACAGCTGAAGTAATACTTTGAGGCATAAATAGAATATTAACATACTTTTTTAAAGTAACATCCCAATTTTGCAATATTTGTTGTTTGTGTTTGTTATATACTATATAGAAAGATGCAGATTCTTAGTCTTGATTTCTGAGCCTGCCAACCTCATAGATCAAAATAAAATTAAAGAATGTTGGAATATCCACTATGATATTGTTCAAAACTTAATCTCATTCACCCACACTTCCCACTTCCCATCTGTTCATTAACAAATACACTGTGCTTCTTGTGTATCTTCAGATTTATCCATATGTTTTATGGAACAGCTGGTACAGGGCAGAGAAGCCAGATCTATTAGCATGTTACTACCTCAATGTTTGACGTGCTCAGTATGCTACATAAGGGGGTTCACATCATCTAGACATAGGTATGGGACTAATTTACAAACTGTACATACTATCTACCTGATTCTTCCAACATGTAAACAAATTGTTGAAACATAAGTCCCTGGAGAGGCAAGGGTCTACTGAGATTTCTATCTGAGGTTGCAGGTATGACACAAGACATATGGGATGCCCTGTGCCTTTGTAAGGTGGAAATTGGATGTCAGGTAGGTCATTAAAATAGGATCTAATGTGCATCAGACTGTAAGGCACTGAAGACACCATTATGGCTGGTAGAGATCTAGACCAACTCAGTTCCCTAAGTATTAGGTGTACACAGCCATTTGAGATTTCCTACCCACCTGTCCTTCAGTTGCTGATTCAGAAGGGCATTGGTCTCTGTAAATCATCTGTCACAACTGCAAGCCTCAGTCAGATCTCTCAGATAACCTAGGGAGTTTCAGATTACACTACACATGTATGTTTGACAGATGATTTAATCTCATTGTCAGTACAGTCAATGTACTGGAAAGCTACCCATTTGTTTTAAAATAACTGTTTATTTTAGAGTGAGATGAGTCAATTGAGTGTATTGATTAGGACATCTCTGTGGGAGTTCATAACAGTAAACTCACTTGTAACCACTTACACTGTGTGCACCAGGAGTCTATACAGTTGTCTATACACGGGTTCTTGATATGTTCTAGGATATGCTTTTTATGTTCAGCTGTTGCTCCAGGAAGGTAAGAGTCCATCATAAATCCTGGGTCATATCTTTCATCCCTATGCTGGTGTTCAAGATGTCTGAGGTTATTCGAGGTATCATTAGATGCTTATGTGTAGATAACTGAACCAAGTTCCTTAAGCCTGTGAAAGCTAACTCCCATACAATCTGTCTGCTACTTGTGAGTCTCAAGATCTTCTTTTATGAAAAGTCTCTTTTGGCCTTTGATGAGCTTTACTTTCTTGATTTTTGAATATTTTAAAATCTTTTTACCTAATTGTTCCTTTGGGGTGTGTGTGTGTCTGCTTAAGTGAGAAGGGACAGCAAGAGCAGCATTGCTCCATGAGATAAGCCAGAGCCAAGACTGTCCACAGCACAGGCAAGAGCAATGATCTTGCCAACAGAGGTACAGTCCCTGAGCTTAAAAGAAGCTCCTGGGCCCATGGCCAAAAGCTATTTTTCAGGTGAAGCTGGTCAGGGCAAGTAAGGCCTTGGGTGGACTTAGAACTCAGAAGTTCCTGGCAGCAACAATGAATAAGTAATGCTAACGTCATCCAGAGTATATGAAGTTTATAAAAATTGACCTGTTTCAAAGGTGAAAATTCAAAATGATAATGTATATTAAACAAATGGTTGTTTCACATATTTAAATTTAAACTTGTAAATTTAATCCATTTTACTGAGTATTATCTTTGGAAAAATCAGATCTGCTCCTCAGAGTTTGAAGTTATGATCCTGAATCTACTTTATCATCTCCTCATAACATTGTGACTTGGTAGTAATTACAGTCAATGTGGCCTTTGTCAACTGAATCCCAATGCAAGTTCCCCTTCTGTATTGACAGAGACCAGACAGACTATCCCGTACTACCAAAAATGGTACTACATGTATGTGTTTAGGCAGTTACCTCATTAATTGAATACATCTCCATCAAGTACAATAGGACCTTAGGAAAGTCTCATACTGACACCCATTTTTTCACACATTTAAATTGAAAACTATGTTAACAGGGAGCTAAAATCAATCCCTAAAATTTTACTAATCCTCATTGATAACACCTACTTTCAATTTCAGCTCCTATAGATCTCATTGCATTTTCTGTTAAGGTCTCTTATTTTCTTATGAATTGTGCTGATGACACTCAGAAGAAGGAAAAAGATCATGGAGTGGCATAGGAATGGTAATACCCCATAAGAAACTATTTTCATTGTTGAAAACTTCAGTATCTACAGATTTAATAATAATTTTATGTATTTTTCTGAGATAGAGAGAAAAACATGTAAGGGGAGAGTTTATAAGAATCAGTTGAACCAAAATATTTTCTCTATGAGGACAATCAAGCAGTGGAACAAGTTGTCCAGAGAGCCCTTGCAGTCTCCATCCTTGAAAGCTGTGAAGACCCAGGTGCATAAAACTCTAAGAAACCTGGTCTGATTTGGTGTGATCTCATAGTTCACTACTCAACCTTTTTTGTGGAAGTCCAATACCTATCCAGTTTTGAAGATTTGGGGTTTGTGTAGGGGTGTTTTGGTTTTGTTTTGTTTTTCAGAAAAATATTTTTTCATAGCAGACAGCACATATTTAATTAGTAGAAGTTTTATGTTTTCTAAATGCAATTTTGCTTTCATTCATACATAAAAAAATACTATTATTTTTACTTTATGTATCATGGAAAAGCTAGAAATTATCGATTAGTATCTGCACTTCAGCTATTTTTTACATTTCATATGCAACAGCAAAGGCTTTCCACAGTAATGAGCTTTAGTTTACTATCTTTCAAGTATAAAAATAAAACATTTGAAATAATATTTAATATGAAGGCTGTTGGATTCGATTAAGTTTCTTGAAAGTGATATAAATACAACCTGCAACACATTTAACTCAAAGTACAGAAGTGATCTTACCTGATTGTGGTTCTGAAGTATTTTTCTGGACTATCTTTTTTGTTACTTCTAAGAATACACTTAATGAGAGTTATCTTGAGTTTAATTATAAAGATATGTTGTAATTTACAAAGAAGTAAATGAATGAGGGTGTAACCATGCTGCTGATAAACTATAACAGTTAACTAAGACATGAAATTTGAATTAAAAATATAGGATGCATGCTCTTTATAACAAAATATCATCAAGAAAAAAAACCACAAACAACTTATCAAAGATACAGAGGGGAGAGGAACAAGTTTACTGAAAATACAAAACATGAATTAACATTTTCACTACAACAACATTTTCTAGCCCATTTGCTTTTTGCTTTCAATGAGAAGCAGTTATAAATGTACTGCTTCTGGCTGAGGTGGAGTTAACTTCCTTTATGGCAACCTAATTGGTACTGTGTTTTTTGGATTTGTGTCTAAAAGTGTTGATAACACGCCAGTGGTATTGGCTGCTGCTGAAGAGCTCTTGCTCAGTATCAAGGTTTTTCTCTTTTCCTCAGAGAGTAAGCTGGGGGTGGGCAAGAAGTTAGGAGGGGGCAGAGCTGACCTGAATTGTCCAAAGGGATATTCTATAACATATGACATCATGCTCAGCAATAAAACTGTCCTGGTTTCAGCTGGGATGAAGTTAGTTTTCTTCTTAGTAGTTAGTACAGTGCTGTCTTTTGGCTTTGGTGCGAGAACAATGCTGACAGCACACTGATGGTTTTAGTTGTTGCTGGGTAATGTTTACTCTAAATCAAGGACTTAGCAGTTTCTTGGGCCCTGCCAGCAAAAGGGCTGGAGGGGCATGGGGAGCTGGGAGGGGACACAGCCAGGACAGCTGACCTGAGCCAGCCAAAGGGATATTCCATACCATGGGACGTCATACTGATTATATAAACTGGGAGAAGAAGGAGGAAGGTGGGAACATTTAGCATTATGTTGTTTGGCTTCCCAAGCCATCAATATGCATGATGGAGCCCGGCTTTCCTGGGGATGGCCGAACACCTGCCTGCCCATGGGAAGCGGTGAATGAATTCCTTGGTTTGCTTTGCTTACGCGCACAGTTTTGCTTTACCTATTAAATTGTTCTTATCTCAACCCTTGAGTTTTACATTCCTTTCCAATTCTCCTCCCCATCCCTCTGGATGAGTGGGGAGTGAGTGAGTGGCTGCGTCGTGGTTGGTTGCTGGCCAGGTGTAAACCACAACAAAAACCTAAAGCAGAGGAAGAAGAAAGCAGGGTGGAGGAGCAGGGATTTATCTCCCGAGGTGGCCATTGCTCAGAGGCTGGCTGTGTATCAATCTTATCAATCTGCTTAACGGGAGTTGGTAAGTGACGTTCTGTGTGTCACTTTCTTAATTATTTTTTTTATTTCCTTCATCTACTAACTGTCTTTGCCTCACCCACAAGTTTTCTCACTTGTGTTCTTCCTGTTCTGTTCAGTGTCCTGCTGGGCAGGGGGTAGATAGAAAACAGCTGTGTGGGTGATTGGCTGTTGGCTTGTATCAACCCACCACAATAAGGATAATATTTAATTTAACAATCAGTAATTATTAAGGTTTCATTACCTATTCTCCATTTGAGGGGAAATAAAATCTAGCAACATGATTATATATTGAGATATGTTTACACATATACAAATATATATATTCCTCTTATTATTTCCTAGAAAAAATGCTCTTTGATAATGGAAGAAGCCTGGTACACAATGTAGACTGATGAGTCTAACCCTAAATCATACTTCTGAGACACTGATAACTTGTATAGGTGTCAGACTGTGCATAACATTGCTGTGAGGTGCCTTATCCATCATGTGCTTACACCAATACTGTAAAAGACAATCTTGGCTGGTTAAGACATGCTTAATGACAGAAAATAAAAGAGAGAAATTAAAAGAACAAAGGTAAGGAAGAAACAGACACATGCAAGAGGAAAATTAACAATGTATTTGGGACTTCAGGCGTATTCAATGAATGGCACATCATGCCCGTCCTCATCTTACAGAATGGCAATGAATAAAGGTATGCATGATTTAACTGAGGCTGGGATTTCAACCTTGCCTTTTCAGCTAGTGCTTTACATTCAAATAGAGACATTAGAAGTCTTTGTGTTTACTTAATAATTCAGTAATAACACCTTTACAGTCAAATTGTAAGACTTTACATACTTCATTGAATGTGAGTTGACCCACTGACATTTAAAAAACTGCTTGCATGTTTATGTGCTGTTTTAAATAAAGTAAAATTCTTCAGGCCCTGATTTACACATGCTGTGCTTCTACCTATTAATTTTGAGACTTTCTGAAAATAGACCATCTGTGTTTTCTGCCTATATGTTTTCTGCTTCACGCTGTCTTGTTGCCATGGAATCTCTGTTCTGCATCAGAAAAATAAACTATTACTTAAAAGGGAAGATGCTTGTCGAAGTACACAGCATAACTAACCATATATCTAATATCATTAGACTGCAGAAAGCTTTAAAGCAAAAGAGATTTTTTTAATTGTTTATGATGTTTATCTAAAACCTGGACTTTATCATTAACCAAATAATTTCACACATATGGTTCTGCCCATACTATATACCAGGACATCCCCTACAGTAATGCAACAGTTCTCAGTCTTTGGTGTTAATAAGCAGTGGAATTAGATTCAGGAATGGAATGTGTATGATCTGCACTGCTGATATTGGTATACCAACTATGAATCAAAGAAAGTGAAATACTTGTTGTTCAGAGAAAAACTTTGTAGAGTTGTGCAGCAACATGCATGATGAACATAATAGCAAGCAGAGGAATTATTCCTCTGACTGGCTGAGATGGTTGAAAATGGTGCTTTAGAGTGCTTGGGATGACATCAGATCTCTGGAGAACAGCAGAGGACAACTGAACATGGTAGTTTTGGATTCTGTAAGCCAGATTTCTAATCCCCAAGCAGTTAATTTTAAAGGTTTTCTCTCTCTAAAGTGGCAAAGAGGCAAAGTTAAGTTAGATGTATGCAGATAATCTCACATGGACTGAAATACAGCTAAAAGAGTATAGTAAACGAAGAACTATTTCAGCTTATGGAATGAATAGTGGTTCTTAGGGATACCTTCAAGAGTATAATGCTAAAGGCTAGATTTACACTCAAATGATAAGAAAGAATGAATTAGTGACAAGCTAATGGAAACCATAGTGTATCCTTAATTTATAGAAGCTGAGGACATTATTGAGAACGAAATACTAATTCAGATCCAAAAGAGGTTATTAATATTGAACAACAAAGTTACAAAGTAAATAAAATTTCAAGGCATTACTTGTTTGTTGTGTTTTTTTTTTTAAATAAAGACTATGAAAATTGCTAATGACAGCAGCAGATACTACAACAGCCTTAAACTCAAAATGGTATTGGTCACAATTAAAAATCAGCATGATTTTAAGTTGCTTCTTTAAAGCAAAGACCATGTCTCCAGGGGAAGAAATGTGATCTACTGTAACCTTCCTTTATGCTAGATTGACTGGTTTATTTTATTGCTTTCAGCAGTTGCCTGTCATAAACTATGGTAGGTTGACTTTGGCTGGATGTCAGGTGCCCATCAAGCTGATCTATCACTCCCCTCCTCAGCAGAACAGGGAGGGGAAAAAATATGGTGGAAAAAAACTTTGTCAGAGAAGATAAAGGCAGTTTAATGAAGGAATAGCAAAAGTCACACGCATGGAAGCAAAGGAAAATGAAAATGTTATTTCCTTCTTCCCATCAGCAGGTGATGTTTGGCCACTTCCCGGGAAGCATGGCTTCAGTATTTGTAGTGGCTGCTCCAGAAGACAAGTATTGTAAATAATTAATGCTTCTGTTTCCTCCTCTTCTCTCTTAGCTTTGTATCTGAGCAGATGCCATGCGGTATGGAATATCCCTTTGATCACTTTGAGTCAGCTGTCCTGGTTATGTCCCCTCCAAGATACTGCCCATCCCCAGCCTACTGGGTAGGATGGGGTGTTGGGGGGGAATGTTGAAGAGACAGCCATGATTCTGTGTGAGCACAGCTCAGCAGTAGTCAAAACACTTGTGTTATCGCCATCTTTCTAGTTACCAATACAAGCACAGCACTGAGGGCCGCTATAGGGCTCAGCCAGACCCAGTACATATATTTCAACAATTCTTCTCTATACAAATCAAATATAACTACAGTTGTAGATGAATAATCCTAAAATCTTATACAGCCTATCATAAATAAGAAATATTTTAAAGAATTAGCAGAAGGCACTATTATTTAGGTGTTAGTGGTGTCCCCAAGATACTTCTGTCAGGTAATATTTTAAGTGAAGAAACCTAGAAAACGTCTGAAATCCTAACAAAAATATGCATTTCTTGTTTTGAACTAGTTTAGTGTTAAACAATTTAGAAAGAAAAAATAATTCTGAAGACAAGTGAAAAGGAATGCAAAGTAAGGGTTTACTGTCTCTACTGGATATGATGATGTCCCTGGCAAGATACAAGAAAATATTTTTTGCATGGCATTCAGGTACTTGTAGAGAAACAGATAAGTTAGAAGAACAGAAAGAAAAAAGCTTGATAAGATGATCATCTAAATCTCCAAGGAACAGAACCAGGATCTTGTATAGACTAATCTTAATATACAGAAAAATTAACTAAGACACATAGTACCATACACATATTTATTTATACTTTGTATTACATATAACACTTTTGGAAAGCTGTTACCTACCTATACTGTTCTAATGGTAAATGAACTTTAGTAATTAGTGTATACATCTTTGGAAAATATATATAACAAATATATATAACACCTTTGTTATCTTTGGAGGTTGTATTATGTTTGCATGGCAAGGTTTTGGTAGCGGGGGGCGGGGGGGGGGGGGAGTGCTACAAGGGTGGCTTCTGTAAGAAGGTGCCAGAAGCTTCCCCCATGTCAGATGGAGCAAATTTCAGTTGGCTCCAAGATGGACCCACACCTGGCCAAGGCCCAGCCCATCAGCGACAGTGGTAGCACCTCCGGGATAACACATTGAAGAGGGGAAAAAGTTACTGTGCATGAGCAATCATAGCAGAAGAGAGGACCAACACTATGTGAGAGCAACAACTCTGCAGACATCAAGATCAGTGAAGAAGGAGAGGGAAGAGGGGCTGGAAAAGAGATTCTGCTGCATCCCATGGTGAAGGCCGTGGTGAGACAAGTTTTCCCCCTGCAGCCTGTGGAGGTCCACAGTAGAACAGATATCCACTTGCAGCCTGTGGAGGACCTCATGCCAGAGCAGGTGGATGTACGAAGGAGGCTAGACCTGGCAAGACCTGTAGACCTATATAGAGAGGAGCTCACACTGGAGCAGGGCAGATTTGTTGGCAGGACTTATGTCCCCATGGGGGACCCACACTGGAGTAGTCCATTCTTGAAGGACTGTGCCCCATGGAAGGGACCCACACTGGAGCAGTTCATGATGAACTGCAACCTTTGGGAAGGACTCACATTGGAGAAGTTGGTGGACTGTCTCCCATGGATGAAACTTCATGCTGAAGCAGGGGAAGAGAGTGAGGCGTCCTGCCCTTGAGAAGGAGGGAGCAGCTGAGATGATATTTGATGAACTGACCTCAATCCCCATTCCCTGTCCCCCTGCACTGCTGGAGGGGAGAAGGTAGAGAAAAACAGGAGTGAAGTTAAGCCTGGGAAGGGGAGGGGGGTGGGGTGGACAGTGTTTTTAAGATTTGGTTTTATTTCTCATTATCCTACTCTGATTAGATTGGTAATAAATTAAACTAATTTCCTTGAGTGGAGTCTGCTTTGCCCATGAGAGTAATTGCTGAGTGATCCCTCCCTGCCCTTATCTCAACCTCTGGGCGTTTCATTATATTTTCTCTCCCCTGTCCAGCTGAGGAGGGGAGTGATAGAGTGGCTTTAGTGGGCACCTGGTATCCAGCCGGGGTCAACCCACCACAAAAGGAAACACATATTTATTGATTAGTATTCATGTTAATGCAACAAAAAGAATGAAAAGCAGGAGAGAGAAAAAGAAAGACTAAGACTGAGTGAACCAGCATTTTAATATGCTTTTCCAGTAAGTATATACCATTAAACTTGACTATAGTACCAGAGAGAAAGGGTGAGAGACTCAAAAGTCAAGCTCTAATTGAGTTTTAAGGGATTTTTCACCATGTAGAATTCACAGGACAGTATCACCCACTATATGACACTTCAGAAAAGTTGAAATCTTGTCATCTATCAGATCAGCTTGGTAATTAAGATTCAATTTGAACTCTACATTAGGGAATCTCATGGAATTTATTTACTAAAATGAAACTGCTTCAAGGCAGAACAAAATTAGAATGTCTCAAATCACTTGTAAAGGTCAGGAGAGTAAATTGTGACATATCATTGCAATTAAGAGGTGCTGGTTCTGTGGTTCTTGCTGCATCCACCAAATCAATTTCCTCATGACTGACTTAGAACATTCATTTAATTGTAGATCCTTATTAAACTCCCTCCTGGCACTTTGAAGACTTGGAGCATTAGGGATACATCTGTAGGACCAAATAATCAAAGAAATCTTTATTTCTGTTCTTTGAACTATTTTTTTTTTAGCAGACTTTTTTCAAAATCTGCAAATATATGGACTTTTTGGAATGCTTAAGGCAGTAGAACACTTGAAGAATGAAAAATTGTTTTTTTGTGTCAAAGCAAGTATTCCAAATATTATTATTTATATTAAGGCACTACTTTCCAGTTTGTTTATGATCGATATCCATTGGATCAGTTACAGAAAAAAAATTATCCCCTATGAATCAAATAGAGAAATTACTGTTTAAACTCAGTCTGGTAGTTAATATCCACAGGCTACTGAGATAATGAACGAAGCATTTATGTAGGGTTCAAAGAAAGGTAATCTAGTTCCTGGTAGGACATACACACTATTACAAGTGCCAAAAATATCTCCTCTTTGCTGTAATTATTTCACTTTAAGGCACTCAAGACTATACAGGATGGCGCAAAAAACAGACTGCTGCCTTTGTGTTGTAGAAAGCACTATTGAAAAATAAGACATTTTAGAATTTTTAGTTATGTCTTTCTTATTCCGTCTTGAAAATAAAAGCTATACATTGTCCTTTACAAGAAGCAGATCACTTAAAAAACTCACCAAAACAGACCCACTGAAAACCTCAAAACAGACCCACTGAAAACCTCAAGAGACACTGTAGGTGTTTCTCTCTAGCTGATAACCCTTACAATTCACATATGTATATTCATTATGTATGTTATCCAGTCCTTCCATATTAATACAACAGTCTTAGTGAATAACTTCAAAATTCAAAATAAAATCAGGCATTACATTTTATTATGAAATGGCAAATAAAAAAATATATCATAAATCAACATCAGGCTTCCATCCCCCCCCACCCCCGCCCCCCTTAAAAATTGGTTTTACAATCTTTGTACTTTTTGAGCTATGAAATCTTATATTTCCAGATGCTTAGCAATTACAGTTCCCATAATTTTGTAATAGTCTGCACTGGAACTGCACTTAGTATCCACAAAATGTCAGAATTAAACTGAAGTAACTTAATTTTGTGACCTTTTAACATGTACGTTATGATTCAGTTTTTATTTACATGGCTCCACACTAGTTTTTACCCACACCCAAGCTATATTCAATGAAAGGAAATTCCTTTATATTTCCCTTTATTATTCTCAGATGACCCTGTTGTGAAATTACCTTTAACACAACAGGCCCCAAGGTTTGTTCTTTACGTGTGATCCATATTTTTCATTGAATATAAAATTATTAATCTCCAACTAATTAATTAATCTTGTAATAGTTAATCTTCAAAAGGACATTACTAAGGTGCTCAGACCATAACGTCTGAATACTGAATTGATCTCAGCAACATCTTTGTGAAACTAACTAGTGCTACTGTCTTCATCTGTACAGATAAGAGGCTCAGAGTGTGAAGAAATTCATGTGTTGATTGCAGGATTGGTGTTCCAAGCTCATATGCATCAATGCTTATTGGGTCACTATTCTCCTTTGTGAGTTTCCTGGAAGAGTTCTTGGCCTGGCTATGGCTCAGGCCTTTACCTCCTTTGGAGCCTGAACCAAACCACTGCTAGTTTTGTTAAGGGGGTTGAGTGCATCCATTACAATAGAAAACTCTGGTAAGATGATTGAAACATTTCCCGCAGAAGTAAAAATGTCTTTATATTTTTTAAAATGTTTCATAATACTGCTGTGTTTGTATGACCTTGACCAGCAGCCAAGGACTGACATAGTCACTTCGTCACTCTCTGTTCCCCAGCAAGGTCCAGGAAAGAAAAGGAGCAAAAGCAACAAAACTTATGTGTTGAGGCAAAGACACTTTAGTATGTGAAGGAAAGAGAAAACAAAAACAAAACAAAACAAAACAAAAAGTGACACAAAAGCAATCACTCACCATCTCCCACAAGAAGACCAACACTCAGGCAGTCTGAGCAACAGACACCTTGAAAAACAAAAAAAAACCAAACCTTTTTTGTTGTTTCTGATCATGATGTCATATGGTATGATATATCTCTTTGGTCAACTGCGGTCAACTGTCCTAGCTCTGTCCCCTTCCAAATGCTTGTCTACCCCCAGCCTACTCGCTGAGGTGGCCAAGTGGAAAAAGGAGAAAACTTTGACATTGTAAGCACTTTCCAACAATAACCAAATCACTGGTGCATTACTAACTATGTTTTAGACACAAATTCAAAACACAGCACCACGCAAGCTACTATGAAGAAAGTTGTATCCATCCCAGTCATGCTCAGGTCCTACACTATCTAATATATCCTCATTAATATCCTCTGAGGAACTTATGCTGTTATCTCAATCTGGAGTTGACTCACAGTGATCACAAAATGATAATTTTCAATTCTCAGAGAATTAAGGAGAGGAGTTAGCAGAACCATTACCTTGACTTCTGGAGGGCAGACTTTGGCCTGTTTAAGAGCCTGGTGGAGAGAGCCCTTTGGGAGACAGTCCTGAAGGACCAAGTAGTTCAGAAAGGATGGACATTTTTCAAGAAGGTAGTCTTAAGGGTGCAGGAGCAGGCTGTCCCCATGTGCCAAAAGATGAGCTGGTAGGGAATGAGACCAGCCTGGCTGAACAGAGGGCTTTGGCTGGAACTCAGGGAAAACAAGAGAGTTTACAACCTTTGGAAGAAGGGGCAAGCAACTCTGGAGGACTATAACTCATAAGGTTATGCAGGGTGGAGATTAGAGAGGCAAAAGCTCAGTTAGAACTCAGGCTGGCCACTGCTGTAAAGATAACAAAAAATGTTTTTACAAGTACATTAGGAACAAACGAAGGCTGAGGATATTCTGTATCCTTTATTGGATGCAGCGGAGAACATTGCCACAAAGGATGAGGAAAAACCTGAAGCACTTAATGCCCTCTTTAAATTTCTTATTAATTGTGAAGCCATCCGTGAATTATCACAGAATCATGAATTGGGCAAAGCTGAAAGTGACCTCTAGAGATCAATGGGTCCAACACCCTCCCTGCTCAAGCAGAGCCACCTAGACCCCCTTGCCCAGAACCATGTCTAGACAGTTTTTTAATATCTCCAAGGAGGGAGACTCCACAACCTCTCTGGGCATCTTTTGCCAGTGCATGGTCACCCTCACAGTAAAAAAATGTTTCCTGATTTATATAATTTTCTGACTTTTTTCTGGGGGGGGTGGGTGGGTGGGTGTTGGAAGAAGTATTAAAAAATCATTAATTATATTATTCAATTCAGAGTTTCTCCTATGTCTTACTAACATTGACATTGAAGTATCTCATTGGGTAAAATATCAGGTAGAGTGAATTCTGTAATCTGATTAAGTCAAATAGAGTTTCTCCATTGACTTCAAAAAAGATGAAAATTTTACTGATAGTCTCTGATTTCTTGGAAAAGCTTTCAGTATTGTACCAACGTACAATGATAGGAAATATCATGATTAAGCAGACATAGATGCCTTTTTATTTACTTTAAGATATACAGGTATTGCTTAGCTGTGCAAAGTAATACAACAGTATCCGGCTTCTATGTATGTGACTTTGGTGAACTTTTAGAACCAAGAAACTGTAAAAATGCCACTTCTCAGGAAATAAAAAAGGTATTTTACTTTGAAATCTATGTTAACATTGATGTATCAGTTAAATAATGTCAGTGTTCTTTGGCTAGAGTCAAGTTATGGTAGAAAAAGATCTAAAGTATCTTACAGATCTAAATTTTTAGAATAATAATACTTTAATTACCCATTATTATGAAAAAAATGTGTAGCTCTGAAAGAAACTCAGTAACACCAGTATTTTCATCTTGATAAGAATTTCTAGCATCACTTTCTTAGATGTACTTCATAATTTACTTGAGAGTCCTACTGTATCTAATAGAGACACTTAAAGTATCAAGAACAAATGGTTTCCTTATTCACTCTTTAAAACTTATTTGCATTTACTTCACAAAACACTGTTCCTTTCACTATCTGGTTACATAATAACTCTAAATGTCATGATACAGCTGAATTTATTCTGGTTATATTAGATTTGAAACCTGCTGGATTCTCATCAAAAGTAATTTCAAATTATTTCTTCAGTTTTGTAACCCATTTGTTGGAAAAAAAAAAAAAAAGGTATGGAAGAACACCTTATCTGTTAGCAATATATGAATGTATGAATGTCTCATGGTATAACAGTAAGCTGAGTAACCTATGGCTTTTCCAACTTTATTCATTAATGTTCTGTACGTAAGTCCTTATTAGTTACAGTTATTGCATGCTGGTTATACTCTGTGCCACTTCGATCCACCTTCATTGTACTGCAACACTGAGGCTGCTTTTTGACCTGTGCAGTACTATACTTTCCACACATTAGTGAAAATTCCGTTGAAGAAAAGATCTAGTGAGATATAAATACCTGTGGGTTTTTTGGTGTGGGTTTTTTTTTTTCGTTGCTTTTTTTTTTTTTTCCCCTTCTTCTTATGAGTCAACCTATTAAAGGCCTTATAACACAAAGACACTGATATCTTTTCTACAACTGGGGAAAGGACAGAAATATACACAGAGGGGGAACACAGAAAAGGTCCTTAAAAAGAAAGATAAATGCATAATATTCTCCACATCCTATTATGCTTGTTCCTTTGTTTTCATTCATGACTTTCTTTCTCAATATGTGAACTGTCATTAGAAGAAAGATCCAAATCCATTCAGGTGTTTCCTGCTATAAGAAAAAGGACAAAGTGGTTAAGATATCCAAGTGCTTGGATGAAATTCACATTATTTAGCTCAACACAAAAATCTTTTTTTCTCCCAGAAACAGCCTGCTAAACTTTAGATGTTCCTCAGGCATTAGAAAACGTGGGTAGAAATGTACTACATTAAGTAGTACTTATAAGAAAATGTCTATCATTAGATTATTATGCAAAATATTGACCTTAAGGTTACCTTCTCCAGCTATGTTCCTAGATAAAAGCATCTGATGGATGCTGATGAAAAAAATGCCCAAACAATCAAAAATTCATATTGTTTTCCAGTTTTCAATTTCTTTCTTAAAAGCTATGTATACATTATTTTTAGGTTGTAGGGTTTTTTTCTTCAGAACTTATAATTATCTGCTAAACTATACATTAAATTTTCTGGTGTCAAAAATGGTAAATCCAGAAAAAGCAAGATATATGTATAGGTTCAATGATGGACTTGGCAGTCCTGGATTAACAGTTGGACTCGATGATCTTAAAGGTCTTTTCCAACCTAAATGATTCTACGATATACACACAATTTCTGAAGTTAAAGAAAGAGCTTTTAAAAAGTATTTTTAATAAGGCACATGAAGTAATTTCAGTGAAGAGTGTAAATATATCAAACTACTACCTATGTTCAGTTCATATTTGAAATGAGAAAGTAAATTAAATGATATTAAGACCATCTAATCAAAACTACCCTGGCAATTAAAGTAGAAATATTTTATTGATAGAGTTACAGAAGTTACTGAAACAATATTGCTGTCAATATACTGATAACTCTAAGTAGAGTTATAGAGACATGTATGTTAGCTAACGAGTAACAAAACCTAATCAGAGGTAAAAACTTAATTTTGATTGTTAAGATCTCATACAAATAAGAAACATTTTCACCTATAACATAGTTTAAGTCGATTTCTGGATTGTATCTCCAAATCATAAAACTTTGTTACCTTTTGTCTATATCTCTCAAGTTGCCCAGTTTCTGAAAAGAAAACACAAAAAAAAGCACTCTGTGTCAGGTTAATGTTTGAATTCGCTGTCTTTCACATTTTCTTTTCTGTTAGATCGTAACATTCATCTGAATGTGGAAAAACTCCTCAAGTCTGAGCAGGTCCTATGTATCTCCCAACATACACATAAATTCCACACATATTCAGAAATCAGCTGCTGTTCCTTCTAAACCTTCTGGGAACTTCTGTAAGTTAGGCATCTACACGTTTTTTGAGCACCTTTGAAACAGGTTGTAAAACATTAATAGTGTTGAAGCTATCTATGTCCTATAAATTCGAGATTTTTGGGGATATAAAGAGAATTTCAAAGAGCACCACAGCTCCAAAACTGGGTTTTAATTCATTACGTATTAACCCAGATTGATAGTTGAGGAAAAAGTGAACAAGACCTGAATTACCATTCACTGTAGCTCCCATTGTGAATTGGAGAGCCTCCCCACACTCACATGACTGTCTGTCCAGTGGGATCTACCTACTACTGGCTTGGGGAGTGTGCCCACCTGGGCAAGGGCAACCAGACCCAGGCTGGGGGAACAACAGCCCTTTGTGTCACAGGGTGGGGGCACCTGCCACCTCCGCTGCTGGGCCCCCAGGAGGAGCCTCCAGGGCAGGAGGCAAGCACACTCACTGAGTCACAAGTACGATCCCAGCCAAGAGGGCAAGAAACTCCCACCACTGTCATCTGCCTTGCAGTGAGGGCCACAGGATGCTAGCAGCTTGCCATAACTGCCACAGACCTGTTCTTCCTGAGGAAGATAGCACTGCAAGCCTTTGGACCCAAAGGAATATTGAAAGGTGAACAGAATAAACAAACGATAGATACTAGTAGGCTTTTTATAACAGATTTAACTTTTAATGAGTGTTTTCTGAATTAGATAATTTGGACTATTTAACTATTAAAACAATAAACACACTATCAAACAGTTGTTGGCTTCATATATGCATTGTATTACCTTTTGTCCACAGCAAACTATGGGCATAGTGTTTCAACTCCTGCACTCAGCTCACATAAACCAGCTGTGCACAGCCTGACTATCAACATCTCCCTGTGAATACCAGGCATTTCCCTGCTCAGTCTAGAATGTGTCCTGTCTTTGAGAAGTCTAGCCATCTAAGTATGCTGTATAGGAAGTTACAGGCAGTAAATGGTTCTGTTTCCAGGCATGTGGCACCTAGCTACATCCTTCTGCTCAGTTTAGTTCTAAGTTCCTTTTACAAATACTTTTCATAGGCAATGAGAGCACAGCCACAGAGGAACCTGAAACACAGTAAGAGAAAACTTATGAGAAGTATGAAAAATTCAACTACAGTGAATCACTGGGACCAGAGGGTACCCATCTGAGAGTTCTTACAGAACCAAAAATCAAAGTACCAGCATCATGGGTGAACTATGCCTTTTGAAAATGCAACTTCTGTATATTGCCAAGTCCCCAATGGCTTGCTGTCTATAAAAAAGAAGCCAAAGAAGGAAAGCCAAATTAGAGGTAGGACAGTTTCTCCACAATTGCCTGGAATCACATTGCTTGATTTAAATTTAACTGGTTGCTCCAGTTTTCTTTTCATTCAGATTCTTTGTTTTTATTCAATCAAGAGACCTGAGAACAGAAAGCATGGTATAACTATAAAATATGTAATTACATGGTATGTAATACATGATAAGTGTAGTATGTACATGTGATTTTGTGACATTCGTTTGTATATGCATCTTACCTCAATTAATTTTACTATTGTCAGATTTGTAATGACCATTTTACATCTACTCCTGACTGCTCATTCTATGTCTGAGGCGATTTCCATGGTACAAATTTTCATTTGTACTCACCTTTACAATCAGACTGAGAAGAGAATACTAGCTATTATACATGTAAATTTGGAGGTCTATCTCAAGAAACTACCTCCCATCCCTGAACATTGAGCAATGGAAAAAAAATATCTATAATGATGAAGTACATGAACACAGATCTAAAAGTCAGTAGGAGAGTGCTATTATGGGTGTCTTCTGACTCCAGAATTAATTTAAGCATTCAGTTATCTGCAGGTTGTAGAAGCTTTAGATAGAGTTGTAAAAATTTTTAATAAATCTAGAAACCTAATGCGTTTCTATGCTTACAGGCTCTGTGAGTATACCCTCTAGCTTCTCTGTGTAACACCTCAACAGAATTAAGAATCTAAGAAAAGTATTTGGCCACAGCCAGAAAAAATAACATGTAAATTATTTAAATCAGGACAATGGGAAACATGGGGAGAACATGAGAAATTCAGGGCCAGGTATAATTTCTTTACATGAGCATGACTTTCAGGATAAGATGACTACTCAGCAGCGCCCAGGAATATACAGTAGCTTCCATTTTTTTTTAAGTGTAGTAAATGCAAATGCAGTTGTATGAGGTCAGATTTATTGAAATTTGAGCTTTATAATCTAAATTTGTGCCTTTATATTTGTTGGTAATTGCTTTATTTTTATTTATTAGAGGTTAAAAAATATTGTGGAACATACGACAAATCTAGATTAATTAGATGAGCATAGTTCCTGAAATATATTATTGCCTTTTCAATACATCTGATTTCCTTGGAGATGTTTAGATACAAGTCACCTGGTGACATAATATATTAGATTTTTTGTAGTGATTTAGAAAAAAACCCCAACAAACCAAACCTCATAAGAGTATCGAAAGCATAGAGGATAAGAACTCAGAGATAACACTAAGTCTTTCATTGCCACAATATGAGACTATTAATTCTGGTTTCATGGAATTACAGGAGGATTTACTCTTTCCACTACAACCCTTTTTCTTTCAGGCAAGTAATCAGAGACAAAATTATTTAAAAATATATCAACAGAAAAAAAATCTAAGTATTAAGAAAATCATGAGTTTAAATGAACATTCATTTTTAACAACTTCTTTCCCGTGATGAACCAGTAGCTTTCACAATCCTATGACAAACACATCTTCTCTTACGGCATTGGAAGGAGCAAGAAATTGAAAGAAGAAGATTCATTGACTGTTGGCTTAGACATTTTTCTTAAGGGAAACTTGCCCTTAGGGTAGATGTGAGGATATGAGAAAGAAAAGAGGAAAAGAGAAGGAGGAAAGGGAAAGGGCTGAGAAGAAGAGGAGGGAAAGAGACCTTGAAGCACACTGGAGAATATCTTCATGACTGATGTTCGAAATTACCTCTCTGCCTTGTCAAAGAGATAGTAACTCACTTGTTCTGCTAGGGGCAGTGGTTTGTTCTTGCTGGGTCATTTTAACAATAAATTGGTTTGATTATTCACGTCAGCTTTTCTTGCAGATTATAGTCAGAGGATAGTGAACAGGAAGAAAAAAAAATATAGTCTACAAAATGAAACACTTGGTAGGAAGCAACAAACTAACTTGTTCTATACTACTGACTACTTAAAGACATATCAACAAGCTCCTTCACCATAGGCTGCAGGTTCTCAATCTTGAATATTACTCCCCAAAATTAATTAAAAAAAATCATCCTTATATTAAGGTAAGGCAATTTGAATCTATATCTAGTTTCCTAATTAACCACTGAATCACTGGACTTTTAATGTCTCGGGTGAAGCACGTTATTAAAACCAGCATGTGTTTGGGAGGGATCATACAACTAATGTAATAAGACAGTTACAGATTGCCTATCCTACTATAAGCCTAGGAAAGAATTAATAAAAAATTGAAATAATTCAGGGAAATCTATTTATTGTGGCAAGGCCAGAAACCTTAAAAAAACACTTGTGAGCACTATAGACAAAAAGGTCAAAGGCTTATGCATTTTTTTTTGCTGTTGTTTTTATTTAAAAAATATTTTTGTCTGTCTTATAAAAATGAGAAGCTAGTTGGAAGTGTTGAAGAATTTTTATAGTACCTCTTGAGGTGAATTAAATACGTGTTTGTCCTAATTTATTTTTTTTTTAATAATCAGTGAGCAATGCATTGATCAGTCCTACCACCATAAGTGGCTCTTCAAGGAGTCTGCAAAAATGTGTCACAAGCTGATTCTTTATACACACTTGCACCAGCACCAGTCCTATGAGCATCCCCACAGTACCTCAGCCTGGCTTTGTGTCCATCCCCCAGCCCAGATCTGCTGCACAAAAGTGGTCTGTAGCACTCCCATTCCAGGATTGCTACAAGACAATGTTGTGGATGTTTCTCATCTCATCACCAAGGGAAACTTTACTCCTTTACAGGGCATCTTTCTGTCTCTGGGATTCCTGCTGCCAGCCAGTTTAACCTCTTCCACAGTTGGGCCTTCTTGTCTTCCATGCTAGATCATTCCTTGGTCACACATTACCAGTGCTGAGCACTTACCAGTTGAATTTCCCCTTCAGAAGTCTGGAGAAAGAGTATGCAGAAGGCTATTCAGGAAGTATAAGAAAAAAATGTTTAAGACAATAGTTATTCAGACATCAATTAAACTTACAACAACCTTTGAAGCAATGCAGTTCTTTGTATTACAACAATAAAAAAAAAATATTTCTTTTGATGATAGTACCTCAAAAAAACTGAGATTTGAAACAAAACAAAAATATTTTTCCCCCTATGTTTAGGTGTAGTTTATTGTAACTAACAGCTGGCTGCAAAACCATGGGGAAAATGCTGTCACTAGTCTTGAAAAAGTTCTTCTTTTGCATTTGATGATTTTTGCAGTCATGAAAAGCAAAATAATGATATTAATAAGTTAGTAGCATGAATATTGTTCGAGTTGGGGATTTCTCTGAAATTAGAGATAAATAGAATGCTGAGAATAAAAGTATTTTCTTGGGTCTGCTTACACTCCTTATTATGCAAGATGCACTTGTTTAGTTAGCATAGAGTCAAAGATAGTGTGACTAAACTATTTCTATATTGCCCTTGACTGCCTACTTTTCATTAGCAACTCAGTTTATCATTTTTGATATTTTTTTTCTGAACTGATGTAGAAAGATAATCACTAAATCTAACATTTCAGAAAACAAGCTAGTCCCTTGAAATGCTATAGATGAATTATGCTTGGTTTACAGCCTATGTACAAATTGGAATATTCCTCTATATTTCCCCAGACACACATTTAGTCATTCTTATTTCTTTTTAAAACATTCTATTCAGAGACCAGATTTTCAATGCCCACTAAATTCTTCTGATAAAGTTACTGCAAAATGAGTTATATTGGCTTCTTCTTTTAAGTTTGTAAATAGAAGTTTGGCTTCCTGAAAATCTAGCTTTACTTTAATGTATTTCAGAAGAAGCAAGAAAGAATAGTGTCCTACACCTTTGAGTTGCTGCTTTAAAAAAAGGATATATTTATGTCTGTCTTTGAAAAGCCTCATACTGTGGTGTTAAAAAAGTACTGTGGACCTCTCAAAAACCAGCATACATCTGAGATTACTTTAGGTCAACAGCACCATTTGGGTCCCATCAAGATTAAGCTATATATGTTTTAAATACTGGCACTTTTTCATCAATTATATTTTAATGGTCAGACACTGCTGATGCATTTTGATACTACAGGGTGAAAAATTCTATTTTGAAATACTAGCCATGCAATGTTGAAAAGCATCCTCCAGCACCTGACGCACATTCAGACAGTAGGGGACTTTATCAGAGATGTGTTGAATTAAGCCTGGTTAACTCAGATGAAAGAACTAATCTTATGAACAGGATGAACACAATTTGTGCTACCAGATTTCCCTCATATACCCCAGTGCTGCACTGATTTAAAGAGGATGTTAAATTAAAGCAATGTCAGAGCAGCAGGGAGAAGATTCCAGCAGAGATAGCATTAAAATTAAATTTTTTCTATAGCAAAAGCTGTTGCATAAGAGTCTGAGGGGGCAGGGAAGGATGGGGGTGAGGCTGTATTTAGTTCCATGACATAACCAATATCTCCGAAGCTTATGTAGATGATAATAAAGTTGCAGTAAAAAGGTTAGTTAAAGAGAATTAAAGACAGTTAAAATTAAACAATTTTACTGCTGCTACAATCAATGACATAATCTTTTTACTGCTGAAGTAGAATGTATGTGATAGTATGTCATACTTTCCCATTAACATTTTCAAAGGAAGCACACACACCCTCCAGCTTCTCTGAGAAAACAACAGAATTTGAAATACTTGTGGTGGTACTGCTCTTGCTGAACTTCTGCAAGCACTATAAGCACAAATGACTTGGGATCCACTGCCTTTCTGACAGGTTTTGGAAACTCAAATAGTTTCTTTGAAATTCAAAATGTTTAATGAAAAAAAACCCTGGGGGATTAATTGATCTCAGTAGCACCTGGCAGGTCCTTGGAATCTTTTGGTGTTATAAGAGACAGTTCCTTCTAACTCTATGGACTTTTCCTAAACTGTGACACATTATTCCACAGTGAGGCCTACATGCAAGTTTTCCAGTTAGGTAAGAAAGAAATATGCTGGAGCGTATTTGTCTATACTTGAGTATTTCTTTCAGAGCAAAGTAGACTGATGGGAAATGGTGTGCATGCATGTTTGCTCTGGAATGGAATCATCATACAGCCTCATCTGCTCACTCAGTTTCCAGAACTAATAAAAAGGCAAATATTTTATATTTAGTTCAGACATACATGCTAAGTTTCAAACTCATCTGTCTCCAGGAGTACCTTTCCCTTATGGAAAGAAGCCACCTTGGTTCATAGCGTTACAGAACCACAGAGTGGTTGACCTTGAAAGGGACCTCTGGAAGTCTTCTGGTCCAGCTCCTCCTACTCAAGCAAGGCCACCTACAGCTGGAAGCCCGAGACCACATCCAGACAGCTTTTGAATATCTCCAAAGAGTGAAACTCCACAACCTCTCTCGGCTACCTGTGCCAGTACTCAGTCACCCTCACAGTGAAAAAGAAGCATTTCCTGATGTTCGGCGGGAACCTCCTGTGTTTCAGTTTGTGCCCATTGCCTCTGGTCCTGTCACTGGGGACCAGTAAAAAGAGCCCGGCGTTTTTGTCTTTGAAATATTCCTTCAGGTAACTAGATATGTTAATGAGATTCCCCCCATGATTTCTCTTCTCCAGTCCCAGATCTGACGCCCTCCAGACCCTTAGTCATCTTTGTGGCCCTTCACTGTACTCTGTCCCAGTATATTTATGTTTTTCTTCTACAGGGCAGTCCAGAACTGTACACAGTACTCCAGGTGTGGGCTCAGCAACACTGAATAGAGGGGAGGGATCTCTTCCTTTGAACTGCTGACAAAACTCCTCCTAATGCAGCCCAGAATACCATTAGGTTTCTCTGTGGCAAAGGCACATTGACAGCTTGTGTTCAACTTTGTGTCCACCAGGACGCACAAAAGTCAGAAGCGTCTATACATTTTTGCTTTAGTTTTAGTATTTGCAAGGAGAGTGTCAATTTTGTGTACAGATCCAAGCTTGAAGAAAATTATTTCACTCTCATTTGTATGTAGATCTAAATTTATAACTAACTTTAAATCCCCCCAAACTAACTAGGAATTAAACAATAAAGAAAGCTCCTGGAACAAGTCAACAGTGTTAAAGTTAATGAGAAAAATTAAATTTTCTTCCCAAGTTAAGCCTCCATTAGACAATTGATACATGCTCTCAGTTCAAGAATTAGAACACATTAATTCTACCAAATAGGTAGTCATTGGAATATATATTACAAGAGGTGTATTTTCCAAAAAGCACTGAATTTTAATAGACTTCTTTTATTTCAAAATTCTGTATAGAAACCTAGCTGTGGATCTCTTGCTTACCTATAAAATCTGGTTAAAATGCTACTACTGTGATTCCTTCTTAGCAAAAGTCTCTGTCCTAGATAACTGACCAACTTATTTTTCTTCACTAATACACATTACCTAACCAACTTTCTTTACCCTTTTTTCATTATGTTTCACATGAATTTTGATAGTAAGATTTCTTGTCCAAAAAACATAAAATGTATAATAATTTTCAGAATAGGAGCTAAACAACCATTTTTGGTCTGGAAAGGGTATTCAGTTGAAAAGTATACTCTTATTTTTAGCAACCTCTCTCACACTGACAATAAACTTTAAAGGGAGATTCTTATCTGACAGTGTAGGTGCTTATGTCTCCTGTAGTTACCTTTAGTTCAGTTTATAGTGAATGAAGCTAATTATTCACTCATCTGTTTTATTTTCAAAACTATCTTACAGACTTTGCAGAAGATGTCAACTAGTAGTGCTGTGCATCCTTGAGACAGGGTGGTATTAAAAGTTTAGAGTACTAGATGGACATACTCTGCCAAACATATTTAAAAAATAAATCAGTTCATGAATACACCGATAAAGAATCATTCAGTGTCACAGAGGTGCAAATTGCTATATGTGGTCATTATTACACAGAATGTTTTTGCTTGTTGTTACCTTGAATTTCCCATTACTTTAACAGTATTTTTGAGTGCATGGCTGCTTTGTAGAAAAAAAAAAAAACAAAACACAAACAAAAAAACCAAGAGAAAGGAGGAATATTTACCTGTGTGCCTACTAAAAAAGGTAACAACTTTTTAGGACAAAAGGCTTGCAAACTATGCTTGATTTTTATTTTTTTTTTTTTAATGAAACATTACCTAATTTGGTGAAAGCAAAGATAGCCTCTCTCTTTGTCAAGAAGTGAAATTCTTCTCCTCTCCTATCTGAACCTCACTGAATGCATGCCTTTAAATGTGCAGTTTCTAAATAATCTGCTTTCCTGGACTAAGAAGAGTGAAAGGGTTTGTCAGGATCCAGTTTAGCCTACCTTTCAAATGTCATTAAATCTGAGTGCATTAAGAAAGAGAAAAATGAGAAAACTTCCCATTGTGAAAGAAAGAACAAAACACATTTGAATTAAATATTTCCTCAGTATTCATAATTTCATGAAATTAGGAGATAAGGAGGTTTTTATCTGTACAAATGAAATTATAAAAAGGAGGAATCTATCAGGTGCTGGAAAAATATTTTTCAGCTTTTAAAAAGGAATTCAATTTATATCCTCTGTATCTAGAATTTTCATTAAAATATGCACAGTAGCACATTAATGTGTGGAATTTATTAAAGGTATAAGTCTTCTACATGTTAAAAATAATTTTAATAAATTACAGGGATGCTAGCATCAAATACTGCTTTTGCAACCAGAAAATTTTATCACTTTTGGTGAATTCTAATGTATAGTGACAGAAATGTTGATATAATACTAGCAGATCTGAATGCTAATAATATCTAAATAAGATGTTATTTAAAAAAAAATATTTTTCAAGTCTCATATGAACAACAATATTCAAAATAATAATAATACTAAAATAAATTTAAAACAGAAATTCTACATTCCAAACACTATCCCCTTTCAGAATGAAGTAATTTTACATGGATTAATTGCCAAGAAACAGTTTCCAACCAAGATTTAGATAGCTAAACTGAAACCTGGGATTTTAAAATGTGTCAAATCAAAATTACAAATTCCAGTGTTTCCATTCAGTATTATCCTTATGTGAGGAACACAAATTCTTTAAGTGTCACTAAACTTTATCTGGTCTGTTTTACTTGCAAATATAGATGTAACCATGAGGGCAGACTATCTTAAAGATTAACAACCTACTTCAAATATTTTATTATATTACATTAGATATATAGATATATATCATTATTGCATAATATTAAAGGTGGTTTTTAAGAGAGAAAACAAAATGTGATAATGCCTTGAGAAAATTAATGGCAATTGACAACATTGTAACTTATGTGCACCTGCTGGCATCACTAGAAACCTTTCATATTTCACTAAAGATACTTATTTTCTGAAGGAAAAACTGACATTAAAGAAAAAAGGATTACATGTAAACCTTACAATAGTCTAAGATCTTATTGCTGTATCCACACAGAACTGGCACAGTGTGCAGAGGACTTCAGTTGCTGCCATTTAGCTATGGATGGGAAAAATCAGAAAAAGGAGGAAATTTAAAAATCTGAACTCTTCTTTTAGAGATTAGACTGATTAATTTATGTGTGAAGTGAGTAAAAATGCATGAAAACTCCTCTTTCTCAAGAAGAAATTCTCAAGCCATTTATTTGTAACTAGAATAAACTCACTCAAACAGAGCATTCCACAGTAGGTGACAATTTGCAAACTTTATAGCTTCTGTATTTGCATAACACTTGAATAATCTATGCATTTAAATTTCCTAACTCAAGGACCTATACATCTGCAACACTATGACTCATGCCAACAAATAAAACTAAAAAGAGAACAAATAATTTTAAAGCAGTTTTAATCTCAGCCTTAGGAAATTAAAAAAAATAAATATCATGTATCTCAAGGTAACACAAATAAAAACAGTTAAGGGGACTATCAATGTCCGATTAATATTTAGGTAAATGTTGAAATTCCTCAGAAGCAATATTGTTGTGATTTAACCCTTGCCAGAAACCAAGGACCACACAGCTGCTTGCTCACTCCCCCACCCTAGGATGGAGGGGAGAATTAGAAGGGTAAAAGTGAGAAAACTTGTGGGTTGGATAAAGACAGTTTAATAAGAAAAGCAGAAGCCACTCACACAAGCAAAGCAAAACAAGGAATTAATTCACCACTTCCTATCGCAGGCAGGTGTTCAGCCATCTCCAGCATCCATCACATGTTAGCAGCCACTTGGGAAGGTAAATGCCATCACTCCAAATGTCCTCTCCTTCCTTCTACTTCCCTCAGTTTTATGTGCCAAGCAGGATGTCACATGGTATGGAATATCCCTTTAGTCAGTTTGGGTCAGCTGTCCCAGCTGTGCCCCCTCATAGCTTCTTGTACACCCCAAGACTACTTGCTAGTGGGATGGTGTGAGAAGCAGAAAAGACCTGAAATTTAACTTGAAAATAAAAAAATTTCAATAAAGAGTTAAATGCAGAATTTCAGAATTTCTGAATGGTAAACACTGCTCAGCAATAAGTAAAACATCCTTAAATTATCAATACTATTTTCAGCACAAATACAAAACATAGCTCCATACTGGGTATTATAAAGAAAAGTAAATTTATCTCAGCCAAATCCAGCACAAATATGTGTGTGAATTATGCTTATTGGAAGAAAATGTTAAAAAAATGTATCTACCCAGGTAGGTTGATAATAAAAGTTGTATTTTTTGGATTTTCCTCATTTCTTTTTAACTTTATTTTCTGAGACTTCCTGAACTTTTAAATCATGTTTAGAATTAAAATAATACTTCTGGCTTTTAAAATTAACTTATTTTCCTTAAAAAAATAACAATTTCTGCATTAAACCTATTTTAATCATCAGATTTGTAAAGTGTTACAAAGGAATCTATAGCATACAGCTCAAAGGTTTAGTGGAAAAGTGATCCACACAATGAACTCTTTTGCTTTCAATGTTCCTGATAAATTCAAAAGTGCACCACTACTTATAATAACAGGATAATGCTGTATTTCACCAAACATAGTGCTAGAAGAGGTTTGAGCTATTATGATGAAAGAATGACTGTTTACTGCACAACACTTTATTAATGCTTTAGTCTCGTATAATCCTTAGTATCTGAAACCTTTCTAAATAAATAACATATTCATTCAGTTTTTACAAAGTATGCATTCATTAGGAAGAAACTTTTTGTATTGCCTTTCTCAACAGAATGGGGTTTCTTCAATAAGAAATGTCCTTGATCTGTTTTGGAAGTTCTTAAATTAAATTGTGTAAGAATCACTCAAAACCAGACTTATTCTCCAGATTGAAACTATAATATGCATGGTTTCATTTTGCTGTTTTCAAGGCACTTTAAGAATATTGCTACTTTTTACTTTCATTTGGGAATTAGAGTAAGGTTTTACAATTGCAGAGACACATTAAAACTTCTGAGAATTTTTATAGCAATATCCCTGACATAGACATGAGTGATATTCTCCAGTGTTAACACTTCTGCCTGTGTGTGAAGGTAAAGGTTTTCTCACAGTTTAATGCTGTATAATAAAAAAATCCTTAATATTTAATACTTTATGGTGGTTATAAATAAGTTAAGTCTTTGTTGTGGTTTAACTGCAGCTGGCAACTAAGCCCCATGCAGTTGCTCACTCACTCCTCCTTGGTGGGATAGGGGAGAGAATCAGAAGAGTAAAATTGAGAAAACTCATGGGTTGAGAAAAAGACCATATAATAAATAAAGCAAAAGCTGCTCACAGATGAAAAGCAAAGCAAGGCATTCATTCAACACTTCCCATCAGTAGGCAGGTGCTCAGCCATCTCCAGGTTCCATCACGCATGGTGGTTACTTGGGAAGACAAACTATCCCTTCTTCAGCTTTATATGCTGAGCATGATGCCCTATGGTATGGAAAATAGTTGGGGTCAGCTGTCCCAGCTGTGTCTCCTTACTTCTTGTGCTCGTCCAGCCTGCTCACTGGTGGGGTGGTATGAGAAGCAGAAAAGACCTTGGCTCTGTGTAAACACTGCTCAGCAATAACTAAAACATCCCTGAATTATCAACACTGTTTTCAACACAAATTCAGAACATAGCTCCATACTAGCTACTGTGAGGATAGTTAACTCTACCCTAGCCAAATCCAGCACAATCCTTTAGTGGAAACATGACAATACTTTAAGAAGGGACTCAATGAAAAATAGAAGATTAGAAAGAAGGAAAAAATGAGAAGGACTCAGACTGTATAAAATTAACTATTGTTTAGCATGCATATTGGGTACAGTGGTTTGTAGGATTAAAAGGTCTGTGCAGAGTAGAAATTCCATACTGCACCTATGCTGAAAATGTAAATAAAGTCTCTGGAGGATAGGTCACTTAATCATTCCCTAGGCCTAAATATAATAACCCAACAAATATGACAACTACCATCATAACTGTTAAACAGCTGAGCTTCTGGTACATTTTTTCCTTAGGGAAAAGTATAAAAACCAAAAGGATGGTGAGTGATCCAACATCAGAGATCACACATTACAAAAAAAAAAAAAAAAAACAATCAGACAGCTAAAATGACTAGATGAAAGAGAAAGAAATCAAAAGGGTTAACACAAATAAAACAGGGGGAAATTCCCTGAGGGAGAGAGAGTACAAGGTGGTGGTGATTATCATAAACCCTTACCCAAGATCCCAAAATACATGAATAGCAAATGTACGTTAGACAAGTGAGATTATCTAACAGCCAATATATACGTCTTGTGCTGACAGGGGCAGGGCAGGTCTCCCTCATGGGGCTGGGGCAGCCTTTGTTGGTTGGAACCAGCTGGAGCCAGTTGGAAGCCAGCTGGAGCTTGTTACCCCTCCCCATGCTCACATGACTGTCACTCCAACAGGATGGGAACAAAAAAGACCTTTTGTTCATACAATAGGGAGGTACCTTCTGCCTCTCCTGTGGGGCTCTCAGAAGGAGCTGGGGAGAAGACAGGGGAGAAAACAAAAACAAACCCAGGTGGACCCAAGAGACCAAGAAGGAAGAAACTCCCACAATGAACATGGTGTTCCTCCTAGTGAAAGGCTTGGGTCAGTGGTGACCCTGATACAAACTTCTGTTTTCCCTGGGGAACGTAGGTACTGTGGCCTGCAGAGCCCAAACAAATATAGGAAGGGTGAGAATAACTCCAGAGGAAAATAGACACCAGGAGATCTTTATGTAACAGTAATGGTATTATCAGTGAGCTTCTATTGTAATAACCTAATGGTTTGGACTATGAAGTTTTAGTACTCTTATAACTGAAATAAAAATTACTTTATAAAATATTTGCATTAGATTGTTATGATTTTTATTAAACTACCAATAATTTTTACCTTTATGCATATGTTCTTTTCCTTTTTGCCTGTAACAGAATTTTGAGTATAATAGTGACTCTCAAATACAGATTAGTGAATAAATAGAACAAATGAGAAAAAAAGTTAAAATACCTCTAAGTGTTATATTTGACAGGTCTCCCTACAAAACGATAGTGACTCAGTTTCCATTATTAATTTGAGATTTCATCAGCCAGAGATAGCCTTCAAAAATTTGTCTTGAAATGGAAGTATATATTTCTATATCTGTAAGCTTATGTGTGGCTGAATAATTTATGTATGATGTTTTATATATTCATATCTCTCTTTTTCCTTAAGTGTTTCTGCAGCAGCTAAAGGAATTAAAACATGGCTAGAAAACAGATATGTTTCTGAAAATGAAGAAAGCACACTTGAAAGACAGGAGGCTCTAGATAAGTCTAGAAGTATCTTCCTAGACAGCAGTTAAACATACATGCTAGAAATGAGGAATCTTTTCTATTCCATGGATCAGGTAAATCAGGCAAAAAACCCCAAAAACCTACAGAAAGCCGAAGTAGTTGTTTTTATTTTTATTTTTTAATGGCCTTATTGAAAAACCTAAGAACAAAGACAGTAGCTAAACAGACCATTTTCCTACCTTCCCTTTGCAGTAAGGGAATAAACTTTTGCTAACCATTTATAAAAATTTGGTCCAAACTTATATAATGGCTGGGGAAGGATTCAGCTTGCTCAAAATTTAGGCACAAGATTCAGATACCAAAATTTGGGTGTCTGTCAGACTGATAGATTCCAAGGATATTTCTACTATCTTTCAAATAGTTTTTACATGAGAATTTTTATTCAGCTTTTACCATCCTCTCCTTTCCCCCCACCAAAGATGTTGTACTTAGATTCACTCTAATCAGTAGGTCCACAGATTGAGTTTGGAAGGGAACTCAAGATCACCTAGTCCAGCCGCCCTGCTCAAGCAGGGTCACCTACAGAAAGTTGCCCAGGACCATGACCAGATGGATACTGAGTACATTCAAGGACTGAAATTCCACTGCCTCTTTGGGTAGCCTGTTCTTCTGTTTGAACACCCTCACTGTACAAATTTTTTCTTGTGTTTTAATTTGTGCCCATTGCCTCTTGCCCTGTCACAAGCACACTACTGAGAAGAGTCTGGCTTCCTTATCTCTTTTCCCTCCCATCAGGCATTTATACACATTGCTAAGATCACCCTGAGCCTTTTCTCCAGGCTGAAAAGACAGTCTTTACAGATGAAGCCAGAAAGACTCACAGATGAACAGTCCAGCAGGAAGCCAGTAAAGAAGGAGAGGTGCTGTCTTCATTTAAACTGGTATTCAATTTACATTTTGATACCTATGCATGAAAGATTACATCTCTTGAGAAAGCTTCTGCTGACTGTCAATATGGATCTCATTATCTCTTTTAATGATAAGATTTTGGAGAGTTTTTCTTAAACAAAGGCAGGTGCACCTTCATGGCTGTAGAAAAAGATCAAATGTGTGTTTTTAAATGGCCTTAAATTAACATATACAAACATTGCTCTTTTCCAAAATATCTGAATTGTAGAATGGCTTGTTTTATTACAGAATTTTTATGTATTTAATTTGTTAATCCTTGGAATATGATTATTACCTGAATATTACGGGTACAGAATTGACCTATTTCTTTACAAGCAGAGGCTTACTGAAGTCAGACTACTAGTTAATGAAGTACTTCTTATTGTGTATAAAGACAGTAGAGTTATGTCCTTAATTATTTGAAAAAGCTTGAAGACTCATAATAAATTATAATGTTCAGTAGCATTTTCGCACAAGGTTCATTTAGTATATTATTTATGGACTCCAAACTGATTGATGGACTATATCAGTCAATTATATACCACTCTTTCATAAACTTATCAAATCAGAGTTTAAAAAGTAGATCTTTTTTGCCCATATCTTTACAGAAAAAGATTTTCCAGAGTTTCACTGGTCTGATGCATAGAAAAATTATTCTAAATTTATTCATTTAACAGCTTATAGATGGTACTTCTTGTACTAGTCTTCTTTATCCCTAGTCTTACTTTGCTGTTAGACTACCTGTGGAGAACTCAGTGTATAGTTTCTTGCAGAGCATTTTGCTTGCATGAGAAATATTCTTTCCGTCTGTACAAATTTAATTTAAATGCATTTTTACTTGATCACCAAATTCAAGAACTGAACATGATATTCCATTTGAAGTCCCATCAGTGGCAGTACCGCTTCCCTAAATCTATTTAAATGTATGATGTATTTCAGCACTGGTTTTGCTTTTCAAACCAGGAACTGTATCATACTCTTGATTCTGTGCTTAAGATCAGCTATACTGCTCAATCTTTATTCTCAAATGATATTCATTTTAATTGCAGAAATTGTCATTATTTGATCTTAAATACCATGACGTCTTACATTATTTTACTAAGTTTCTATCAATTCAAAATATGGGGTTTTCTATGGGTAATAGCCCAGTCTTTTTCTGTTGTGACAATACTTCCAAGTAAGATAAACTTGCAAACTACATAATTCATTCTTCTGTTCATTGGTCTTTACAAATATTTTACAGACTCCACATTTTTTTTATATATTAACAATTTATGTAAGCAGATTTAAGTGTTTTACATCATAAGTTTCCTGCTGACAGGCTGCTGTGAATGCAGGTATCTTTAATAGAGCTAATTAGCATGCACATGAAAGCTCAGTCTATTCCCTTCTGAGGACAAATTAGTCCTACTGAATTCGCTAAGTCTGAGAATAAACCTTTGTTTAGTTTGATCCCTAAGGTTTCTTCAGCTTTACAGGTAGGTTTAGTGTTTCCTTTTTCTCTGTCTTGCTAGTATCTTTCTGGAAGCATAATATATAAATCAGAATATGTAATTTCAATGCAATTTCAGTTCAAAAACTGATCTGCAGAAACATATATACATTATCTCTCTGAGCCTATTACATGTATAGTCTACACCATATCAGAATCTTTTTGTTGTTCTTTCAAATTAATCTTACATTTGGGGGGTTTGTGTTCCACAAGTATTTAATATCTAATATAATATCTTGACTTTGTTATACAGCTGGACTAAAACTATTCAGATAATTTTTTAATACGTTGATCCAAGATCTAGCACAGTACACTATCCCTTGGTGAACTTCAGACCTAGTGTCTATCTTACTAATTTAAAGAGATGCAGCATTCTAAAATAAAGCCTACCCACAAGCACTGTTCAGGTAAGCGATGGATGGACTATATCTGTCCCTCTCTAACTGACAAAAATAATTGGATGCATGCTGTAGAACAAAGGAGAAATAGATAAATTCTGTTATTTAACTACTGTCAACTTCACAATTTTTGTAAATGAGGCCTGAACTGTATCTATCTAGTTCTGACTGACTAGATCATTCAAATATGCAAGGGAAAGAAAAGAAAAAAGAAAAAAAATAAAGCACAGATTTGCTCTTAAATTTCCATCCTTTTAACAAGTTTGATGTGAAAGCTAGGAGGTGATCATAACTCAGGTACCAAATCCTATTTATAGTTTGGTATGGGGAAAGGCAAAGAGATTGGCTTAGGTAAATCAGCAAGGCTTTTGGCAGCTTATGCTTACATTCTACAAGTTAGAAAACAATAAATAATGAAACAATTATCCCTTGAGGGGGAGCTTTCTACAGGGAAGAAAAAAACTTCTACTGTGGAAATTCATTCAAAAATTCTCAACCATTCCCTCACCAATAACAACATGGCTGGGATTTAACAAACAGAAGATAGAATTAATTCATTACCTTGCATGCCTAGCCTCCTTAATTTAAAAGGTTCGAAATGACTGAGTAGTGGGGTTTTTTATTATCTTTTATATATAAAAAAGTATTTTATAAAAGGTTTGTATCACTTCCATGATTCAGTGATATCACTGAAATATTACTTTGTTAAAATCTAAAAATTAAGCTTATGTTTTGACATTTGGAAGACATGACTATGAATAATTTGCTGCACTAAACAGAAAATATGCTGTGCTATGCTTTACTGTGCACATATAAAACAGCTGTTTTGCTTGGGGTTTTGTGTGCTAACTGCAATTGTGAAGCTTTATTTCCCCTATTCAACACCTGGAAGGGCTAGAAGAGTTAACGTACACCACTGATCATGACTTAGACCAAGACTGTTTTTTTTTTTTAAGTATATCAGTTACCATAATTAATCTTTTATTCAATGATGTTGAAATTTCGGGCATACTAGGGGCCTATTGGCTACATTGGTTTTTATCACCTTAACAAAAAGTAAAGTTCTGAAGTACTTTTGTGCAGTTGTGATACACATGTTAGTCAGGTATTTGAATATGTGGTTAATCTATAGATTATTTATAATCAGAAGCTAAATATCTGGAATTTGAGAAGGTGGCTATTGCAGGAGAAACTAAAGATTTTAATTATTGAGGAAAATAAAATATTATAGAAAGAACTGCCCTGTTCTGTAGACATTGTTGTCAGCAGGATAACCAAAGAACAAAATTTACAGTTCAATTTCTTTTCAAAGAAAAATTAGCTGTATTTGCAAGCCACATTTGAGCTTTTGATACTATGAGGAGCACTCTAATAAAACAAAATTACTTTTCTGATTATTGCTCAGTAGTTACATGAGAAGTTGTCTAGTGTGAACCATTACAAGGGAAAGCAAAAGATAGGGTTTTTTTTAAATAAATCTGTGTCTGAAATGTCAAAACCACAGTACTACATGCACTTCAGACTGAAGGACTGACTGCAGGCCTCTCTTCTGCATGGACTAATCCTCAACTACAGTCTTGAGATATGTTTCTGAACTTATACAGAAGATGATGCTTCAGGGTCTAGTGCAGACTTCTGACTGATTTAGGCAATGTCCTGTTTCTTGTGTGCTCCTGTCCAGGAGACTCACTATCCATTATTTATTCTGCAGGGAATTTAGGCTCCTGGTTTGATTTTGTCATCGACCTGGGCTTCAAACTGTAAAAGTGTACTTAGACTTGTATTCCCTTTTATGGACATTTATTCTTTTCAACTATTGCAACTAGGAACTTGTTTTAAACCACACTTCATTATGTTCCTTTCCTTCTTGCCTACTCTTTTTCCAAACCTGTGAACTTTGCCTCTTGCCATCACAGTGGTTCTGCATTAAATGTAGACATAGGCAAAGCTCCTATGTAATATGCTGTGTAGCCTGCTGGTTTATAAATTAAGAAGCTGTTTGTTAAACCTGGGGCCAAGAGGTTTAACTTAGCACCTAAAATTATTATTTTTTTATATATATATAAAAGTTATACAATGCTAGGAATCCTTCATGCTTTTTACTGAGGTCAAAGAAGCACAAGCAACACTGGATTGCACAGGCTAGGCAGTGTTTGAGTTTTCATAGGACAAAAGTTCTAGGACATGTGTTTCGTGGAGCCTCAATAATTATTTCTATGCCAGCATATGTAGAATTATTTTTCCATTCCTAAATTTTGATGAACACTAAATGACCTGACTGAGTAACAGTTTTAAACAGGACAGCAAATAGAGTGCACACTCATGTATGTGTGGAGAGCTGAACACCTGCCAGTCTAGATCATAAGATATCACAACCCATTCAGAAAATAGGTTAGACAGAGTTAGACATGAGATATAAAGGCAGCTCAGTAAATCTAAGCCATGTATCAATTGTGTTCAGTAGCACAGCTGAAGATGTTTAGGCATGTTTTAGGCATGAAAACTTTAGTAGCCTCAGTCCTTACCTAGGACAGTCAATTCAGGATTAACCTCTAATTACTGCATAAATAACATTTTAATTCTCACAGGGTCTGGAACTTAACTCCCAGAGTTTTGCACATTTCTCCTCCTCCACTCTTAGTGTGCAATGGCTTTTTTCATGCTACACATAAAGCAACAACAAAATACTTAAATTGAAAGACAAAAAAGTCTTCTGGATTTAACTATTTAATGTTATATGTACCTGGCTTTCATATGAAAACCACAAAATTTTCTTCCAACTAAATTTATGAGTAAGGAAAATGAATGATTTCCTTACATTAACAAACAAAAGAGTTTAGGCAAAGTCTCTTATTATCTCTACCAAAATACTGAGGTTTTGCAGAATTTTACCACCCATTCAAACACTATAGTCCCTACAATAAAAAGAAAATAACAGAAGGAGATAAAATATATGTTTATATCAATTTTGCTTGATATAACTGAAACTAACAATCTTGAACGATCCCATCTCATTAAACAAACCAGTTCATTAAACATACCAGTACCAGACTAGAATTTTACAACTTATGTTTCTTCGCTTTTGTGAGAGTTACAGAAATACGAAGGAGAGAGTTTAAAGAGACTAGGCACACTTGGGGAATGTCTCCACAGAAAGCTGTCCCAAGGACAAATGCTCCTTTATGCTTTGATGAAGTTTGTCCTCCATTATATAAAAACATTTCCTATTCTCTGGGGTCCTGTATTGAGAACGTTCTGGTGAAATTCAAAAAACAAGTCCTAGTTTTATGTACAGCTGAGGTAGAAATATCATATATGTTCCTGTAGCATCCATTTTTATTTGTTAATTATGCAAAGAGCATAGTTCATGGATTATCTTGCTTGATGAAACCGGAGAAAACTAATCAAATCAGAAGACAACTGTGTCTAGAAAAAGTCCAATTGTTGATTGAGAACTATATAACTATTTCATATATTATTTTTTTAATATATATGTGTGTGTATATTTGTATATGTGATTGTATATACATATAGAATACTTGTTCATACATTTTATATATAAGTGTATATAAAATATGTGCAATAGATACATATATACATATACAATATGTGAGTGTGCATATATATGTATAATATACGTATATGTATGTATACTATATATGAAAAAGAAGAAAAATACACTTAAGTTCCCCAAAATAGAAAAGATTGTGAGATAGTTTCCATCTTATCTAAACTTTCATTTACATACATGGAGTGGCACTGATTTAATTCTGTGGAATTAAACGTAACGTAGTCAGTAAGCTTAATGCATTTCTTTCCAAACACCTAAATATAAGTTATTCAGCAATTCCGAGAAGACCAGACCAAAGCTTGCTTAATTTTAGAGGGAATTACAGAGGCAGAAATGGTATTAGTTGTAAAACTACAGAGGCAGTAAAACATCCACTGTTCTAAATACCTATGAGTTGTTAAAGGCAACTATTACTTAACTTCAGTGAGCTGCTGATAACGGTGTTATTTTTAAACAAAAATCAACATTAGTTACTTAAGATGTCAGCTCGCAAATACTCTTTTTGTTTTTATTCATAGTTTTCAAAAATCATTATTGACTGATGACAGTGCTCTGATGATATGAAAATATCTGTTTAAATAATCATTTTACTACCCAATTAATTTGGCAGGTTTGGGTTTCTCATTTAGATTGATAATAGATGTTGCTACTAAAAATAGCAGATTAAACTGCACTGCTCACACAAACTAGAAGACCGAGGATATTTACCGTTACAAATTATCTTTGTTCCTATATCCTGAAACTCTTTCACAATATAAGGTCTTGATGTTATGAAGAGCTGGGAGGTGTTTTTGCCCAGCCACTTGCCCGAACAGGACATATTATCTCATCTTCATAGCATTGATAATTGTATGCAAAGTAGTACATTATGCAATTTGGTAAAGTACAAAGGTCCAATTGTGAGATGTCTGCTGAAATCCAAGACATGGGAAAAAGTTCAGTGAAGATTCTAAGAATGTGCATAACTGCTGTGCAAAAATAGTAATATATTATTCATTAAGAACTGAAGTTCGCTGAAAATCCTTGCCATTTTTGCCCAAATGTACCTGCTTTGTCTTCGTTTCAATCTGAAAAACAGTTTTAGAAGGCCCAGACTCTCACACCTGGTGTTGACCTGTCAGATTCATTCAAGTCCTAATAGGATACCAAACTAGACTAGGCTATAGAAGTAGTACTGTAGCTCAACGCACAGTAAGATTTTGCAAAATGTTTGCCCACTGCTTTCACTCCATAACCCCTAACTACTTCTCTAGCCTTTACTATTTTTAAAGCAAGTCTAAGTACATGGTCAAACATTCATAGAGAAACTAAGACTTTTACATAAGCATTATTTAAGTAATGCTGAAGGAAAAATTATGAACTGCACAATGAGAAGAATCATAGCAATGTTACTTAAAGTTATCAAAACCATAGTAACATGGTGGTAAATTAGACCAAAATTAATTATATTTGGTTCTATTTAGAAAATGCATATGTGTGAGGAAAAAACAATAATGGGAAAAGGTGATGTTTAGTGAGTTATATATGAAGTATTTGTGGCTTTCATAGTGGAATCAAAAGTCAGTGATAATGAAAAGTGACATTTGTGCATGTTATTTTGTAGCTCTAAAGGTTTATTTGGCACCTGTTTAACAATTAAGTTGAATTTATGAGTTTTACACTTTGGCAAAAAATAAAGAAGTGGAGAATGGATTATATATTCCAAAATACTTGCAGGGGATAAAGCACATTAATCTTGCTTCCTTTCAGAGAAAATGCACTTTAAAAGCTAAGGAAAAGGGAAGTAGAATATTCCAACTATTAAACAGCTAACCTTTGTGTGGACTTTCAAGTGCTGGCTTTAATGAAGTTGTTTCTACAAGCTGAGGTTGTTTGTCTGTCTCCTCTACAAGATTCGTTGATTTGCAATGGTAAGATTATAGAAGTAACAGATCATGACAAGTCAAAATGTTACAAACTCTGGGTTCTCAGCTTCAAAATCACAGAGAGGTTTGGGAATTGTTTTTTGGGTTTTGTTTTTTTTGGGTTTTTTTGTGGGGTTTGGTTTTCTTTTTTTGTTTGTTTGGTTTGGTTTGGTTTTTTTTCCCCAAAAAAAACTGCCAATGGAGAAGGTTGCCTAGATGAATTCTATTGGCATGGAAGATTAGTATTATGACGAAGAGGTAAAACATACAAGGTTTTCTGTTTTGTTTTGCCTTTAAGGGCATTGTTGGAACAACCTGAAAGACTCATACTGACTGCAGATAGCTATGTATCAGATATCATCTCTATAGCATAATATTATAGCGTTTTTGTAGTAAGAGTTAACTTTCATTTTGCTAAGCCTAGATAAAGTGAATTCAAAACATTTTCTTTTTTTTTTATAAAAAGTGAACATATCTTTAAAAATTCACTTTTGCTTTTCATAGCAAATATGAAATACTTTTAGAAGTATTCAACCAACTGCTAAGTAATCTCTAATTAAAAGATTTGGCTATTCTGTTTATAAAGAGTGAAACAGCATTTTTTTTTATCTTATTGTTAGCTATTCCTAGTTACATTTAATGTATTTGACTGCTTAAGAATAATGAAGTTACATAAAATATATAGTCAGTTTACAGGATTATATATAAAGGTTGTAAACAGTAATAAGACAAGATCAACAGTGACTGTGCCTTTTCCTTGATGGCCATGGATAGAACAGGAGAAAGCAAGCCTAGCAAACAAATCCTTTGCCCTTTTTACACAAATTACAGTACTTTGGTGGGGCAGGGGGACACCCCGAAAACCCATCTGAAACCTGAATAAATAATTAATAAGGAAAGACTCAGTAAAGACATACTCAGTTTGTTTGGGGGTTTATTCACACATTCCATATTTAGTTCACAATGGGATTTCGTTTAAAAGGCCTTCTCAAATCCCAGCTGCAGTAAGTCCTATACCACAGTTATTTGCAAGTGGCTTACTCTGAAGATCTGAATTGAGTAAGAATTAGATATGGACTGTTAGTTATACACAGATCTCATAATGCTGGCTCATCCTCTTTCTATGACTGTCTCTCTCACTTTAATTGGGACTATCTTAGTTTCTTTGGGTTTTTGTATGGCTTTTATTACCTTGTTCTGATATGTTTGAAAATCCACCATAAATTCAATGTAAAGATCTACTGTGTGGCTTTTATGAACTCTTTAACTACGTCTGTACTACAGGGGGTGGGGAGAACCAGTAAAAAAAAAAAAAAAAAACAAAAACCAAAAAAACCCAGAAACAAGCCAACAATACTTTTGTGGCTTTCAGGTCCACAGTTTAAATCTACAGAGCTAAAACTCTCATGCCTTCTTTTCATGCAGGAAGTTATGTTCTCATTTAAGGAAAACCCTTTGTCCTAAAAATATTGTGATGTATTTGGATAAAAGTCACAAAAAAATGTGCCTCACATAGTTTACGAAATTACCTGGGAAAGTCAAGGCAAGTTAGAGGCTGAGAGCGTTAGCTAACTATGTGGTGGACTGACCTCTCACTAGTTTCAGTTCAAACTAATAACATGTATTTCATTGTTTCACAAACATTCACTGCCTCTTCAGTCCTGGCCTGTTAAACTGACATATCATGATTAAAATTCCACTCACAATAGAAAATACAGTCTAAGAGAGTAAGAAGAACTATCTTTGGGATATATACAGGAAGTGTCTCAGTGAAATTAAATTACTTCTTTAATGAGCCAAGAACTCTTTAATCTCAGTGCACAGTTTTTATCCGATTTCTTACTCTTATGAGTTTCAGAATAAATTAAAGACTTTTACCTAAATCAGTTATTAATGTAGACTATAATAATACAAGAAAGCAATGCTTTTTCTCTTGAACCTTTTCCCCAAAATTCTGGGCTTAACTACTTAGTCTATTTAAAGATATATTAACTCTGTATGGATGATAATACCATTATTTTCTTTTATGTGAAAATTCACATCCAATAGACATTTACCTTTCCTGTGGATTATTTTCTATGAATTCTTCCTATAGTTTAGAAGAAATGACAACTATCGTTTTTTCGACTCTATATGTAATTTAAATAGTCAATTGATCAAATGCAATCAGGATAAATCTTGTCAGAATGGGCTGTGTTTGGCAGTTATCTTGTATTCCTGCTTACATGAATATTAGAATAATAACCTAGCACAAATACACATACACCAAAAAAAACCCACATAAATTATGAGGTTTGGTCAAATGGGAAAGTTTGCAGAAGCAATAATAGCAGTACCTCTCCATGAAACTCAAAAGCAAGCTTTCACAGCAAGGCAGAGGATAAATGCTCAGAGCAACTGCCACTTTACACTGTGGGGACTATGCTCTTCAGCCTCCTGTCATTGTCAAATTATACTCTTCTACTTACATGAAAGGTGTCCATATTTCTGGAAACTTAATTTAGCAGCAACTAAACTAGATTTTCCTCTTTACAAATAAACGGAAAACATATTGATATAGGGCAGTTAATGAGTTGAGTGTAATTATCTGTGAAAGTTTTCAGAAATAAGGTTCAGTGTGAAAACTCTTTCTGATGGACATGATTTTTTTTGTGTATTGATACATGACTGCTGATAAAAACTGCTGATAAAAAATATTTTATTAACATTAGATCTAATCATTTCAAGCATTACAACTAATAATTATTAATTAGAATATCCAGAATCTGCTAGTAAGGTGATATCATTAATATTATTGCAAGATTTACTTTCTATTCTCATGTGCAGAAAAGAGTAAATACCTCAAAGAAATGGAGACATCCTATTTTGTGACATCTGTTTAATGCTGCATCATAATCTTCCAAGAAGAATTGACAGACTTATTTATACATTTCAATTTCTCTGACAAGAGTCTCTTCCCAAAAGCTGAAAACTTTCACTACTTAACTAGAAGTCCCCCCATATCAGCTGGAGAAAAAGTTCTGTCTGTTTTGACAGTTGTTCAATATCCATAGGAGTATCTATCATGTAGGTCAGCCCTACTGAACGTGCTGTAGGTATCCATTAAGTCTGACATGCTTACAGTGTGGTGAAATTTGCTCATATTCATTTCCATCAGTGTTGCACATGTACAGTTATTCTGTGTGACCAAACTGGACTGGACTTAGTGAGTATGTTGATGTTAGCAAATAATACAGATAAACAGGACTGGGCTTGCACAGTGAAAAGGCTTGTATTAAGAATGTGATGTCCAAACAATATTTCAAAGCAACTTTACTTTGAACTGAATATCCATTACCTGTTCAGGCACCAGGCAAACACCTGAAGTGTGTCTTCTTGGTAAATTTCATCCGAAGTGAGTGCTGAGGACAACACAGAGATCTGCTCCAAAACTCCCTTCTAAACCAAACTGAAATTTCTCTGTAGATGCCCCTCCTTCTCTCTGTCTGAAAAAAGTCCATTGGAATACAGCAAGTAATACCTGAAAATTAAGGAGAAAAGAATGTATGTTTGCTTTGTTGTTTTCTTCTGATTTTGCCTTGTATGGAAATATATCCGTCAACTAAATCTTCCATTGACAGTAAACCCGGACTATAGATTAACTTTGTAAAAGACACATGCACTAGAGCTAGAAGTTTCTATAGTACCACATTCTCAGGAGGAGGAACAACTGGATGAACGTAGCTGTACTGCTTCACAAACCAGATCAGGCATCAGGTTTTAAAAGATCTACTGCAACAAGGATTATTTGAAACATGTTTCACATACAGATAATGATGAATAGTACATTCTATAAATAGCCTTTTTTTGTAAATAAACTTTATAACACCAACCAAAACTTTCATTATAAGCACAAACTTGATAATAAAGAAGAATATGGTTTAGTGGTCCATTCAGGACTCTGTACAGGCAGAATAAACAGCTTAATTATTGAAATGAAGCTGAATATGAAGTATACTATAAAAAAATCATTTGCTTTTCAAAAGAAGCTCTCACTTTTAACATCTATGAAAGATAAGTTTACACTTTGAATCTATTTTATAACCTAAAAAAAAAATATATTTATTTCTAGAAAACTGGATATCTTTAATGTTTATAATTAAAACAAAAAAATCTTCATCCTGCAGAAGTAGATCAGATAAAATGCATTTCTTGTAACATGTTGCTGTGCATCCCGTAGGTCACAGACATGATAATACATTAGACTGCATTGCAATAGAAACAAGAGTGTAGAAATGTTACATATGGCTATGCTGTGCTATGCTTGTACAGAAATTCAATATACTCATTGACATTTTTATTTATTGTACTGATAAGTACTGTTCACCCACTTCATGATACATGCCTGCCTCCCCTCAAATGTTTTTTGTTCCCTTAAACTCCTGTATCTCTAAGCAACTGGACATCTTTTTGGGTTGTGCTTTCATAACATTTAAACATGTGTAATTAGAATATCCGTACCTTCATATGAAAAGAAGTATACTTATGACATAAATTATATTATTTATATTATATTAATAACATTGTGATTACAGTAACAATCATTTTGCTTACAGGCTTCTTCTACTAATTTTTCATATTTTCAGTATTTTCTAAATAAGGAATTGCTAATTTTCTGCATTTCAAGACCAAACACCAAATTCTTTTTCATCATGCAGCTGGTCTTCTCTATACAACTTTAAAATGCTAGCCTGAATTCCAGTTGTTTTTAATGTTATTTCAAAGTAAAAAGGAAAATACTCATTTGCTGAGTTATAAGAAGTCCTCTGCTCAACTTGAGATTCTGAATTCACAGAATCATGGAATGGTTGAAGTTGGAAGTGACTTCTGGAGGTCATCTGGTCCAACCTCCCCTGATCAATCAACTACAGCTGGTTACCCTGGACCATGTCCAGATGGCTTTTGAATCTCTCCAAGGAGGGAGACTCAACAACCTCTCTGCACTTCCCGTACCAGTGCTCTGACATGCTCAAAGTATAAATATATTTCCAGATTTATAAAATTTTCTGGGTTTTTTTCCTGAAAAAGAATTAAAATCCTGATTTCTGTCATTCAAATAAAAGATTTCACTAACATTGCCACTGAAGTATGTCAAAATAAAACATGACAGGTAGAGTGAAACTTGTAACCTGATAAAGTCAGCTGGAGTTTCTCTACCAATTTCAACAAAGGTGAAAAATTGTTTTGATGGTCTCTGATTTCTCAGAAAAGTTTGCAGTAAAAAACTATTTCCTCATGTTCAGAGGGAGCCTCCTGTGTTCCAGTTTGTGGGCATTGCCTATGGTCCTGTCACTGGGCACCACTGAAAAGAGCCTGACTACTGTCTTTGCACCCTCTCTTTAGGTATTTATATGAATTGTTAAGACCCATCCTGGGCCTTCTTTTCTCTAGGTTAAACAGTCCCAGCTCTTTCATCCTTTCCTCACAGGACAGCTTCCCCAGACCCTTAGTCACTTTCATGACCCTTTTTTTGGTTCTTAATATATCCATGTCTCCCTTGTACTGGAGAACTCAAAACTGGACATGGTATTCCAGCTGTGGCCTCAGCAGTGTTGAACAGAGGGGAAGGACCACCTCCCTCCACCTGCTGGCAACAGTCCTCTTAATGCAGCCCTGGATACCATTAGCCTTCCTTGCAGCAAGGATACCTTGTTGGCTCTTGTTAATTTGGTGTCCACCAGGACTCCCACATCCTTTCCTGTCAAGCTACTTTCCAACCACTAGACCCCCAGAATACACTGGTGCATGGGGTTGTTTCTTCTCCAGGTGTAGGACTGCAACTCCCCTTGTTGAATTTCATGAGGTTCCTGTCAGCTCATTTCTCCAACCTATTGAGGTCTCTCTTGATGGCAGCACTACCCTCTGGCACATCAGGCACTCCTTGCAGTTTTGTGTCATCAGCATACTGGCTGAGGATACACTCTGTCCCTCATCATGGGGCCTGAGACTCACAAACAAATAGAAAGATAAAAGGAGCTGTTAGGAAGAAAACAAGAAGTGTATTACCAAAACCGGTCATGGTGGAGAGGAAGGGGGTGGTGGTGTGGTGGTGGTGTCATACTGAGCGTGTTTCATGGCTCTGAAATCAGAAGGAACTGTGGCAGTTCCTCACCCTCAGCAGTATCACATCTGGTTCACTGACAACACATGGTGGGGGGTTGTGTGTGGGATAATCTTTCTGACACTAACACTTTTTATATCTGCGTGAGACAAAGGCTACCACAAAATTTATATCAGTTCTCTCTTGCCATGGATCGAAGCATCCCATCCTCACAGCACTTGCAGAGATGTGGTAGACTTTAGTAGACCCAAAGCCTAATACAGATGCAAAATACTGCTTTAACTGACAGAATACAATGCAAGTCAGGAGCACAGTCTTTTTGGGTTTTTGGTTTGTTGGGGGTTTTCTTGTTGTTGTTGGGGTTTTTTTGATTGTTTGTTTGTTTGGGGGTTTTTTTTGGTGGTTTTTTTGTTTGTTTGTTTGTTTGTTTGTTTTTCCTGGGGAAGGAGGACAGCTTTCATTTGGCTAATTAGAGTGCAATGCGGACTTAAGCAAGTCTTTGTCATAATTTTGCTGTTGTTGCTGCTGGTCCATTGCACTGTTATGGTTAGCTGTTCCAACTTGCTAGAAGCCATGCCCAAAGTAAGGATGGCAGCATCTGCTGGACATAAAGATGAGACTTAAGCAATATTTATGCAAACATCTTGATCTGCAGTTTTCCTGAAGGCATCTCTGAAAAACTATTGTCCTCATTCTCGGGGTGATACAATTCACTACAACTGTGTCAGGCAAGTAACTCACACAGGCACTATCCTCTCCAGACAGCCCAAGACTTTCAGAAGTGAGGAAACCTCGCAGCTGCTTGCTGTAATGGTCATGCTGCCTGTGTTCCTGGCTCTAATCTCTGATTGCCCTTCTCATTCACCTTCCTACTAATGCCCAGAGCGTATTCCCAGACCTCTCAAGACAACATAGAACTGACAGGGAGAAGAAAGGTAGGTGTAAAAAGTCATGCTCAACTTCTAGTCTATATCCCTCTTCTCTGTCTTCTGTCCACTTCTGGCTGCTGGACAGTCATGGTCCTCCATGCATGAGAGAGTGGCTGCTGAGGCAAGAAGAAAACCAGACAAGATGGAGCAGCAGTAAGGCATGGAGTCACTGTTGTTGGAACCAGATGGTACATCGGCTCCCTGAGGAGCCTATGACAGCTGAGCAATCTGTTGCCACCTCTAATCCAGCACTTGCCACTGCTCCAAAACCTGGAAAGTGTCTCATTGTTTCTCTCACTTTGCCATGCTTTTGCTATTCCCATCAACTATCATCCTCATATCTCATGAAACTGCCTGACCTTGCCATGGTGTGTTTTGCAAACTATCTTGTCAGAAAGTAATAGAAAATGGGTTTTGTCTCTTAAAATAAGGTTTTTATACTCTGAAAGCAATCTGTCCCCAAATGGAATTGAAAATCACAAAAAATAGTGATTAATAATGTTAATAGTTCAACAATTTGAAAACATTAGTTCTAAAAATATTTTCATACCACAGAAATGTATTGAATTAAGTATATATATAGGAAGCTTTTGAGGACATTATGTCACAGCCTCTCTTATCAGTAATAATAGAGATTGCTCAGCAGTTTCTCAAGCTAACAAATAATGAGGATTGCTCCATCATGACAGAATAATACTAGAATGGAAGAACCTCAAACATTTCAACAAACACCCAAAAAGAGTATCATTAAAATGAGTTATTTTGAGGGCATGTAGTGTAGAAGTCCAGCAAAGCAACACATGGAAGTTAATGGAAGTTAACTGCACTGGACTGGGATGAGGTGCATTACATTGCATTTTTTTATTCCACAACAGAAGAAAAAAATAATCTTATCATCACCTACTAAATCCAGTGAAAATCTTGATTTGTTTGCATTTAAAAGACACAACTTCAAGTATCATAGCATTATGTACACAAACAAAAACATTCAGACAATAACAAAATGTAGCAGGTGTGCTCCATACAGGGCAGAAAATGGGCCTTCATCTTCTAAAACTGTAGCTCTTAGAATCAATTCCACATTCATCTATTTCTAGATATTCTTCATTAATTTTCTCCAGCCCTTCTATCCACCTCATTCCCTCATTCCCCCCTGTCGCCCACTGCACCCTTCCCTACACCCACTCCCCACCACCCCCCCAAAAAAAAAAAAAAAAAAAAAAAAAAAAAAAAGCACCTTGTTTTCCCTGGCAAAACATGACTTTAATGAGATTTGCCAGCAGCAAGGATTATTTTCCCACAACTCTCTTGGTAAATTAGAAATTAGTGAACCTATAAAGGCTTGGAAGCACAGCTAAGGTAAGCAATCTATCTGATTTTTTTTTCTAGTGGCCTATGGCCTTCAGTGGGAGTTTATCATTCAGCATTCCACCGTATGTTTCCAGACTTAACACTATATTGTGCCACTTATGAAGAATCAAAGGAAAGCTGGATCCAGAAGTCTTATCATCTCAGAGAAGACTGGAAGCATGAACAGTTTGAACTGTGACAACATTGGAGAGAAGATAATTTATTGCCCATCTTTTTGTTTATGGGGGAGTTGTGTCTATCCATGTATGTGTCTACTTCAAATGCCTTAGCAAAGCACTTGAAAACACCAGGAGCAGGTTCTTCTGCCTGTTACGTTAAAGTGTATCTTTATTCTACTCAGTATTTCCTTTTGCGTCTGTGTAAGATGAAGGCTCATTACTACCCTAAATTTTCTCCAGTTGTGTAATAATAATTTTAGAAAAAAGTTGTCTGTCTGATGTTCTAGCCTGGGCATTTAGTAATTTCAGCTCTAATACTCCTTGATTTTGTGTCCTTAAATTTTTAATTTCTCCTCTCTCCCTTCTGTGCTGTTCTCTTTCTCTGCTAACTACAGACAGAGACTCATTCAACTATTACATGTTCACAGTTCAATACTAGACAAACTGTACTAAAAGCTATTACATTTATTAGTTTGTCCCAATTAGCTTTTTTATACCACCATGGGTACTGAAAAATATTACTCACTCAATACCTAACATTCTTAATCCCAGACTATCAAAGTCTTTTCTTTTGTCTTCCTTTTTTCCTTTTCATTTAATTTCTTTCAGTCTTTCAACAGTGCTCCCTAAAATAATAATGTATCTTAATTTGGATGTCAGATATGGTTATTATTTTTCTGAAGTAGTTGAGAATCCTTCATTTTTTTTCCTTTTTTTTTTTTTTTTTTTTTTTTTAATCAGAAATGGGATTGACTCAAGAAGAAAATGGTTTTGTGGTGATCAGGGCAATGGAAACAGTCTTCAGGTATCACATTAATAACAATAATGCAACTGATTGTAAAGAGTGCTCCAGGATGGGGGTAGGTGTTTTTTTGGTAGATTTGTTGAAATTAAGCACAGATCATACTTATAGAATCTCCATTAGTGGTTGTCCCAGTTTAGATATTAGCACAGTAATACTGAGATAGATACTGAATAACAAGCAAAACTATCTATTCTAGGAATAGATTCAGAGATTATAAGTTTACTAATTTACATTGGTTCTTTAGTGCCACTTTGTAATTACAGAATGCATCAGGCTGTGATTTTTTTTTTTTTTTCTCTCTACCTATATGGACAATTCATCTCATTATGGTAGTGGCCTGCCAAATTTCTAGTTTCTATGTAAATTAGCAGGGCTTCCACAGTCCAGAAAGCAAAATGAGATATTTCATTTTAGCTGGTTAAATTTTACTCCATGTTCCAACAAGTGAATATAAACATAATTTGTATTTCTATTATCCTGTCCACTGAGGCAGCTCTACCAAAGCTATCAAGTAGTAGCAGCTGAATCAGACTAATGATTCTCAGAAATATGGATTCACCACTGGTGCCAAGCATCTTGGAATCAACTGCAATCTTTTATATGGATTTGATTCTCAGGAAGCAATTGACTTGACTGTTGAAAGCAGTCGCTCTTCCCCGAAGGTAAATTTATAAACACTAGAGGTAAAGGGGAGACATAACATCATTAGTAACTACTGAAAAACTCAGTCACTATGTTTTTGAAAGAAATTCTTCAAAGCTTGCTCATCAGTGGTAGAATAAACATATTATGGGTAAAAAGAATATTAAATAGATATTAAAAAAAAACAATGAAAAAATAGATTGACAAGGGTAATCACTGTTGAGTGCACAGTTCTGCACAAAAAAGATTTGAGACTGCAAATCATGTAATTTTTGTTGCTATCTTTTTTTTCTCCTTTTTCCCTTCTGCATTAAAATTACTTAGGGCAGAGACTGTGTGTTCTTATTTGAACAACTCTGGACCCAAGAGGGCTTAATAAAGGAACTGCTGGAATAACAGAATTTTCCAGAAGTAACTTGTAAAATTGTTAAGACTAATTTGAAAAGAGGAAACAGTTATGTGTTCAGCTGATTACATGAAAAGGTTTTCTGTAGGTAATGTAGATAAATGTTTTCCTGGCAATGAAACTGAATATAAAAGTATTAATTACTCACAAAGTAATCATTAAGAAATTGGGTAAATGTAATCACATTGCACAGCCAAATGAAATTAACAGATGTCACCAAGAGGAATAGGATAATAGTAGTATATTACTAAATAGTGGGGGAAAATGAGACAAAAGCATGCACAAAGTTCTAGTAATGCCACTATTTTTAAGATGAATGTTTAAAGAGGACTGAAGGGAAAAGAACATCATTATTTTGTGTGGCTGTGTATGTATTACATTACTAAATTTTCTTAACAGGAAGTACAAGAGATTTTAAAACTATGTCCGGTTTCTACACCTTAACTATGATTATTCATCTCACAAATAAAAGGACATATGTGAATAAAATGGTCTGAGTGATTTGGGAGATAGTTACACTACACAAAAGATATCTGTCACCAAACACCCTCAGGGATCTTTTGAAAATGATATTACATCCACAAATGTGGCTTTCTGTCTTAGAACTTGCCCTTCTTGAAAGACATATGGATTTAAGATTCTTGTTTCCCCTGAGTACCAAGTCACAATTTTCTAGACCCACACCATAAATATGCTAAAGGTGTTTATTAATGGGTATGGAGTATAGATTATTAGTGAAGTGTGACTAGGTCAACAGTGCAACCTGAATAATTCAGTTATACTTTTACTACGAATCAAGCTTTGGAAAATTCCATATCTCTCTTCACAGATTACAGAGGAAGACTGAAATCTTAACCCAGGCGCTTAAATTTGTTTCCTAAAATTAGACACATATAAATATTCACATAGATGAAAACATCTGGTTAAATCCTGACATATACAAAGTACAATTACAAACTGCTTTCTTTTTTTTCCCTTTTAAATGTTCACATTTGTACAAACAAGCATATTATAGGTAGATGCAAAAATGCTTTTCAAAATTATTCAGGTAAACCCAAATATATTAAAAAATCAAATTGTACAGGTATTCTTTTGCAGAATTCTATGCATGCTTTGATTTGAAAAGCATAGGACTATTCTAAAATTTTTCAAATATTAATTCTAATTAGCATATATATTATAGTATTTTATACAGGCTTTGCTTACTGAAGAAAGATAGAAATATAAAGAAAAGTTCAAGGAGCTCTCTGCTGCTTCTCATTTTCAGCCTTCATGTCTGCAGAGCAATTAAAGAGTAACCATGTCTTATGCCAGGTTCAGAGGTGAAAAACAGCCCCATTGTTTCACTAAATTCCATTTAAATAGAAATAAAACCGAGGAAGAATGTATGATACACTAAGTAAAGATTAGGAAAGAACCAATTTGAAAGTTAATTTTCAATTGTAAGAACAAATATAAAAGTGCTATATGAAATAAAGGTCAGCAAAATTTTAAATTGAAAAATCAAACAAATGCTTTCACAGCGGAATGACTTTTTATTCTGACAAAATTGATTGGTTTATTTTGAACATGTGAACTTGTTTCAACTTTTAAAAACTGGAAAATTTCAAAATGAAAAGTGAATTTAAACAAAAAATGAGACAAATACCAGAACTTGCCACCGTTTATTGAAATATATGTGTGTGTATACCTACTTATATATATATTATTGAATATAAATTATATAATAATAGTGAATATATGATAATCTTGGGTCGACTTGTCTAGGAATGTAAATCATTCTGCATCTGTTATGGGTCACTGTTATCAAAATAGATTATACTTAACCTGTAGAATTAGGTGTGTGGTGAAATTCTATGCTTGTTTCACAGATGATCAAACTAGATCCTAAGGATGTTGTCTTGTCATAAGACCTTTGATTCAGTAGGCTGCCTATAATCCAGAAACAAATGAAGACAAGGTTAATGAGGACTATATCAAACATAGTTCTCAAAAATTCCACGCAATGTGAAGAAAGCCAAGAACCCTTACATTCTGGATATGTCATTATGTGTTAAACAGTATGTGTTAAAGACTACATGAAATTTGAATCAATTGGCCTACCTTATACAGTAACCTGAAACTGGATAATGTTTTCTTTAGAATTACGACTTCTCCCTATTGCATATAGAAGGAGTTCAGCAGCAAACTCATTTCAGAAGTCAAGAATTTCCATGCAGAGGGATCAAAAGTTATCTTGAAATGCATCTAACCTCAACATTGACAATTTTGTATTTAAAATCTACCTTGAAAATGATCTTTCAGCTTGCAGTTCAGACATGTGACAACTATTTTACTTGAATAAGACCTGGAAAAGTAAATTATCAATTCCAGGTTCAGATGAGACTTTTAAACACATGCTTCAAATTTAGCTCTAAGTAAATATTTTATTTATGTCAACATAGTGATTTAACTTTCTTGAACTGTATGTTATCACTGGTTTTGCTATAATTCCTACATTTCCTTCAATGCAATCAATGCTGGCTTTATATAAAATTATTCCTTTTAAAATGTAGTAATTTCATAACACTAAGTATATTTCACAAATATAAACTACTGAGTGTCAGGGTCCAATACCCTCTGGTTCTTTTTAGATTTAGATCATGAGGAAGATTTAATTTTTTAATACTAAATTTACTTTTTTGAAGATAGTTGACATTACATGGGACTTTGATATAGAAAAGTGTTACAGCAGTATAATGAATTCACAACACAAACACAATATAGCAATTGCAATATGTAGTTGATTCACAATACAAACATGATTCCCATTGCCAGTCTCTACATGCTCACTGTCACAGCACTGGGCATTCCCAGTCACTAGGAAGGAAGGCATCGGTTACAATTCCTTCGATGTCTTCAAAGTTCATTCTGTTGTTGCTTGTTTTTTATACACTGTGTTGGGCTGAGACACATATACACTTCATGCATGTTGATCCATTTGGCTCAGGAATTTTCAGTTCAACTTTTGATTATTTTAGAAAGACTTTACATCACTAGTTGACCTATTCAACTGATACAGCCATTTATTTAAGCAAAGGTTCATGTGCTGGTCCCGTTGATGTTGAGAGTAGTTCAGCTTCCTTTAGCATAGCTGTGGACACTTCCTACATCATTTTCTGAGCTTCATGAGCACATCATCCTTGCCTGTCTTCTCTAAGTCTTTCATTTGTTGATCACTCACAAAAGGATAGAGATTGCATCTCATGGGACTTGTGTTAGCATTCTTTCTACTTAATTATTACAAGTTCTGAAAATTCATGACTTGCAAGTTCAAATAAAATATACTAGGATGACCTTTCTCCTGGATCCAGTACTCTTTTCAATAGGAAAAAGGAAATAAACCTAAATTAACCATGTTAATTGTCAGGCATAAATACCTGAGTAGCATTATATCAGTTTTACAACAGAGTGAATTATAATAAATTCTATATTTTGGTCACATTCTTTACAAACACAAGATAGCCTTGTTGAACTGATCCATATGGTCTTCTTTTCTTTCAAATGCAGTAGGACAAAGTCCTTCTGTAACATTGCATACAAAATTAGACTGAGATGTCATGAGTATATTTTCTGTGTACTCTTTAATTCTTATTTCTTTTGAACCCTACTCTGCATATGTTCTGATGTGGGAATAGAGAAAAGACAGATTAATTAACATATATTCCTAGAACTGTTCTGAAAATTTGGAGTCTTGTTCCCCCTGCCACGTACCTTTTTGTCCTCTTCGGTTTTTGATAGTTAATCCAAACAGGCAAAAGAAGAATAAGTTTTTCAAAAGCATTCTGGGCACAAAACCACAGAAACATACTATGGAAAACAGTATGCTTGCTTAGTAGGATGTTTGCTACAGTTTTAACAGTCCCCTCTTGTGCAGCTGATACGCATATATGCAGTTATTTAATTTCATCAGTACTTAAATAGTTTCCAAATTATGTATGTATTCAGTGTATGTATTGATTCACTTGACTAGGTTGTTTCCAAAGAAGCCATTACTGTCAATCAAATAAATGACATGCATTTTCAAAATATTTACGTTTAGCCAATTATATAGTTAATGGTGAAAATAAAAACATATTAAAAGTTACATATCGTTTTGAAAGACTATCACTTCCTTACCATGCATGGCCACATAGATACATTTGACATTATCAGTATTGGATTTTTCAATTAAATCTAACTTTATAGTATATCTAGAACAGTCTGGAGAATTTATTGGATTTATATAGGAATTGATCTGCTGTAACTGAGAATAAAAATTCACATTCTTATTCTTGCTGGATAAAAGCCTAAGGAACAGAAGTGTACAGACTGCAGAGAGCCTTCAAATGTCATTGCATGGACCTGGAATTACCAACCATGTAAAGGGAGACATCACCTTTGTTAGATCCAGGAGAGACACGATTGCTCAGAAAGGGAGTTTATTTATCAGCTTCAGCTGGAGGGCACTCAGACACTCGAATTGCCAAGAAATAACCATCAGCTGTTCTGGATTTCAGCTGTTCTCCACTCTTCAGTGCCAGTGCACAGGAAAGGATTCAATAATAATTACAGGGTGGCAATGAGAAAGTGACTTTGTAGCCTGCCGTGTGGGACAGTCACGTAACAGTGGTGAAATAGGATCTTCATCTTTGTTGTTAGGTCTGCTTTTTTAATCTGCTTAATTAGTTATGCAAAATATGCGAGCACTGCTGGAGGCAGGGAGTATAACCCATGCAAGCTTACTAATCAATAATTTGTGCAAGTGAATACTCTGAGAGTACTACTGAGCTACAGAAGCATTCTTCATTTTCATTTCTCTAAACCACCAAGCCTTGAATTCTCTGATCCACAGAGAATATTTATTACAAGGGGAGGAGAAAGATGCCTGATAAACAAGACAACTTTAAAAATCCCTTACTTCAGGGTCCAACTGAAATAAGCTCATCTGGTACGTGTCAGCAAGCCCAGGCAGCTGCACCCCTTTCTCTCCCCACAACAGCTCACGCTCAGGTGACTGTTGCCACCCGGTGGGACCTGCCACTGGCATTTTTATACAGGATCAGTTACTATAGCCAAACAAAAAAACAAATTCCACTGGAAATATGTGATTCAAGAAGATTGAGTATATTCTCTGTTTTCTGGCTGTGTTTATAATAAAGAGGATTTCAAAACATTTTTCATCAATTTGACTATTCCCCTAAAATAGTTTGAGGTGAAAGAATCATCAGCTTTTTACTGATTGATATCTTATTGAATGTATTGAACGTGGATATAGTTTTTTTATTCTTTAACAATCCATTTAAGTAAATTTGACTATATTAAAAAGATATTATACAATTCAGGGGTTTTTTCTACATTTGTCTTATCATGGAGTTTTTTCCAGAACTCATAATTTTCCAGAATGCAATTGCCAAGCCCCCAAATTCTATGTAATAAAATTACTATTTAAAGTATCATTGACATAAATGTCAGAAATACAATATACAACATACAACATATATACATGCAAAACTGCATCTATCTACCTGGTCATCAGGATGCCAACAAATTGAAAACCTATAACTTTAAGAGGAATAGAAAAAACCAACAGATTTACAGTTCTATCAACTCACAATTGCAATAAAAGAATACACAGTGCTACAATTTAATGTTTTTTGTAAGTTATTATTTTAGTGAAAATACCCATTGTACTTAAGGTTTTTTACTGCCTTTACTGTTTTCTTCTGCTATATTAATATGAAAAAATTCAGCCTCTGAAAGCCACTATAACCTAGGACTACTTGTAACTCTTTCCCTTGTCTCTCTTTGTTTTACAGAGTAAAGCAGAAATTCCAAGAGAGTTTTGAAAGTATGCATACATATGTAAATGGTAGATAATTTTTATTTTATCCCTTCTGAAGTAAGTGTTTGGACCATAGATAGATTTTCCTTGATCAAATCTATCATCATCATCATCATCATCATCATCATCATCATAAACAACGTAGTTATATAAATAAATGCTAGACCAGCCTTGGGTTTAAAAATTGTAGACTCCTGTGCTGTGATTGTGATTTAGAGAGATATGTTGTCACTTCAAATTATTTTTCATTGGCAGACATGTTTATTTTAGAATTACAGTTAATTTGGCCAACATCCACAATAAAGTGAGTCAAAAATGTCTTTGCATTTATTGTGCTTGAATGATTGTAAGGGTTTTTTTAGCTTTAATGCTCCAGAATAATTTCATGTAACACCAGGAGGTATGTAAACTTTAAACTAAACTGCTCGTAAGAAGAAACATACACAAAAGACATAGTTTGTTTTAATTACCAAGGTGAATGAATGAGTTCATGGGATCATGAACAGACTTACTTAAAGCTAGAGGCTAGACAATCATTAATAGAGTATCTATTTAAGGTTTTGGTTTGTTTTTGTTTTTCAGTTTCACTAAAACTGTAAGATTCAAACTTTATCTGGAGCATCAGATATTCTTTCTCCTACTCCTTCCATTCCAGTAAGTGTATCATACATTAAAGATTGAATTGGATATTTTGTGTTTCTGTTTTGAAGAAAAGTAAATCTAAACTAAATCAGGAATTCTACTGTAAAGACTTTAAATCTTATCTTTGGATTCCCTGTAATTTGTAAAATGCTGTTGTTTAGATTCTTAGAGAATACTGAAAAAAATTTACATTTCTTTCAGCACTGGTTTGGTTCATAAACAGTCAAATACATATCAGTACTACATAGCAATTGAAATAACAACCATGTTTATTTGGAAAATAGACACATTTCTAGGACTTTATAAAGGAAACAGAAGAGAAACTGATTTATCATCTGTATTTTCTATTTCTCTTTGTTTTGATAATGTTTACTCTCTGTATTAATAATTGTAAAGATGATCCAGAAAGTACGGTGTAACTGAAAAAAAAATTACCTCACTAATCATCACTTAATTTATCACTGCCTGGGCTTCTGAATGAAATGAATGAACCGAATGAACCCAGAAGTATGTTCATAGGTTCATTGTTCAATACTTAAGAAGCTTTAAGCACTCAGAAATGTTTTCACAAAATCCAGTATACTAAGTAATAAATTGTTCCAAAAAGCAGGAGCAAAAAAGTTTTTGAAACTATAAATTCTCTGACCGAACTGCATCTGGTTGGATGATTGATACTGATATGCCACTGCATAACTACTGTGCCTTAAAGAAGTGGTCTGTTTATGTAGCAAACAGCATTGGGCTTTTCAAGAACCCTATGGTTGACTTAATCTGCCATGTGAATGATATCAATTTAAGAGTAGATGGAGATGGCTGGAGGTTATATGGGATGCCTGTATGTTTTGCAAATTGCTGTCCACTCTGGTCCATTTTGCAAGTGATTATATACACAAGCTCACGCTGAACAAAAACACAGTTCTTGCCATGTCCCAAGAAATATCTTTCTTCATCTAAGTAAAAGCTTACATTGATTTTTCTCCCTTTCTATTATTCTTGACAACATTGGTAGTAAATATCAAGAAAAGCAGATATAGAATCATAGAATGGTTTGTGTTGAAAGGGTCCTTAAAGATCATCTATTTTAACCCCCCCTGCCATGGGCAAGGACACCTTCCACTAGAACAGGTTGCCCACAACTCCATCCAACCTGGCCTTCAATAGTCCCAGGGTTGAGGCACCCACAGCTTCTCTGGGCAACCTGTTCAAGTGCCTCACCACCCTCATATTTCTTCTTAATATCTAATCCTAATCTACTCTCTTTTGGTTTAAAACCATTACCCCTTGTCCTATCACTACATGCTCTTGTAAAACTTCCTCTCCAGCTTTCTTGTAGGGCCCTTTAGGTACTGGAAGGCTGCTATAAGGTTTCCCCAGAGCCTTCTCTTCTCCAGGCTGAACAATCCCAACTCTCTCAGCCTGTCTTCATAGGAGAGGTGCTCCAGCCGTCTGATCATCTTCATGGCCCTCCTCTGGACTCACTCCAATATGTCCATGTCCTTCTTATGTTGGGAGCCCCAGAGATTAACACAGTACTCCAGGTGTGGTCTCATAAGACTAGAGTAGAGGGTGAGATCACAAGCTTTCTTATAAAGTTTTCAGAGCACCTGTTTGCACATAGTTTCTGCCTTGATGTTATTTAGCATCTGTTTTCTCTCTTAAATCACCCTTGCCTTCAATACAACCAGATAGCTAAAGTATTCCATGTAAGTTTGGGAACTGAGGAACGAGTATGAAAGTAGATGAAGGGGAATGCTTGTAAGGAATTTATGAATAGTTCAGTCAGAAGAACTACCATTGAAATTACAAGATTTTTACTGCATGGTACATGTGTGATGCTTGACTTTTTCTAAGTGCTTTACAACTGTTAACTAATGGCCCAATACTAGAGTTGAAAGTTCTTTAATTTATGTCATCTATCTTCTTGACCAAAAAAAAAAAAAAGTATTATTAAGCTTGAAGTATTCATAGTTAATTAGAAATAGTACTGAGGAAACCTCTGTGATTAACCTTATGATATAATAAATGGATTTTGTCAGTAGCTTAAATAAAATATCAGTTTGCAATAGTTTGTTTTTAAATGTTGGATGTATATTGATACCTGCAAAAATCAGTAATAGGAAAATCTCTGTGGTGCTTTTTATCAGTGTCCAAAAGATTCCGAGGGAAAACTTACCTTTACAGTTAGCAAGTTTGTTTTCTTTGAAAATGGCAAGAATCAGTAATGTTTTGTTTAATACCTGTATAAGCCAGTTGCCATAAATCTTAATTTCACTGTTACTATTATACTTTTGCACATTCTCTGAGACTTGGTTAGACAATGCTCTAATTAGATCATTTTGCATACGGAAATGGACACATACCTTCTTACCAGTATTTACACTTGAAAACCCTACTGGACCTAAAGGAAATTATTCTGATAGTCCATTTAAACTACCTTGGTCTAACTTTAGAAGACAGACAAGGCTGTGGATAAAGACAGTATCTTTGGAAGATGAGCTGCCAGCCAGTGAAATGAATCTATTTCTAAGTGTTCTGTTTTCGCTAGGTTTTTAGAGTGTGTTAGTTTTCACACTTTAACCTGGTTGATCAGAAAACACCTCTTTTTCATCAGAAAACACCTCTTTTTCATCAGAAATATGTGCTAGCATGTAGTCACCATTTGTTTAATAACCATAAAAGTGTACATCACACAATGGAGTGATGTATGTTGCTCTTTGCAGTAAAGTTTCATCTCAACCTAATGTGAAAGGTTTTGCCCTATAACATTTTCATGCTCTGGAAGGCAACTGTTAATACTTCTTAGTTTCACTAAGTATACAATAATAAAAAGTAGTTGAAAATGTTTATTATACAAGTTCATAGGTATGTCCCTGGATATTCATTGGGAAGAACTATGTAAAAAGAAAAATAAACATTACCAACACATTATTCAGAGGAAATACTAACTTAAAAGCAGGTCTAGCCACCACTACAGGTACCTGAAATCTATATTGATAAGTTCCAGGCTGCTATTTTTACTGTTTCATCATTCAGTTAGCTCTGAGGTTTAGTGTGTGTGTGTATATTTATATACAGTATATATACATAAATGTTTTCTTATTATTATGTGACTTCTGTGTCCTATCAACCCGTAGAAAATAATGAAGCTGGAGATGGAGTCCAGATTCTTATCTAAATGTTGCCATTTCTGTCATATCTTTTCTGTGATTTACCTGTCCCAAGGTAGGTAGTTTTCTTCTTATGTCTTCTGCCTCCAACTGGGGACAGTCAGAGAGAAACAGTAGAGATCAGTGTTTGAAACTCATCAATCAACTGCAAAAAATACTGGAACAAAAAAACAGAAATATTTTCTGAAGCTTAGTTATCCATGGGGAAATGAAGACTCTGTTAAAATCCTCAGTCTCTCAATATCCTGATGTTCCCTGACAACCCTAAACTACAGGTCAGATTCATCTCATTCATCACACAGTATAAATCCGATGGCTTAGTAAACTCATTTCAAGGTTGTGTTTGTCTTATTGTTAGCCTGAAATAACAGCTTTCACTTTCTCAAACTGAATTCTACATTTAGATTTCAACATCCCTTTTTTCTAAGCTTTCAGCTTTCATGTGTAACAGTTTTACAAAAACATATGACAGAAAACCAACTCTGTAGCCATTATTTCCTGTTTTTATAAGAACTTAGCTTCTTTCTCCATGAGTCTACTGGAAGAATTACATTGTAATTTGTTCCATTAACAAACAGTTCAGATAAAACAGATTCAAATCCACAAGGTGTGCCTACAGACTTTTTAAAGAAAGAAGAAAGCAAATATGCAAACTATATTAAGGAAATACTTTCCTCAAGGCAAACACATTAATCCTCTCTTTCATTGGACAAGTTTTTAGCTTAAAAATTACTAAAAGATCTTTAATTTGGAATGACTCCTTGATTGAAATGATAGTTGTGCCATGACACTCAGGTCAGTGTCCTTCAGACTAGTAATGTAAGTGTTCATACACCTCAGAGAATGATGTTTGATCAGTCTTCACGCATTTTATCAAGTCAGCTGAAGTCAGAAGTGAACTACATAAAAATGTAAACAAAGAACTTTGCATGCCAAAACACATATCTGAGCCCTTCTATTTTCTTACAAATACTGCTTTTGCAGTATTGCTCTGAAAAAGCCATAAGCTGGAAGTTCTTTCTATGTTCTGACATGGAAAGCAGAATAGCAAATAGCATTTGTTATTAGAATATTTACAGAAGCAGTATTTCTTTTGGAAGTAGTTATGAAAAGCAATAAACAATGTTAACTCTATGGTAATTTAATAGGGAAACAAATACCAAAAGAAAGAAAGAAAGAAACAAATAAAACCATCTCTGGATGTTAATTTTGCAGTGTTCTTAGGTATTTGCCTACTGTGGCAACTGAAGCAGTGTAGTGTGATCCACAAACTACTAAAATAAGTAGACAACTTTCTGTTGGAATGTAGGTAACATTTTGTAAGAACTTGAAGAAACAGAATAATCATGGTGGCAATACCAAGGAAAGGAAAGTGATTTACATCTCCTTAGGCTGCTTGTTACTGTCACCTTTCCTGTGGTTCATGGAATATTTTAGGGTGTTAGGAATGATACTGAAGATTAGATGAGGTACAGCTTCCTGAGGCAACCAATAAGTTTAAGATATTTAAAAAACATTTTTACTGTATTAAAATTTCTCCTTGAATTATTATTCATACTGCATAGTCACTCTTCATTGTCAGTAGCCTGAAACATCACAGTCTTATACCAGCTTTTACCTCTTTCTGAAATATTTCACATCTTCAATCTACCCACTTTAATGTAAACAGAAAGCTAGTCAATACTGATACAGATTTCAGGGGTTATGCTATCAGAGGTAAAAAGAAAGGGAAGAGGATATTAAAGTGAGGTTTGCTAAAAAGGGAAGATGAAGGAAAAGGCTTAGATTGTTGTTAAGTCTCAATAAAAACCAAAAGGAGCTTAGTGTTCAAATGCCATAACCTTGAGAAAATTACATATGTTAGAGTCTTTGGCCACATAACTGAAGGAAGCCCAACTCACATAAGTCCTTCATAATCAAGATTTTTTTCACCCAGGCCTCCTAAATCCGAGTAATTTCTGTCTAGCCCTCTGAGAACTCAGCTTCTGTACGTACCTTTATTTTAGCAGAAATATTCTGTATGTGACAAACTTTTCTTACAAACACATATCCATAAGCCCTTAACATATGGGTATTGATCACTTATTTAGTATTTATTTACAAGCACAAGGTACCGGTATCCACCATTTATATAACAGTTCACTGCTTAAACAATCTGTTAATTAATATTTCCTATATGTTTGACAGAAGATGAGAAAGCCTAATTTGAGTAAGCAGGGTGACTTTATAGAGATACCTAAAATTCTTCAGAAAGTCAAAGGTCTGAGGAAGAGGGTGACCCAAAACTGACCTTGTCAATTCTGTTCTCCTACATACCTTTCTTTCTGAACCAGAACCAATTTTCTGATTTCAGTGAAGCAATGTTCAGTTGGGTATATATTTGACTATTTGATAAATTACTAATCATATGAAGTAAAATCTATATATGTCTTCATTGTCCAAGCACTTTACCCTAAATATTGCTAACTGTCTTTGGTGTAAACACAAATAGTGTTTTTAAAATGACACATTTTGAGGTGCTATATCTTTAAATAAGTTTGAATACAGTTATGGAGACTAGGTTTAATGCTGTGTGCTTCTTTAATGTATAAAATACTGCCTGTGTAAATAAAAGTATTTTTAATTTTTTTTTTCTTTAATTCCAAATCAAAATGTTCTGAATGATATTTGTTCTTCATAGAAGGCTGTACCTTTTATTTTAATACATTTAGTTGATTCTCAGTCAACATATTCAGGGTGCCGTGACTCATTTATTATGAAGAGTCACATGCAAGGAGTTGATTCTGATAGGTTTTGTGTCTGATTTTTTGTTTGTTTATTTGTTTCCTCATCTGTTACATGCTTTGCATAATGATTGAATCATGAATGGTCACCACTGAGAAGGCAGAACCTTTCTTGCACTGTTTGCTTCTCATTACACTATGTATTATTCCCAAGCTCATAATATGGAAGTTTATCAAAACCATTCCACTACTATTTACAAAAGGCTTATAAAACAAATTGTACTTGCCTCCATCCTGGTTTATAAATACATTTTGCATGTCTATTTTTTGTTAATTATTGTTCTTTGACTTGTAATTCTATATAAAGTAGAAAAATAATGATTTTGCTTCTGAAATACAGAATATTGCTTCTGAAATACAGTATAATTGTATTTGCTGTTTAATTGAATCATATCTGTAAAAATGAACTTTGAATACTAAAAAAAATGCTTGATTTGATTCATAAGAAGTTTTAGAAGTACTAAAAAGTATTACAATATTAAAAATATCAAGGAATTTTTACACTAAAATTTCAACAAAGAGGAATGGACTTATATCAAAGGACAAATATGAGGAATCTTTGTGGCTGTCCCCCAGCTGGTAGAAATCAGCTAATTATTGAAATCACATACTTTAAAAGTTGAATTGAGAGGTTCTTGAGAAATCCACTTTCTCGGTTCTGGAGAAGCATATCACAAAACAGATAAACCTTGAATCTGTGAATTTCATAAAATAGGGTCCTTCTTGTATACACTAATTATATTATCATTGTTGTAACAGCTAGATGAACTAGTAAAACAGGAGTCTATCAGAGCCACCACTGTGACCACAGTGTGGGAACTCAGTATATAGAAAACACTTGTAACTTAGAAAGACATGATCCATATCACTATTATTACCATCCAAAATTACATTCCAAACCATTTTTGGTGCTGTTGCACCAACAAAAGGTCCCATTTAGCCTCAGGAATATGACTGCTGAATAAGAGTTTAATTTGTGTTTGAATTTATTTAATACCTGTATCCCACGCTTGTATTAATAGCTACATATTGCGGCTAATTTTCTGTTTTAAGGAACCATGGAGAACACATACAAATAATTCTGCAGATGAGAACTACAATTTTATTTCATTCTGGTGCAAAATAAAGCTTGCTTCAGAAGCCAAATGTAAATCCTGCATTCCCACAACTGGACTGTGAAGACACTAGCTCTAGCAGTATTGACAGTGATTGCTTAGCTGCTTAAGATATATGTATACTTTTCATCATTCAGGTGTAAACTCTACCTTCTTTTCAGTCCACCCCTTCTTACTATAGTGCTTATGATCACAGGCTTTAAAAAAGAGAACCAGCAGCTATTTTTTGTCTGTCCCTGACATAGTACAGATGCTTGAGAACTTCTTTATGTTCCTTCATTCTTTAGCAATCCTTATTCTCCTCCCAACGACTGCAAATTTCCTCAGGTCAGCAAGGCCTAGAAATCTCATCATATATTATGATTGTTCACTACAGATTTCGATGGTTTACGGGAGAAATGTGTGAACAATGGTGCTGGGCATTTACTGCATGCTTTTAAAGTGCATTCTCTATTACATGGCAGTGATCATATGATCATATCTCTACTAAGCTCAGTACTTGTGATTCAGTAGACCTGTAAGACTTCTCCATGAAAGAGTGACATAATCTGCAATTACAAAAAGAAAAATAAGGAGAATGGCTGCACGCCTGAAAATTCACAACTTTTGACAAATTCTCTACAAACAACAATAGTTCATACTCATATAAAATACTTTACATCCGGGAAAGTCAAGCAAGTTTGGAAATATCACTACAGATTTAAGCATTTTTTAGAAATAACTAAAAGTTCCTGCTATATTTCATAAGTCTAGAACATAAAGTCTTCATAATTTCTCTCTATTATTCAATCTTGTAAAAATTTCTAGAATTCTTGCCAATTTAAACTCTTAACAGGAATTCTATTCATATTTTCTCAAAACATAAAAGAAATAATTTATAGGTGTGTTTTAACAGCTTACATCCTTGAACAGTTCAACTGACTGCCAATTTACACTGAAAAAAATAGTGACAAAAAAAAAGGCTTAAGTTTCTACTGTAATTCTAAAAATATATCTTTGAAGAAAATGTAATTTTTTTTTGAAAACATCTAATTTTGTTTGAAATTTTAAATTGAGAAAGGATGTGAGAAATAGAGAGACTAGGGAGAAGAAAATCCTCTTTTTGTCTTTTTCCCATAAAGACAATAGTTCGTAGATGAAGCTAAATGGTTCTGGTTTTTTCTCTGATTCCTTATAATTTCTGTTCCTATCAGTTGCCTGCACTTCTTAATTTTACACATGGCAAGATTTCTGAAGCAAACATTAGAGAAACTAGAAGGCTCAGGAGATTCATATCTCAAATATGGCAACTGATCTGAATTAATTTATTAACATATATTCTGTGTAACTCTGATTTAGTCTCAGAGTGTTTCTGCCTTATACCTTCAGTTTTTTATGAGCTTTCATAAGCAGTCTTTATATAAATCATCACACATCACTTCTAAAAACTATAGTATTTTTATAGTTTAACATTTGTCATTCTGCTGATATCTGTAATAGTTTATATTGAAACAAAACTATAAAAAATAAAGTTTTCTTATTCCCTTACAATGCAAAGAGTCATCACAATAGGAAAGATAATGATATGTTCTAACTAACAGTGATAATCACAGAAAATCTGCTTAGATTCATGGGGTGCAAATAATATGAAGCTATAAAGTTCCAAATGCTCATTTCCTGCAGTCATTCTTATTTTCTGAAAAATCAAGCAAGTATCCCCTTTACTTTCAAAAATATTAAATTTAGAAAAATTTAGGAAAGCTGCATGGAAATTTTCACATCACCTGTGTTTCATTAATGTGATAGCATATCCTGAGGTCATAAAGAAAAGCACTGTGGAAAGAGATGGAAAAGCAAGATCTTGTCAACTGTTCTGCCTGAATAGTAAGGTCCTGTAGCTTCTACCTGGAATGATATATACCTTTTAGTTGTTCCTCACTCCCCCACTTCCCCTCTCTCCATCCTCCCCACCCCTCTACCCCTCCTCACCCCTACCTTTTTATTTGTCTTTCTGTTCTAGAAACATCCCTTCTTCTCGGGACCCATGATTAAATGGAGCTATCTTGTCTGAAAGCAGTAAAGACAGAAACCAATTTGAGTTTTGACATTTAGGGATTGATGAAACAGAAAAGAACATAGGCATAAAATCTGGATAATGATGAAATAGTACAACTGAAGCCAATTACTCAAAAGACAACCTTTGTACTAGTGATAGAAAGAGCTTTGCTTTAATCCACAGAAAATAAATATGCTTTATAGATGATAACAACATCTCATGCAGAGAAAGTACTTTCAATTGTAGAATGTTTCAGTTATAAGGCAACATTTAATTTTTTCTTAAACTAAATGAACAAGGCTGTTATTACAAAGAACTGAGATGACAGGGAGTGGGAAAGAAAGCAGAAGGGAATCACTTTGCTGCTAAAAATAGTGGTTTGGGAAGAAGTACTCTGGTTTAGAGTAGGTAATATTTCTAATGTATCATTCTTAATTTCCATAAAATGCCATTATAATGCTAAGTTTAGTTCTGGCTCTTGCAAAGAACAATGTTCTTTTTTGAAAACTTTTATCAGTTATCTGAATTTCTCCCCTGAGTAACCTATTTGGGAATATCCCCATCAACATGAATTAGGTGCTTACAAGGGCAGAGTTTGATAGTTGGTTTCTTCTTTCTAAGACAACAAAAATTTGTCATTTAAAACCAACCAAACCCAACCCAACCCAAGCCAAACCAAACCAAACCAAACCAAAACAAAACAAAACAAACAACCTGAAACAAAACAAACTACAGCTATGAGAAAAGAAAGCAAGTTAATGCACTTGTTTTTATTAGTGAATGTCATTCGGGGACTAGATAAGCAATATTTTCATTTTGATGAGAGAGTGAGTTGAAAATAAGGAATACTTGTCTGAAGCTTCAGCCTGGAAAATCAGCTTTGACAAGGGGATAGTAAGGTGGGACAGGAAATCCTTCAGTGATAGTAGATTAATGCTGGAAAAGATTGCCAAGGGCAGGCATACAATCAATCTCAGTGAAAGATTCAAAGCAAAGTTACATTACTGTGTGAGCCCTGGTTTAGAAATAATAAAATGTTTCCTCCTGTAATGCAGAGGCATTGGCTGAATGACCAAGCAGAAACTTCTCACATCCAAAATACTCTTTTAAGAAAATGTCATTACACTCAGAACTGTAATACACTTTTTTCTACTACCCAAGGAAAACACAAATCCGGATTTCCAGTGAGCATTATGGACATTAGCTAGCAATATATGCTTCCAGCCAAAGAAGCCAATCATATTCTGGGTCTGCATCAAAAGAAGTGTGGCCAGCAGGTCAAGGGAGGTGATTCTCTGCCTCTGCTCTGCTCTTGTAATATCTCACCTGGAGTACTGTCTCCAGTTCTGGGGCCCCCAGCTAAAGTAAGACCTCAAACTCTTAGAACATCCAGAGGATGGTCACAAAAATAGTCAGAGGACTGGAAAACTTCTCCTATGAGCAAAGACCGAGAAAAATGGTGTTATTCAGCCTGGAGAAGAGAAGGCTCCAGGGAGACCTTATTGTGGTCTTTCAATACTTAAAAGGTGCTTATAAGAAAGATGGAAAAGACTTTTTTACCAAGGTCTGTAGTGACAAGATAAGAGGTAATGGTTTAAAACTAAAAGATGGTAAATTTAGATTGGGCATGATGAAGAATGGTGAGACATTGTAACAGGTTTCCCAGAGAAGTTGTGGATGCCCCATCCCTGGAAGTGCTCGAGATCAGGCTGAATGGGTGTTTGAGCAACCTGATATAGTGGAAGATGTCCTTGCCCATGGCAGGGGGGTTGGACTGCATAAACTTCAGAGGTCCCTTCCAACCCAAACCATTCTATGATTCCATCAGCTAACAGTCTGAATGTACAGAAGTAAAGGTACCATTTGGAACTTGTTATGATTATTAGCTGCTTAAAAGAAGATGACTAAAAGCACAAAAACTTACCTACACCTTTCTGATAGTGTGAAAGAATGCATTTCTACCATGCATTTCTGAAAGCATAAAGACCGAATGATAAAAAACCATATAATTTAATCTGACCTTCTGTATAAGACTTGTAGAATTTTATTCAGTTACTTTACACTAACATAGGTAATTTAATTTAGTTAATGTCTCTCTTCAGGCCAGATGTCACAAGATGGAGACATGCAATATGGAATGTGAATGGCAGAGACCCAGAGTTGAAGACTGTTACTCCTCCTACCCTCAGCCACAGATAAGAGCTATGGGCTGATTAAGTGTACAATATTTGTGTGCACACCAGATGCTACCTTGCTTACCACAACCCAACCAGAAATGCCAATAGTTAATGCAATGTATTGAAATGGTGCTTTATTTTTGGTTAAGTGCTTATGTAGGTCAAATCACAATCTAGTCCTTTACCATTTATTGGGGCTTTCTTTGGTTTTTTGTTGTTGTTATTGTTTTGTTTTGTTTCTTTGGTTTTGTTGTTTGGGTATTTTTTGGTTTTGGGGTATTTTTTTTTATTTTATTTTAAATAATTGCAGTCAAAATGACACTGTGCTCAAAAGCTGAGTCTAAATACTGAGTCTCATTCACTGGAGCAGTGCAGAGCACTGTTTTTTACAAAGACATTGAATATGACCTTGAAGGAGCTCTTGTCCTGGATAAAGTTCTGGATTATTTGGGGAAAACTAATTCTTTTCCAAAATAGTGCCTTGAAAAACTACTGAGAACCCTTGGGAAAACCTGAAAAGTATTGTCATCCACTGTTTCAGCAAAAAAATATTTGCATTGGGTAAGACTGCCCATACTTTTGCCTGTCTCTGGGGAATAAGTCATGGTACACTTTAACTTACTTCGACGTGTCTATAGTCAGAAACCATGTAGAGCAAGCCTTATCAAAGAGAATGTGCCAGAGATCATTAACACATCACTTGTCAAGTTATTGATATTTCTGAAAAAAAGAAAAAAGCATGTTGTACCTGTTGCTTAACAACTCATCTCTGATAAAACTGAGAAAGGAATGAAAAGCTGAAACACATAAACCCAACAAAAATAGGAGAAGCATATTTCTTTATTTGATTCTAGTGTTTTATATTTATCTTCTATAATTTCAGAAAGAGTGTTGGTTTTTAAAACCAAATAAAGAAAGCTGAAATTACTTTTCTTCAGCTTTGGAAATAACTATCTCTACTGCTGCAGAAATGCCAGTAACAAAAAGTCAGGCAAAACACCCCTTACCACTGGCATTCTGATACATGTTTGTGAACAGATACCAAACATATTCACAGAGATTTTGGCTGCTTTAAAAAAGAAAATAATTTATCATTGAAGCTTCTTTCAAAAAGCAGAAAATCTGAAATTCATGTCCCATTTCTTAGGAAAGTGCTCTAGCCAGCGAACTGTGATATCAGATAAGGTTTACCAGTTCTTCAATGATACTCTGAAGTGTGAGTAGTTTGAACTCTGTGGGTTGGCATTGTTCAGCCTGGATAAGGGAAGGCTGCAGGGAGACCTTATTGTGGCCTTTCAATACTTAAAGGGTGCTTATAAGAAAAATGGAAGAGACTTTTTACTAAGGTCTGTAGTGGCAAGATAAAAGGTAATGGTTTAAAGCCAAAAGAGGGTAGATTTAGATTGCAGATGAGGAAGAAATATTTACAGTGAGGGTGGTGAGGCACTGTAACAGGTTTCCCAGAGAAGTTGTGGATGCCTTGTGCAGGAGCAGGCTGGAAACTAGGACCATGAATGGCAATCAGTTAGCTGAGGGGAATGTGCTCGAGTGTGTATAGACACAACCATTAACATGATGAGTCATGCTGAGAGAGCATAGGGGAGTGGGGGACGAATGGCACCATGGATGGTGCCAAGGAAAGAGAACACCTTGCTGTTGGTTGATGGTAGTTAACCACCAATCGGGGATTGCCTAGTATGCAATGCTTAGCTCAAAAGAACCAATCTGTTTAAAACGCACAACTTCTGAAAGTATATATACCTGTGTTTCTGTACAATAAATTGACATTTGTTTGCATCAAACAGTGTCCTGTCTCTACATCGCAGCAGCCTTGGAAGTGTTCAAGGTCAGGTTAGATGGGGCTTTGAGTAACCTGTTCTAGTCATAGGTGTCCCTGTTCATGACAGGGGGGGTGGAACTAGATGATCTTTAAGATCCCTTTCAACCATTCTATGATTCTATGGTTCTATTATCTGCCCAGCCATGCATTGTAACATATACTCATAAAGTGGGGTATGTAACTCACAGGTGTTGTAGTTCTAACTGTTGTAATGCTTATGTCTCTTATTCAGATTTGTGTGGTATAGACACCTTGCTGACTTGGGTACTGAAGAATTTCAGGTCAGGAATTCAGGGGTTGTATGCAGTACAAGGATTTGACAACTATAAATAGTTTATATAAAACAAGTTAACAAACAGCCAAAAAACCCCACAACCAAACCCACCCCCACCAAAAAAAAAAAAAAAACCAAAACCAACAACAACAAAAAAAAACAAACCACACACAACCCAGAATGTATTAAATGAGAGGAGAAAGCTAAGCTACTGCATAAAAATACCTGGGAAAGGCTGTGGCTTTAGGAAACCATCACCATAACTTTTACTATGTTTGGGATTTTATCTAGAATTCCCAGCCAAGAGCTCTGTTCCGTTGTTTATATATAAAAACCAACTCTGTGTTGTAAAAGAAAACAACAAGTGGTGTCATCTTTTACTCAGTATGCTACTAGAAGAACAAATGCCCAAGTTTTGATTATGGAAGCAGGTGCCAAAATAGACTCAATTTGTCTTCTTCATGAAGAATATACATGTTTCACTAGTCAAGTAAATGCTTATATTGACATGAAAGGTTGGAGCTAGTATTTTCCTTCTTTTTTTTTGTATGTGTTAATAGCTCTTCATCTTTGAATTAATTAAACCTTAACTGTGCAAAAGGGAATGCCAGAAGAATTCTGGGTGAGGTTGGCAGCACTTACCCAGCAAGAGACCCATCTTCCACTTCTTGTTCTATTGAATATTTAACATCTTAAAACACAACAGAAGAGCTGCAGTGATTGTAAACAGGATGGGGTCTTCAAACCTGGCCTCACTCTCTTTTAACTGATTAAATATTTATGATATGGAAGAGAATTCTGAGAATATCTGAAGAGTGATTTGACTAAAATTGTAAATGGTTTAAAAGCTTTTTTTCTCTCTATTGCTCTTTTTTTTTTTTCAGTACAATTGCATAGTTCTGTTGTTAAAGTGCGGTCTCCAGGTTGCCTGTGGCCATTAAAGCTCATTTATTTATGCATGAAGGAATTTTTTAATTGTAGCCAACAACTAGCAGAACTGTAATAATTTACTTAAAGATTAACAGAAGTGCATGCCTCTCCATCAAAGTCTTGGCAGTCACGAGCATCAATAAACCTGTTCTAAAGTGGTAGTGAATAAATGACCATGTACTCAGACTTTATATTGTAACTAAAAGTTTTGAACTATGTTTACTTCATATAATTAGCAAAAAAATATAGCTGAATAAACCTTTCCCAGCAATTATTAAGTAATAGTGATACTGAATCTCTTCTTTTATAACTTTGTCTGTATAATACATATCATGTCACATCTCTTCAATGTAACAGCACAGCATTTGGATTAACACTTTATGTATCCCTTTACTCAATATCTATTTACTACCAAGAGTCAAACTCTTGACACAGAATAAAAGTTACAATGTGAAAGCTTAAAGAAGATAGCTACTGATAAAAATTCAGAAGTACCTATGAGTTAAGAAATCACTTTCTTTTAGAATTACTTTTTTATAAAAAAAACCCATAAAACTTGTACAAAAATATAGATACTGCTTTTTAATAAATAGCAGGATACTGCACAAGACAGAGATTAAAGAGGGTTCAAGTCTTTGCAGAGAACTGATCACAAAGAATACAGTCTAACTGTTCCTTTTATATAAGCATGACTTCTATTCTGTTTCACGGAAACAAAATCTTCAGATTCTATTCCCTGCTATAATAACATAAGATACATTAACTAGAGAAGACTTCTGCTCTGTAATTGTTCCAGACAGTTTCTTGGGAAGCACTCTGGGGATATATTCTTTTGAGGTAGGTGAAAGGCGTATAAGGATTTTGTCCCATTCTGTCACATTTCAAAAGAAAAAAGTATGGAAGAGAGAGAGAAAAGGAAAAAAAAAAGATGAGTTTCAGTTCACTACAGTGGTGAGATTGAACTGAAGCACATAGTAAAGAGCAAAATATAACTACATTTAGTACTGGGGATATGCAACAAAAATGCTTTCAAGGAATCATAAAATCACAGAGCCACGTAAGTTGGAAGGGTACTCTACAGGCCACCTAGTACAACCTTCAGTTCAAAGCAAATCCAGTTTGACTATGTTTCTTCATTCAGTTAAGTTTTGAAAGTCTCCAAGGGTGGAGATTGCACAAACTCTCTCAGCAATCTCTTTGTGTTTGATCCCACTCGTAATGACAAAACATTTCTTATATTGAGACTTTGTAATTTGTGTCTATTTCCTCTTGTCCTTTCATAGTGCAACTCTCAGAAAAGCCTGGCCCCATCTTCTTTACACTCATCCATTAGGTATTTTTAGACAGCAAGACAGTTTCCTCTGAAACTTCTAATTAAATCCAACTCTCCTGACTACTTGGCTGGATTCAGTCTACTGCATTCGTTTCACACTTGTCCAGGACTGGACACAGAACTCTAATGACAGTCTCATCAGTGTTGAATAGAAGGGAAAGATCACCCTCCCTCAGCCTGCTGGAATAATCTTCTTAATGCAGCCCAGGATGCTATGCTGTTGGCCTTTGCCACAAGGGCACAGAGCTGGCTGATGTTCAACTTGTTGACCAGTACTCCCAGATAATTTTCTGCAAAGATACTATCCAGCCAGCTGGCCTGCAACCTGCACTGTTGCAGGGATTTGTTCTATCTTGGGTGCTCAACTTGATATTTACACTTTCTGAACTTCCTGAGGTTCCCACTGGCCAATTCCTCCAGCCTATTCAGGCTCCTCTGAATTGCAGCTCTACTCTGCAGCATATCAGGTGCTCCACTCAATTTAATATTGTTTGCAGATTTACTGTGCATGCAGTCTATTTCATCATCCAGATAGGTAATAAAGGCTTTAAATAATACCAACCCCAGAAGCAATTTCTGAAAAATACCACTAGTAATTCATCACCAGTTGGATTTGTTATTACTTACCATTACTTTTGAGTCTGTGAGTCCAGTCAGTTTTTTACCCATCTTACAGTCAGCAATTGCCTGTATCATTGCTTGCACCCAGACTTATTTCCCTACTGGCAAATGTGGGGGTGGTGAAGTCTACCAAGAGAACCAGAGCCTTTGATGTAGGGCTTCTTCCAGCTGTCTAAAGACGACTTTATGTACTGGCTAGCTGTAGCAGATGCCTACTTCAACATCAACCACGCTGGTCTCTCCTCTTGTCTTTAGCTACAAGCTCTCAAGCAGCTCATTCCCAGTTCCAATGCAAGGCTGCTTGCACCCCAGTCATGCCTTTGCATTGCATGCGCCCCTTCTATTTTCTTGACCTGTCTTTCCTGAAGAGCCTGCACCCAGCCACTAAGGCTCCAGTGATGTAACATATTCCGCCCCCTGCCTGTAATCCCAGTGAGAACACAGCTCTGCAGCTGTGGACAGACTTCTGGCTTCTCCTGTTTGTTTCGCATGTTGTATGTGTTTGTATGCAGACATTTGAGATGGACCCCAGCAGTGCTGCTTTCACAGGGAAAGTGCAAGAATCTCCCCCATCAGGCAGTGCTCCCATCTTGATGCAATAACTAAAACATCAATGTGTTATCAACACTGGTTCCAGCCAAAATCCAAAACATAGCCACATAAAATCTATTATGAAGAAATTTAACTTTCTTCCAGCCAAAACCATTACATTCAGGCTGCCCCTCCATATCTTTTCTTCTTTTCAGACAATGACAATACTTTGCTGATGTGCCTACTTTAGCCTTTTGTCCTATTTTTCAGAAGGATCCTGTCCCTTGTAGGCAGTCCTTTTTCCTCAAAGTGGATCCCATGGTCACAGTAGCCAAAGTCCTGTCTGGGTCACCAGTCACCAGACTGGGTGTTATACCAGTGCATCCACTTTTACCTCAGACTGTCCCCTTTACAGGAGGGACAGAGATCACCCCCTGGGCCTGCAGCTGGAGTAACCATCCCTACTACTCACTGTCCTTTTGCTTCTCATTCTTTAAAGACTGTGAGTACCCTGTTCACCCTCCCTGATGGTGCACAGCTTGCTCTTCCCACAGTCCTTTCAGCTGGTGACTCAGCATCTCAACCAGAGCACATCTCCCATGGAGAAGGCCACTGCTTAGGCCCTGAGAAGAGACACCAGGCACTGCTAGTGCATCCCAGAGCAGCAGGCGCTGCCTAAGACTAGGATTGGAGCACCCTACCAAAGAAGTTGTGTCTGTGTGGAGGTCTCTGCTGTGGTAGAAATAGCTGCTCCACTTGATGTCGGAGATGGTGATAGCTCCATCAGTGCACAGTTTTGAGTAAAGATTCTGGGTCCCTTTTTGCTCTTCCTGCACTAACTACAATGACAACTGCTGCAGCTCTGTTAACTGCCTTTTTTGTTTCCATTTAATGACATATTTTCAGGAGCTCATGTTACTCTGCCATTATGTTGATTCAGATTTAGTTGGTTAATAGTTGTGTTTTACAAGAGTTTTGTGTTAAATAGCACTAATAAAAATTCTGGAATTTAATTAAAATACTGCAAAGTACATAGGTATTGTTGTGTTCTTCATAATTTTTGTAAGCTGAGCTACAATAGACTACTGGATATAGCTGAACTGTAAAGTGTAGTGGATATATCCTACAAGAGTACAAGCTAATATAGTATCACTTCTTGTACTCTACTTCCATATTCTATGTGTAAGACTTCACATTAACTCTGAAGAA